>NC_080447.1:12814567-13132900 GCF_028018845.1 Melospiza georgiana | reverse complement strand
TTAATATGCTCCTTACAGGAAGGTCTCCCAGCCTGTAGTTGCCATTCCAGGACAGCTGCATGAATCTCAGGTTTCTGGTGTTGAGATGACCTTGAGGAATCTGAAAGTCCCTTTTTTTCCCAGCCCCACGACTGAAGAAGTCAAGATTCCTCGGTTCTGCTTTACAAGGTTGTTTATTTTCTCTTATCTGTTACATTCCTTCTCTGATCTGCTGAGATCTGTCCAGCAGGTTGTATTGAGGCACACTGACTGCCCTTGGGGTGGTGTTAGCTTTTTATACTTTTATATATAGTACTTTTTGTACTTTATTTACAATAATTTTCCAATACCTATCACCTACGTTGGACAGTCTGTCTCTAAACCAATCCAAAAGTGTCCCCATCACAGCAGGAGATGGAGGACAAGAAGAAAAAGAAGGACAGGACATGCCCAGATTCCTCCATCTTGCCCCTTGAACCCCCATTCTAAAACCCCAAAATTCTACATTTTCACCCTGTGACAAATTACCTATCATTCTACTCAAACTCTTGTGGCTTGTAAATCCTCACACAAAGTTGGTAATTGTTTCCATGGGCTAAAATCCAAGGCACAGGTGTTTGTGACTCCATGCCAAGGTCTCTGAGCCCCTGCCAGGGTCTCAAATCACCCAGGGCAGCCAGAGGAACGTCCTGGGTCCCAACACATGAACTCCATGGAATGGGACATTCCGGCCATTAAACCTGGAACTATTGTATTTGCTGGGAAATGCCCTGACAAAGGCAGGAATGATGCATCTGACTCCACATTCTCAGAAGGAGAATTTATTACTGTATTATCCTATATTATACTAAAGAATACTATACTACAAAATACAGAAAATATACTTACTGAATGCTAAAAAGGTAATAATGAAAACTCGTGACTCTTTCCAGAGTCCTGACACAGCTTGGCACTGATTGGCCAAAGAGTGAAAACAACTCACAGCAGAATCCAATGGAACAATCACCTGTGGGTAAACAATCTCCAAACACATTCCACACCAGCACATCACAGGAGAAGCAAATGAGATAAGAATTGTTTTCCTTTTCTCTGAGGCTTCTCAGCTTCCCAGGAGAAAAACCCTGGGTGAAGGAATTTTTTCAGAGAATGTGAATGCCAATGGAACAACCCCAGTTCTGCTGCTCTTCACCAATTAATTACAGCAACAAGCTTAAGGCAATTAAAGACAACTAATTAATGGACTGCCTCATTGTTTGTCAAGAGTGATTTCTTCAGATAGGAAATGGAGCTGAACACAGTGTTACAAATGGGAAGGATCAGGGACATGGGAACACATCCTATTCCCAAAAATTTGGCAATCATTCCTGCTGGGAATGAAAGTTAATCAGAACAGCACCTCCAAGCTCTGATCCCAAGATTTAATTGAAATTCTGATCTTCATTAAGGTTGGCCACTTTAGAAAGCAACCTTTCCTACTTGATTATAACTCACAAATTCCTAACACGGGAAATATTTTCATTTTCCACGAGACTCATCTTCTGGACTCTCATCTTTTCACTCCCAGCCTTTTCTTCTTGGTTCCCTTTAAATGGATGCCCATTTAATCTTGGGCATCTTTTCAGTCAGAAATGTTATTTTCAGTCAGTTTTGCCACTTCCTAAAACTTCACAAAAGTGATTTTCATCCCAGAATATTTGTTGGTTTTGAATTCTGGTTATCTTTTGGAATTTGGGGGTTTCCAATAGAAAATATCTTCAGAAGAGAGAGAGAAATAAAAATAGGGAAAGGACAGAACATTTTTTTCTTTTTAAAGTTGGGATTATCTGTATGAAGTTTTTACCTTTCTAAGCAAGAAAGGTGGTTCAGGATTCCAAGAAAACCAGGAACAGTGGTGGAACAGAGCCTTTGCTCTTTCCTTGCCATAAATCCCTTCCACCCCTCCATCACCCTCCAATTTATCAATTCCCAAGAGACAGTGAGAGTTATCCATAGCCCCATTACAAAGTCCTACTTCCAAAAGCCTCCAAGCCCAAGAATTAAGGAATGATCTGCAGAAGTTGGAGGTGAGAATCAGAAAATTTAGGAAAATGTGCAAATGTTACATTTGTGGTTCAAAGACAGTGGAAAATCACTGGATTCATGTTCCAATACTCCCTTTGTTCAGCGAAGGAATACAGAAGTGTCAGGGAGCTCCCACTGCTGTTGGAGGTTTGGTATCTTCACAGGAAAAAAGAGGGGATGCAAATCAGAGGGATTTGCCGGAAATGTGACATGGAATGGCTGCAGCTCCTGGGATTTACCTGCACAGGGATTTCTGAGCAGAGCCAGGCTTCCCACTGCATCCAGCAGGAAAAGGCAGCCAGGGGCTGGAAGGTGCAGGGCTGGAGAAACGGTGTCCTTGGGGCACAGAAAATTGATCTTTTAGGATAAATTGAATGCCAGCCCTTGAGCAGGGGAGTGATGGGCGTGCCGGAGACACCAGGAAAGGCCTTTCAAGCCAATCACGGGCATCTCACAGATCCCTGGAATTCTTTGGGCTGGAAGGGACATTAAAACTCATCCAGTGCCACCCCTGCCATGGCAGGGACACCTCCCACTGTCCCAGGGTGTCCCAGCCCCAATGTCCAGCCTGGCCTTGGGCACTGCCAGGGATCCAGGGGCAGCCACAGCTGCTCTGGGCACCCTGTGCCAGGGCCTGCCCACCCTGCCAGGGAACAATTCCTCTTCAATGGAAAACTGTCCCCTCCTTGTCTCACCTGCCTTCAAATCCAGGATGTTTCTATTTTCCCTCAGGTTTTATGAGTGGAAAGTGTTGAACAAATGTCCAGGAATGCCCCTGGACAGGAGAGAATGCCATGAGCTCTCTGCCATGTGAGGAGAACGTGGAATTCACATCCAGGGGTGGCCCTGGCTTTGAGGATGGAGAAATGAGCAGGTTTAGGGCTGGAGGGCCCTTTGAACATCCCTTCCCAGCACAGGGAACTCCTGGATCTGCCTCCTGCCCTGAGCAGGGATGTGGCACATGGAGAAGGAGCCTGGATTGAGGCTGGAGGAGGAGGCCCTGCCGTGCTGGCTCCGTGTGACAGCCCCGGAGCCCTGTGTTACACAGGGATTATCCTAATCCCTTCATTAGTTTAAATCCTGCTTTTCTCCAGCACAGAGAGGCTGTTCCAAGGAGAAAGGAGTCAGTGGTGCAGGAGCACACTCCCCTTTCTGCCAAGGAGAAGGAGCTGGGAATAATCCCCTCTGTTCAGCTGGGATGAATGGGGTGTGATTGACGACCCCAGTCCCGCTGCTCCTCACTCCAGAGTGGATGGAGCTGCTCTCACAGCAGCTCAGGAAAGGAGCAGGAAAAACCCCAGAAGAGGTTTCTTAATTAGGAAAATTTCATTTCTGCAGATTAACATATTTATTAGAGCCATTAATCATCCCTTCCTGTGTCCTACCAGAGCACAGCTTTGCAGGAGCAGGGTGGGATGGGGAGCTCCAGCAGGGAGCCAGTGGCTTACAGGGGAGCATCCCAGCACAGAGCATCCTTCTGCTCCAGGGTCACTGGGAATGAGGCAGGAACAGCCTTGACAAAGTTGTCACCTCTGCCACAGGAGGCTAAAAAGAGCTGGAGAGGGACTGGGGACAAGGGATGGAGGGACAGGACACAGGGAATGGCTCCCAGTGCCAGAGGGCAGGGATGGATGGGATATTGGGAATTGGGAATTGTTCCCTGGCAGGGTGGGCAGGCCCTGGCACAGGGTGCCCATCCTGGATCCCTGGCAGTGCCCAAGGCCAGGCTGGACATTGGGGCTGGGAGCAGCCTGGGACAGTGGGAGGTGACCCTGCCCATGGAGGAGTAGGATGAACTTTAAGGTCCTTTCCCTCCCAGGCCATGGACTTAGAGGTGTGACAGTGTTCACAGGGGTCTTAGGATGAGGGAAAAGATGAGGATCTGACTCCATGTTTCAGAAGGCTGATTTATTATTTCATTATATGTATTATATTAAAACTATACTAAAAGAATAGAAGAAAGGATTTCATCAGAAGGCTAGCTAAGAATAGAAAAGAAAGAATGATAACAAAGGCTTGTGTCTGGGACAGAGAGCCCGAGCCAGCTGACTGTGATTGGCCATTGATTAGAAACAACCACATGAGACCAATCACAGATGCACCTGTTGCATTCCACAGCAGCAGATAACCATTGTTTACATTTTGTTCCTGAGGCCTCCCAGCTTCTCAGGAGATAAAATCCTAAGGAAAGGATTTTTCATAAAAGATGTCTGTGACACAGAAGAACCAGTCTGGGGGTCCCAGCCAGATGGGAATTGCTCCAGCCATGATTTCTGTGTCATTTCCACCTCCTACCAATACCATATCCCCACCCTACAGGGCAAAACAGGTTCTCTGAGCATGTTTCAGGGTGTCCCAGACAGGGCTGACTCCCTCAGCCCAGCCAGGCCCAGCAGGTCCCATCCAGCAGCTCCTGCCATGAGGACACTGCTTTAGAGCTTTAAATGTGGAATGTAAATGGAAAATACAAACTTTAGGGGATCACTCTGTACCCCTGAGGCTTCTCCTAGACCAGCTGGGAGTTGGGGGTTCCTTCTCCTCTGCTGTGACCCTTTTGGGGGGTCAGGGGGGTGCTAGTGGGAGGGGACAGAGAGCCTGGCTGGCCACACTTGTCACTACCATGCAGTGAATTTGTGCTCTCTGCTCAGTGACCTTCTGCCCTCTTTTCCCTTTTCTAGCACCCCCAGAGCACATCCAAACTCTGAAGTCCTCAGTGACCTCAGCATCCCCATACAAGCAACTTAATTATTGCCCTGTTGTATTTTTCCTGCTACACTGCATCTGCCCTGCTCCTGGAGGAGGAGGAGATGGAATTTGCTTTCCTGTCCCACATGTTCCTGGGGGAAGGGAAAGGGAAGAAAAGGGAAAGGGAAGGGGAAAGGGAAAGGGAAAGGGAAAGGGAAAGGGAAAGGGAAAGGGAAAGGGAACTCATGGATCTCTCTGAGCCTGCCCTAATTTCTGAGCCTGGGCAAGGGCAAGGAGCTGCTGTGTGCTCCAGCTCCAGCCTCCAAGGACAGTGTGCTCCCAGGAAAGGGGACACCAGGACAGGCAGGAGAGGGAGCAGTTTTGGGGAAGTCTGGGCTGAGCAGGAGGACTTGGCAGCACTCACAGACACTCAGGAATAAGGATTTTTTAGAGTGATGTTTCCTCTGAGCTCCAAAGGAGCAGATTCTGGCTGGATTTGCAGTGATGAGCAGCACAGAGCTCATCCATCACACTCAGAGGGTTCCCCTAATTAGAGATCCCCTTTTGGAGCTTCAGGCCCATCCAGTCCCTGACAGAATCCGAGCAGGGCCCCCCCTCTGCTCTCCAACCAGGAGATTTTTCTTCATCTGCTGCTGACAATGCTGTGTGTGTTGGGAGCTGATGGGGCTGTGGGGAGCCCTGGCCAGCAGCCAGAGCCGGCAGCAGCAGTGGCTCAGTGTCACTGCTGCAGGAGATAAGAGCTCCCCAGAGAGCCAAGGCACGGGGCACTGGCTCCCCCCAGTGCCTCCCAGTTCAGCACAATCAGCTGGGCTCAGTCCAGCTGGGATGCCCTGGCCATGACTGCAGTGGGCAGGTGGGCATCACATGGGAAAACACCTTCACTCTCCTGGGAACATTTAAAAAGTGTAGTAAAGGACAGTAGGAGACAAAGACTACACAGCAAAGGTTATTATGGCACCCTGTTATCTTCGGGGGTACCCCTTAAGTACCTTTAATTACATCGGCCTGTTGCTTATTCATAGGCCCTCACGCACAGTAAACTTTGCCCCAAAGCTGTTCACATGTTCCAAGAGCTGTTTAGCCTGGCTCCTCCTTGGGTCTGCCTTTTTAGAGCGTGTGGATTCCTTGGGTGTGGTTTTAGTCCATTCTTATCCTCTCCAGATTGTGGCTCCTCAGTTCCACCTTTTTAGAACAGATGAATTTCTTGTTGTGGTTTTAGTCCTTTTTTATCAGCTCCAGTTTTTGGGCCTTGGCCCGCCCTGCCTTCAGACAGTGAGAGCTGATAGCTGGAATATCAATAGCAGGGTCCTCATCCTGTGCTCAGTGGGTGTTATCCCATCCCAGCAGGCATTTCAACACAAGCACACTGATATCAGCTATTTCACTGAGCTTAACTAACACCAGAAATAAAAACTATATCTTTATAACAAAGTTACTCTAACACCACACATATAAAATCTATTTTATTATTTGCAAAAAGCCAATATTATAACATGTATCTTTAACATCACACATCCACCCTTGTCTGCTCCATGGGTCTGTGCCAAAACCAGCAAAGCTCCAGCAGCTCTGCCCAGCTCAGGGTCAGGAGCAGCTGCCCTTCCTCTGAGCAGGTGTTTGTTGTGGTTCTTTACTCTGAGCAGGTGTTTGTGGTTATTTACTCTAAGCAGGTGTTTGTGGTTATTTGCCCAGAGCAGGTGTTTGTGGTTATTTACTCTGAGCAGGTATTTGTAGTTATTTGCCCTGAGCAGGTGTTTGGTGTTATTCATTCTGAGCAGGGGTTTGTGGTTCTTTACACTCATCGGGTGTTTGTGATTACTTTGCCTCTCATCAGGTGTTTGTGGTTATTTGCCCCTCAGCAGGTGTTTGTGGTTGTTTACTCTGAGCAGGTATTTGTAGTTATTTGCCCTGAGCAGGTGTTTGTGGTTATTTGCCCCTGAGCAGCTGTTTGTGGTTATTTTGCCCCTCAGCAGGTGTTTGTGGTTATTTGCCCCTGAGCAGGTGTTTGAGGTTCTTTATTCTGAGCAGGTGTTTGTGGTTATTTTGCCTTTGCCCCCAGAGCCGTCACCTGATATAAATCTGCATCCCACAATCATTCCAGCTAATCAGTCACTAATTACATGATTGAAGACCTCGGTGGCTTTAGGAATCTCACACCATGCCCTGGCAGGAGTCAGGGATGTGCCAAAGATCCTGAACAAACCACCTGGGTAGGGAAATGTTTATCCAAGGCCAGGCTGGCCCCTGACTCCTGTGGTTCTGGTGCTGTCAGTGTGTCCAGCTGCTGCTGTGGATGTCCTTGCTCCTGGGAGAAGGGGTTGGAACTGGTGTGATGCAGTGTCAAAGCCCAAATCAGTTCCTGCAGATGCATTTCTGATCCCCCTTTCTGATGGAGAAGGTTTAGAAAGAAGTCCATGGTTTTCCCTGAGTCCCAAGTGCCTCACGATGATGCCTCAGGGAATCATATTTTATATTTTATATCATATCATATTTATATAATATTTTATATTTTCAGATTTTGTGCTGCTTTAGTGTGTGGGTCTGAGCTTCACATGAGGGGATGGTGAGCTCCGTGCACAGAGCAGGGAGACAAAACAATTCCTGCTCCAGCTGGGGACCAAGGACAAATGATCCAAATCTCAGCCCAGAAGCACAAACACCGTGGGCTGGAGAGAGAAAAACAAGCAGGGTGGGACTGCCTGGGCTAAAGCTGGAATGGGACAATGAACTGCAAGGTGCAAATGGAGCAGAACTGATCCAAGGGAGAGACTCCATGAGTGGTTGGGGATTTTGTGACCATTTTGGTTCACCTTGGGTGCAGCCCTGGCTGGGCTCTTGTGCTGGATACACCCAAGGTGGATTGACTGAGGTCTTTTAATAAATCCCTGCTTTATTCTTTGGCTCTGTTCAGCCTCTGTTCTAGAGCAGCCTTCCCAAGGCATCAATGATTCATTCTGTCCCCCCAGAAAAGCCCTGTCCATGCTTCCATTCACCTGTCCTTGGTCAGCCAGGCAGAGGTGACAATCTGTGAGGGAAAATCTCAGACCAAAGTCTTGATTTTGTTTTTGCTCAGACCCAAGACCTGGTTTTGTTTTTGCTCAGCCCAAAGTCCTGCTTGGCCTTGGGCAGCACCACAGCAGAGATGTTTGTCCCAGAGCTTCTGTGGATGGGAGCTGATCCCGTGGGTCAGGACAGGGTTCAGCAGCAATTTGGGGTCCTGAATCCTGGCAGGGAGATGTCACCCCAAAATGACAGCAAGAACTGACCCCAGCCAGGAGCTGCAGTGAAGCCCCTGCAGCTCCACAGCAGGAGGATGCATGGGCAGGACTGCAGGAGCCAGGGAATTTATTTTGGGAATTTCTTTTCTGTGTCTGACATCTTAAAACTTTTCTCTCAGGATTTGCTGGAGGTTATTGTCAGAAATACCATGTTAGATGGACCTCTCGTGGTTATTTACCTTTTGGAAGCATGGAAGTATGGAACAGAATGTCCAGGATTTGCTTTGACCTCCACATCCATTAAATATTAACCTCATTTGCTCACTAAGTAGGGAAGACAGGACACCAGGTCCACAGAGAGAAACTCTTCCTGTCTCCTCCATAACTCAGCTAAGGATGATTTTGGAAGACCAACTGTTCCAGGGAGCTGAATCCCAGCACAGGGCACGGGGCTGGCACAGGGAATGGCAGCAGATAATCAGGATGTGCTGGAGCAGATGCAGCAGCAGAGGAAGATAAATGGGTGGGAGTTAGAAGGGAAGCAGCAAAAATGAATAGGGGCTGCGAGACCTGAGAGATTAAACAAGATAAAAAGCAATAAATATGTACATTCCCAGTAAACAAGGATTAATGGGAGAGGGGGATGCTGCCAGGAGAGGTCTGCTGGAGCCAGCAAGGGTGACAGGACTAACAAGACACTGAGGAGACAGAAGAGTGCTGGCAAACCTTGAAGCATCACAGTGAGGAGCAAAAGAGGAGCCCAGGATGGGGTTGGCTGGAAGAGAGGACAAGGAGACAGCAGGGATGTGGTGACAAATGGAATGTGGTGGCAGCAGGAATGTGGTGACAATGGTGACCAAACTGGTGTCACCTCCCATGGCAAAGGAGGGGTGATGGAGTCAGGCTGCAGCAGCTCCTGGGGGTCATTTGAGAACCAGAACTTCTCTCCTAGGGAAAGGTGAAGCCTCCTTGAGAGGATGAAACCTCCCACCAGCTGCTCCATTTTACTGCCCACGGAGAAGCAGAGTTCAAACCCTTTTTTCCTTTACCCTTTTCCTTTACAGCAGGACTCCAAGGCTCTTTCTCCAGAAAGTTTCAGCCTTGATGCTCCTGCCCAGAGGATGCAAACACCTTCACCCCCAGCTTTGGGCACTCCCTGCCCGCTGGTGCCATTGCAGAGGCCCAGAAGGGAGGAAGAGGAGGGTGAGGAAGGATCTTTGCCCACCTTGGAGGGAATTTTTGCCAGCCTGGAGAGGATTTTGGAGAAGAGGAGCTGGGGGTGTGGCAGGAGTTCTGGCCAAGGACAGGAGAGTGAGTGCTAAACTCTCCACCAGGTGCTGAGAGAAGGGAGGCATCCATTCAATGAAATTTCCCTTTTCCCACCAGGCTGCAGATTCCGCAGTGATAAAATTAATTAACAACTGCAATTAAACCCAAACCTCCCCTGCTTTGTCAGGATGAGCTGGGGTTTATAATGGCTGCAGCATCCAGGGGAAGGCAAGGGTGGGAAGTGCTCACAGGCTGGGATCCTCTGAGCCCTGAATCACTTTGTTCTTGTGGAACAATGTTTTAGGAGGCTTGGATTTGGGAAGGCAGGATCCAAATTCCCTCAGATCCTGGATCCCTGATTTCCCTGAGTATGCTGGAAAATGCTGGCCAGCAGAGTTCTAGCTCTGAAGATGGGCTCCAGCTTCAAGATCTCAGGGATCCTGGATTCATGGAGAGACCAGAGGGTGAGAAAGGCCCTGAGTGAAGGAAGTGAGGATGCCCAGAGCAGCTGTGGCTGCCCCTGGATCCCTGGCAGTGCCCAAGGCCAGGCTGGACATTGGGGCTGGGAGCAGCCTGGGACAGTGGGAGGTGTCCCTGCCATGGCAGGGGTGGCACTGGATGGGCTTTAAGGTCCCTTGTCCAAGGTCCCTCTCAAACAGAAGTGCTGGCACTGCTGATGCCCAAATTTTCCAGAGTGTGAGTCCTAACTCCAACTTCTGGGAGCAGCAATCCCAACTGGTCCGTGCTCTTAATTAAACCAATTATCAGAAGTAATTGAATTAAGAGCCATTTGTACAGAGTCTGATTATTTCAGGGCTTTGTAGAGCCCTTAAGAGATAAAAGCTTTCAAGCAGGACCTGCCCACAGCCAATCTATCCAGGGAATACAAACCCAGCCAGAGAGGGGGAAACTCAGGGAAAAGCTCCACATTGAGACATCAGCAGCGTGCAGGGGAGGTGTCTGTGAGGTTGTGCAGCCTCTGACTGTGGAGACTCCAGGATCAGATTAAATAAAAGCCCTGAGCAGCCTTGTCTGAGCTCCAACTCCTCCTGCTCTGAGCAGGAGATTCATCCAGAGCCCTCCTGAGGAGCCTCCAAGCTGCATCCTGTGTGCCCACATCAGTCATTAATGGGATATCAGCTCTCTTGGTGCTGCACAATTATTAATTATCCATTGGATAACTCCTCTTAGGCTACCAGCAAACCTCTCCAGCCTTTTTCACCCCTTTTTCAGGGATTCAGCAATGCAGGAAGCACAGGGGCAGCCAACCCTGCAGCCACAAGCAGCAGCATCTTAATTACATCTCCCTGCAAATACAAGGAATCATTTCAGAAGGAATAAAATACTTGGGTTCTTGGGTTGGTGCTCTCAGCAGAGGCATTTCAGGGTTTTCTGGGCTTGGATTTTAAATAAACGTGGCAGAATTCCCAGGGAACAACGAGGGCTCTGCCACTACAGCAATAAAGGAAAGATTAGCACTTGGAGGGGAACATTTCAATTTGCCTACAGGTGGCATTTAAACCTTCTTGGCTGGGCCTTTCCCGTCCTCATTCCCTGGAATGGGCTGCCTGCCTGCCTAGCTGGGATAATGAAGTGGCAGCAGTGCAGGAATAATTTAAAAAAAAAGAGATTTAATGCCTTTTAATTCAATTTTAAGGGAAATAAGCAGAAGGCTGCATTCATATAGACACAGCCTGGCATGGAGCCTGGAGTTCTTCTCCTTCAAGGATCTGTTGGAATGCCAGGGAAGGAAAAGCCTTTCTAGTTAAAAACTTTGCATTTACCTCCTCAGAGATGCTCCTACTACACCACAGCCAGAGGAGGAACCAATTCTCACTGTGAAGTTCTGAGGGCTGAGCTTTACAGCAGCAGTTGGGTGTAATAACAGGGATTTAATAGAAATCCAGAACGTTTGCCTCGCACAGAATGGGGATCAAATGGAAGCAGAAACTCTGGAGAGAGGAAAAAACCTTTCAGACAGCCTGGCTCCAGAAAGAGGGGAGGAATGAATATTGGCTGGATCCTGTGGGATCAGCCCTGCTTGTGGGTTTTATTTTTATTTGGAACATCTAAAACAAATAAGTGATTCCACAGCATAAATTCTTGATCAGATTTAATTGTCACACATTAAAGAATGACCTTGTAATGCCATTTTTGTCTGATCAAGAGATTTTTCTCCCCCCAGTTTCAGGCACTTGTTAGTGCCAAAAAATGGCAAATGAAACACTAATGAGAGGGAAAATCCTGTGGGAACCAAGTCCCCTTCTGCTGGGAATGCTGGGATGAGCCTTTGGCTGACACAGGGATGTCCTCGTGGTGTCCCCTCAGTGTCACATACACAGAGTTTCCCTCTCAGCCTGGCTGTGTCCTCCTTGCTTTTGGGCACCACCTAATGGCTCCTCACCGTCTCACAGATCAGGGAAAAACGGGAAAAAGCATTCCCAGTGTTGGTGGCAGCATGAAAAGCAGAGACTTGCCTTAAATCCCTCTCAATTCCTGAGGCAGAGCAAGGTCTGGGTGTCTGAGCCCCATCCCACTTCCCACCCTTCAGCTGGGACAAATTCCTCTCCCCCCTGGGATGGGAAGGGAGCTCACACCCAGTAAGGCCATAAATACAGTCCTGAGTTTTAATTGTGCATGGAATAATGAGTTATAGGAAAGATCTCATTGTGGATCATCCAGATTTATTAGAGACAGTGTTCATGGTGCACGTGGAAGGGTTGGGGCTGCACAGACGTAGAACTGTTTGGATTTGTAGGATTGATTGCAAGTCTTTACCTGTGGGAAGGACAATATTCCTGTGGGGATGAGAGCAGGGAGAGAGCAGGTCAGGATGGATCTCCTCAGACAAGACAAGTGGTCTCCTCCCAGCTTTGTCCTTCCCAAACCAGAGGAGCCCTGGGGTGAACACATCACCCAAACCTCATCCCTGAGCCAGCCCTCAGCAGGTGCAGGGTTCAGGAATGCAGGGATGAGCGTGGAATGACCCTCCCAGAGCCCCACAGAGCCTGGGGTGAGGACGCACAAAGCATTTCTGCACCACAGATTGTGTCCTGTTGAGATATTTGTAACCCTTTTTTTGCCATTTTGGTTTTACACCCCAGCTGTTGTTTGTCTTCACCAGCAGGAAAATAGGACTCCTTCCTTTCATGGAATCATGGAATGGTTTGGTGGAATGGGTCCTAAAGCCCATCCAGTGCCACCCCTGCCATGGCAGGGACACCTCCCACTGTCCCAGGCTGCTCCCAGCCCCAGTGTCCAGCCTGGCCTTGGGCACTGCCAGGGATCCAGGGGCAGCCACAGCTGCTGTGGGCACCCTGTGCCAGGGCCTGCCCACCCTCACAGGGAGTGACCACCCCAGCATGTCCACCACAGAGTCACCACCACCGTGTGGCCACCATGGGGGCATCCTGCCCACCACAGAGTGACCACCACAGCGCGTCCACCCCAGAGTGCCCAGAACACCCTGCCCACCAGCGTGACCACCACAGAGTGACCACCACAGTGTGACTACCAGAGAGTCACCACCACCATGTGCCCACCACACCCTGCCCACCTCAGAATGCCCAGAACACCCTGTCCACCACAGAGTGACTACCACAGTGTGTCCACCACAGAGTGCCCATCCCAGAGTGCCCAGAACACCCTGCCCACCAGCGTGACCAACACAGAGTGACCACCACAGTGTGACTGTGTGGTGTGACCAGAGCCACCACCATGCGGTGCCCACCACACCCTGTCCAACACACACCCTGCCCAGAACATCCTGCTCACCACAGAGTGCCCAGGAACACTCTGGCCACCAGTGTGACCACCACAGTGTGTCCACCTAAGAGTCACCGCCACCATGTGCCCACCACACCCTGTCCACCACAGAGTGGATCACCACAGCCTGTCCACCTCAGAATGCCCAGAACACCCTGCCCAGAACACCCTGCCCACTCCAGAGTGCCCCCCCAAGCTGCCCAGAGCTCTCCTGTGCCACTGCCAGCTCCAGCAGAACCTCCCAAGCCCTGCCAGAGCTGTGCTCTGACAGCGACAGGAGGAGGAGGATTCCTGCAAGGATTTGTCAGTGACACTGGGAAATCATTTGGGGTTTGCTAATTGGATAACAAGGCAATTACAGCCTTGCATGTGTAATTCCCTGCTCTGAGTGTGCCCAGACCATGGGATGAGGATGTCTCGGTGTGGGGGGAGGTTTGGATCAGACCCTGGAGGATCTGTTTGACATCAGAGCCTTGCTCAGACTCGGGGAGAGCCTCCCAGCTCTGCCCCAGGGCCAGGAGAGCCCCAGCCCAGCCCCTGCCCTGCTCTGCCCTTGGTCCTGTGGGAGTGCCCAGGGATCCCAATGTTCCTGGAAGCTCCTGAGGGATCCACACAGCCCAAACACAGCCCAAACCCCCCACACCCTGCCTGCCCCACAGGGATGGGGCTCACAGTGCTCCACACCCTCCTGGGCACCCCTGCCCTCCTCTCCTGGACAGCTGAGAAACATCCTCTCTTTCAGCTCCTCTCTTTTAGCTCCTCTCATTCAGCTCATCCGCCACTCTAAAGGGCCAAACTGCCCTTTCCAGAGCAAAGCACCCCAAATTCACATTTCCACTCTTGCCAAGGTGATATTTGTGAAGTTTTCTCCCTTTTTCCAGCAGAGTCATTCAGGTGCCTCCTTTCCCCCCCCCTCCCACCAGAGGAGCAGCAGGGGGACACCAGGAGCACATCTTCAGGCAGGGCTGTGGCAGCACCTGGCTCAAGGAAGCTCCTTCCTTGGGGTTTCACAACATTCCCACCTCTCCTTATTGTTTTATTCCTCGTTTTTCATGAGGAAGAGCTGCCCCCCTTCCCCTGCTCTGTGCTCAGTCCACAGAACTTCTGCTGGCACCACTGACATGTTCCTCAAACGTGGAGGTGTTTCCAGAGCTCCTCTGCTCCTGGATTGCAGGGGAATCCCATCAATCTGTGCAGGACACTACAGCCTTTCTTCAGTTCTGGAGAGACACTTAGGAAAGTGTGAGTAAATCATGGAATCATGGAATGATTTGGGTGGGAAAGGACATTAATGCCCACCCAGTGCCACCCCTGCCATGGCAGGGACACCTCCCACTGTCCCAGGCTGCTCCCAGCCTCAATGTCCAGCCTGGCCTTGGGCACTGCCAGGGATCCAGGGGCAGCCACAGCTGCTCTGGGCACCCTGTGCCAGGGCCTGCCCACCCTGCCAGGGAACAATTTTTTCCCGAAATCGCAAATTCTGCCAAGTTCTGCATCTCTCTTTAAAGCTTCAGCCCAGCCTGACCCCTTTTCCTTTGGGAATAGGGGATCCAGCCTGGTAAATCCACTTTTGGGATCTTCTCCTGCTTAATCCTCTGAGCTGCTGGAGGCCCAAAGTAATTTGGGAATATCCAAGTAAAGGAAGAATTAATGCCTTTAGCAGTGCAATAAGCATAAAATATGGAATATCCTGAGCTGGATCCACAGGGATCATGGATTCCAAGTCCTGGCCCTGCACAGACACCTCAAAATCTCACCCTGTGCTTGGGAGCATCAATCAGCCTTACACCCAGGGAGACTTCTGGGATCATTAAATCTTTATTTACTCCATTTCCTCCCTCTGTCTACTCTAAAATGTCACTCTTTTATTTTACTGAAGGAGTTTTACACCCTGAGTCTCAGATTTAGCTGTAATTCTGACAGAATTGTCTTTGACCGTGCTCATAAATCTGTTCTCTGCCAAAAAACTTTGATTTTTGCTTTGTTTTGCACTGGAATCAGGCGCACTGTCAGTGCTAGGTGGAAATGTCACAAAACTACATCACTATAATTTTTATGTCCCTGTTGCAAAATGCCTTTGTGCTGTGTTTGCATTTTGAATTTGCTGCTGGAACAATAACATCCCATTTGGGTCACAATCAGGGGCCTTGTGCTAGGATAAAATTTTATGCCTAATCAGAATAATTTGGGTTGTTTTGTGGGCATTTGGAGGTTTGTGATGTCCCAAACCATTCGCTTTGTTGCTTTTAAGTGGCCAGGTGTGCTAAGCAGGGGCTTTACTGTCAGTCAGCCACCCATAATTGGCTTTGGAAGCAGAGCCTTGTGGTTTTCAGAATATTTACAAGCAAGTGGTGACATTTTCGACAGATCAGGCAAAGCTGCTGACTCGAAAGAGCCTCGTTTTTGTCAGTATCAGCAACACGACCTCCCTGGTTTGGGAGGAAAGGGAAGGGATTGTTTTGTTTAGAGCTGACAATGAGGTGTCACAGCTCTTCTCAGATTCACAGGGTTTTCCTAACGCAGCTCAGGGACGGAAACTGCGCTTGGAGCTTTGGATCCAACTCCAGCCAGGGAAAGCTTTGTCTTAGGGAATGTTTTATTAGGATTACCTACAGAATCATAAAATTATGGAATGGTTTGGGTGGGAAAGGACCTTAAAGCCCATCCAGTGCCACCCCTGCAATGGCAGGGACACCTCCCACTGTCCCAGGGTGTCCCAGCCCCAGTGTCCAGCCTGGCCTTGGGCACTGCCAGGGATCCAGGAGCAGCCACAGCTGCTCTGGGAATTCCATCCCAGCCCTTCCTCACCCTGCCAGGGAACAATTCCCAATATCCCATCCATCCCTGCCCTCTGGCAGTGGGAGCCATTCCCTGTGTCCTGTCCCTCCAGGCCCTTTTCCAGTCCCTTTCTATCTTTCCCTTCAGGTCCTGAAAGGCCAAAATTGGGTCAGCCCAAAGTTTGGACAATCCCAACCCTCCCAAGTCTTTCCACAGCAGCCCAGGGTTAGGAAAATTCCAATTTCTCCTTATCAACAAACACATGGAGCAGAGATGCACTGCCCCTCATCACGTTCCCAGGGGAGATTCCTTGTGGAGACACACACAGGGTCTGGCTGTGAATCATTGAAATTCAAGATTAATTCTAAAACAGTCATAATTCCATCCTTCCTGAGAGCAATCCCAGAACCTGGACTCAAAGACAGCCTGATGAGACTGGGAGAATCTTCTCTGTGGCCATGTCTGCAGGGTCTTTGGGAGCTGCCACAGGACACCACAATCCCATGAAATCCATGATATTTTGTCTTTTTCTCCTCAAACTCAGTTCTGCATCGCTCCCCAAGCTGTGACAGTCACCACAAAAACGGTGACACATTCCTGTCTAAGCTTCACACCTCCAGCTCTTCAGGAGGCTGAAATTCAGCACTAGAGTTGAGCCCAGCTGAAAAGCCAGCTTGGATTTAGGTTCCAAGATGGAAATAACCTGATGTTGGCAAACTGGTATTCTGGGAGGTAACCATAGAAACACTCCCAGGGATGGATGGGGGAGATTCAGATTTGCAGGGAGGCAGGAGCAGGCTCTGGATCCGTTTTTGTTGGTGTGAGGGCACCACCTTGGTGAGGGATTATTGATTGCATTAAGGAGCTGCCTCCATGCAGCTGTGGGTGATTCCCACATGGATGAGAGCCCCTCTTCGCAAAGGAACAGCAGCTCCTGTGGGTTCCCACATGCAGGTGTTCTTTCCATTATTATGCCATTATTACATTGTGGAGTGTGAACACAGTGATTGGAGTGCCCCAAACTGGAAACTGGGACCAAATTGCTGCCGCCCTTGGAGCCAGAGGTTGGACGTTGTGGAAGAGGCTCCTGCTTTTAAAAGTGGGAACAGTCCAAGGAGTGCAGGGGAGATCTTCCCAATTTGGCAGAGGGATGAAATTCTTCTCCTGTGAAGCAGCTGAGTGAGATGGAGAGGAGAAGTTCCAGGGAGAGCTCAGAGCCCCTGGCAGGGCCTGAAGGGGCTCCAGGAGAGCTGGAGAGGGACTGGGGACAAGGGATGGAGGGACAGGACACAGGGAATGGCTCCCAGTGCCAGAGGACAGGGATGGATGGGATATTGGGAATTGGGAATTGTTCCCTGGCAGGGTGGGCAGGCCCTGGCACAGGGTGCCCATCCTGGATCCCTGGCAGTGCCCAAGGCCAGGCTGGATGGCACTGGGACACCCTGGGACAGTGGGAGGTGTCCCTGCCATGGCAGGGGTGGCACTGGATGGGCTTTAATGTCCCTTCCCACCCAAACCATTCCATGGTTCCAGGACACATCTAAAGTCCAGCAAGCGCCGTCCCCCAACACCCCCAGCAGCTCTCAGCCCTCCCCAGGCAATCCAGGCCTGGCAGAATTCCAGTTCCCAAAACACAGATTTGCACCAGTCCTTGTAGGTGTGAACAGCTTTTTATTTATTGCATCCTTCTGCTTTTAGAAACTCAACACTGATCTCTCTCTGTTTGCCAAAAAAAGCCTGTGCCACTTGTGTGACACAAAAACCTGGGGACATTTTCCATCCACTTTGCAAGAGCAGGCACAATATTTTGGACAAGTCTCCCTATTGATGAACTTCCACACACATGAAAATCCAAATTAAAGCCATCAAACCTGATTGGCTTTGGTGTTGTAGCCCTGTGCTCCCCACACTTGTTTGGATAATCTCTAATGAACCATTAGGTGGGAATTGGAAGAGCAATCAGGGTTTTATTTTTTTCACAATACTCCTGTAAGATTCTATGTTTATTTTAATTATATTGAGAACCAGGAATCCTTCATGGAAACTTGTTCTGAGCTGTTGCTGCTGTGACAGTAAAAAACAAACAAAAAGGAGAAATAAACCCATGAACTCAATAAAACCACCCCGATATTAGGATATTTCTCCACTTTATCTTCCCTGCCTGCCACTGGACCTACAGAATAAGCAAAGCCTGGACAGAGAATCCCAGAATTGTCACAGAACCATGGAATGGGTTGGGTTGGGAGGGACCTTAAAGACCATCCAGTTCCAGCCCCTGCCCTGGGCCTTCCATGGACGAGGAGCAGAGCAGATGAGGCTCAGGAAGGGCTCAGCACAGAGATCCCATTCCAGAGGTTTCCCAGAAGGAAGGATGTGGGTCTAAGGTCAGGACATTGCTGTTTATGGACATTCCTCCATGGAAATTACATTCCATACATCTCCACAACAAAAACCCTGCTGTGAGCCCCAGGCACCATCAACTTCTCCCCTAAAAAAACTCTAAAAACACTACAGAGGACCAAGGCTTGAATGGTCCCATGGAGACTTTACTGTCTTTGTTTTTAATTCTTGCTTTAAATTCAGTACAATTCAGCTACTTCTTGTAGGCATTCCAGAATCGTGGAATCACTGAGATTGGAAAAGCCTTCCAGGATCACCAGTCCCAGCTGTGCCTGACCCCACTCCAATCCTTCCTTGGGCACCTCCAGGGATGGGGACTCCAGATCTCCCTTCCAAGGCCTGACCACACTTTCCATGGGGAAATTCCTCCTGAAGTCCAACCTGAGCCTCTCCTGGAGCAACCTGAGGCTTTTTCCTGCCATCTGTGAGTGTCCCCATGGACTGAGGACTCACAGGGGTGAATCTCACAGGATCACCCTCACTGGAGCTCGTTGTCACAGGCTACAAACCCTGCTTGCACCAGGAAAAAAATTATCTGGGAAAACAAATCTCCTATTTCCACCCCAAACCCTGGTGTCCTGACAATGGTACAACACACAGACAGACACAGCTGACTTATTTGTCTTTTCTTTTCCCTGTGTCAAAGGCTAAAATAAACCCAGAGCAGAATCCAAACCCAAAAAATCAGCCCCATTTCTCCCTTTCCAACGAGCTCCTGTTAATAAATTAGGGCTGATGATATATTTGAGGGGGACATAATCCTGCCCTTTCTTTGTGGTATCTGGACAGCTTCTCTATAAAATTAATAACAAGAATTAAATCCCCAGTGAGCTCCAGGCAGTATCTGATCCTTCTCCCTGCCAAGGACAAAGCTCTGCTCTGTGTGGCTTTAACAGGGCTCTGATAACCAGAGCAGAAGAGAAGAATTGGATTTTAGCACAAAGAATTTTAGAGATTTTCAAATATAGTCCCAAAAGGAACGTGAAACCAAACATTGATATTTTCTTCCTGGGTAATTCTTGAGGGGGAAATTCCAAGCAGCCAATGAAAGGATTTAATTTGGACACAATGCAGCGGGATTTTGATTCTGAAATTGGATAATCAATTACAATATATTATACTATAAACATATTGGTCTCTGCAGTCTGGCAGGCAACAGTTGGAAAAGAAAGTGGGGAAAGTTTCCATTGCAATATCCTGCAGGGATCAAAAATCCTGCACTTGGAGAGCCAAGACAGGAGGAGGCAGAGGGAAACCCTGGAGGCCTTTGGAGTGGAAGGAGCTGTGGTCACATGGAATCTGTTGAGGCTGATGCAGACCCCTCTGAAATGATGGTGGCCCAAAGCAGAGGGACTGGGCAGCTCCTGGGTCACACTCATGGCCAGCACTCCAGAGGCAGCTCCTCCACCTGGGATTCCTGCTCACTTCTGTCACTGGGAAGGGATGTGGAACTACAGAAGCATGGAAAATCCTGAGCTGGGAGGGACCTAAAAGAGCTGGAGAGGGACTGGGGACCAGGGATGGAGGGACAGGACACAGGGAATGGCTCCCAGTGCCAGAGGGCAGGAATGGATGGATGGATGGATGGATGGATGGATGGATGGATGGATGGATGGATGGATGGTGGATGGATGGATGGATGATGGATGGATGGATGGATGATGGATGGATGGATGATGGATGGATGGATGGATGGATGGATGGATGGATGGATGGATGGATGGATGATGGATGGATGGATGGATGGATGGATGGATGGAGGATGGATGGATGATGGATGGATGATGGATGGATGGATGGATGATGGATGGATGGATGGATGGATGGATGGATGGATGGATGGATGGATGGATGATGGATAGATGGATGGATGGATGGATGGATGGATGGATGGATGGATGGATGGATGACTGATGGATGGATGATGGATGGATGGATGGATGGATGGATGGATGGATGGATGATGGATGGGTGATGGATGGATGATGGATGGATGGATGGATGATGGATGGATGGATGGATGGATGGATGGATGGATGGATGGATGGATGGAGGATGGATGGATGATGGATGGATGATGGATGGATGGATGGATGATGGATGGATGGATGGATGGATGGATGGATGGATGGATGGATGGATGATGGATAGATGGATGGATGGATGGATGGATGGATGGATGGATGGATGGATGACTGATGGATGGATGATGGATGGATGGATGGATGGATGGATGGATGGATGGATGGGTGGATGGATGGATGGGATGTTGGGAAGGAATTGTTCCCTGGAAAGGACCCACCAGGAACATCAAATCCAGCTCCCAGCCCTGCACAGACTCACCCATAATCCCACCAGGACCTGATGGAATCAAAATACTCTGTCAGCACTAAGGCCCATCTTCCCATTCCCTGATCTCCATGTGAGAACAGGGAGAAGGAAAACACAATTTTCTCCTTGTACTTGGAGCATCTTGTGGTAACCACAGCTCAGGACTCAGTCTGAGGGCTTCAAGTTTGTTTTTACAAGTAAAAAAAAAAAAAAAAGAATATAAAAAGGAAACAAAGAGAAACAATCTTCTGAGGGCTTCAGGTGAGTCTTTGTGCTCAATAACACCTCATGTCCTTTCTCCAGGTGTTTCTTTAGGCACAGATGGAATTCCCTGATCCATCCAGACACCACGAACAGCAGTTGTGCAATTCAGACTTATTCCGGGGGAAAAACCACCAAATTAAATGAAATTTCGAATGAAGAAACACAAACCATTCCATCGAGCCTGGTCTATATCTGCTCTCATATCATCCTCTTCCCTGGCTGCCCATTTCCACTGCACAGTCTCAGGAATTCCCATTCCCACTCCATTCTGTCATTTAGGAGTTGCTCCTGTATCCCTGTTCCAGCTGAGCCAGCCCAGCCTCCCTTGTCCATCCTGGAGGCCACCCCAGGTCTCTGTCCCTCTTGTTGCCTTTCTCTGCTCCAAAGTCTCTTTTCCAGCCTGTTCCTGCTTTTCCAGCACAGGGATCAGGTGTGCCCCCTGGAGAAGCAGGAGCACCTGGAGTCCTCTCCATCCCTTCACTCTAACATCACCTGAAGGATCTGTGGCATCCCCGTGCCTGAATGTGCAGAGGATTCCTCAGAGCTGCTCCAGGATTTCCCTCTGTGAGTTTCTGTCTGAAGTTTCTCTCATCTGCCTCATGATCATCATGAAAGGACAGAAACTGGGACCACCAAAGAAGACCCTGGCTGGAATCCTGGTCTTGCTGGAGATGGTTGCTCTCCAATATCCCAAAAACCTTGCTGGTTTGCCAAGCTATTGTTTGCAGGTGTGTTTTCTACCATGGGACACTGAGCCTGCTGAAAAAAGAAGGGGCACCTTGCACTTCTTCGCCTGCACTCACTTTTGCAACAAGGGCCCTGGAATTTCCCCACCGCTCAGCCTGGCTGGACTTTTCTGGGGTAACCTTTGGTGGTCCCCAGGGAAGACCCCTCATCTGTTTTACAACTACCGTGTGAGGTGTTCACAGGGGTCTTAGGCTGAGGGAAGAGATGAGGACCTGACTCCATGTTTCAGAAGGCTGATTTATTATTTTATGATATATATTACATTAAAACTTTTCTAAAAGAATAGAAGAAAGGATTTCGTCAGAAGGCTGGCTAAGAATAGAAAAAGAAAAAAAATATAACAAAGGCTTGTGGCTTGGCTCTCTGTCCAAGCCATCTGGGCTGTGATTGGCCATTAATTAGAAACAACCAACATGGGCCAATCACAGATGCACCTGTTGCATTCCACAGCAGCAGAAAATCAATGTTTACATTTTGTTCTTGAGGCCTCGCAGCTTCTCTGGAGGAAAAATCCTAAGGAAAGGATTTTTCATAAAAGATGTCTGTGACACCACCGTGACGGATGGACTGAGATGGGAGCAGCCTCTCCCTCAAGGACTGAGACATGAAACCCCTCTGTGGAGGAGCTCCTCCTCCTCCCAAGGGCTGGGACTGAAACCCCCAACCCAGGGCAGGTGTGTGGGGGAGGCATGCTGACCAAAGCCAGATATTTGCCTGCAGGTGTGAGCAATGGGCCAAGAAGACAATGGCTCTCACCCATTGCTGAGAACATGGACTGTTTGTGCCCTTCTTCAATGCCTTCTTTCCCCTCAGCCATTACAATGGACTATTCTTAATTACAGTTGATCTGATTTCAAGACCTATCCCCCTCCCCCAGGTTCTTTACAGTCCTTTTTGTCGTTCCCCCCCCCCCCCCCCCGAAAAAAAAAGGACTATAAAGAACCTTGAATTGACCAGAATCTCTGAGATCTCCTCTGACATGACCAGGTGAACTCCATCGCCTGAAGACTTCAAAAGACTTCAATTGCTCTACATTTGGTAGCCATATACCTTCCTTCTCTTCCTCCCTCTCTTTTCCCTATTCTTTCCTTTTTCCTCAGTCTCTCCTAATGCATTTTGCTGTGGTCCTACAATAAAGGTGCATCTGGTTTTGATTATTACTGCAATCCCCTGTGCTGTGTGGGTATTTTGCACTCTGAGATCGATTCCCGAACCATCTCAAATCCCGTTTGTAAGGACGGATCGTGACACCCTCCTGGGCAGGAGCAGCCACTCCAGGGCACACCTTGGGAAGTGGCTGGCTTTGCTTGGCAATTGTTGCATTTCCTTGGAATTTCTGGATCGTGGAGCATCCCAAGATCCTGCAGCTGCTCTTTGCCATCAGCTGCCACTGCCCCCTCCAAGGTGGGAATGATGTGGGAAGAGCCCATTTTGCTCAGCAGATTGGATTTCTCCTTCCAGCTGAACTGAGGGAAGGAGATGAGGCTGAGTTTACTCATCCTAGGGGAAAAAAAAACACAGCAGCAAATTAAAAGGTCTGGAGAACAATTTTCCTAATTAACTCCCAGACTCCAAGCCCCAGACCTGGTGTATTTATTAATCTTATGACTCAGAAATGCATTTTTCTATACATGGCTCATCTGTCTTGTACTTTAACTGCTATTCTGTGTCCATCTTCAGGAACATTGGCTGAAAAATATTGGACATAAAAAAGAATGGATGGGTGAAACCTAATACATGTAAAGAAACTCCTAGATTTTACTGCTTTCCCTACATTCTTGTCATGTTGAGGAATGTAAGGAATTTCCCAGCACAAGGAGGGCAATAACACTGAGCAACTTTAACATGCTGTATAATAACCTGGAATATTAAAATTAATTGCTTAATTGAAAGGAATTGGGTGAATTAGTACAGCAATACAACCTCCAAAGTGGAGAAAGTGCTTAAAAATTCACTATTTATTATTTGTATTTTATTTTATGTATTTTTTACTATAGAAAACAGAAAGGCTCCTTGCACACTCCAGACATCTCAGTCTATAGATCCACATAATTCAAATGCATTCCACCAAATCACACTTTCTGAATTAGTGCATACATGGATTGCTTATCAAATGGACCTGACCTGGAAAATGCAGAGAAGTGGAAATGTTAAATTCATTGGGATGAAGGTTCCAAGAAAAATAGGTCCCTTCTTCTCTTCTCTTCTCTTCTCTTCTCTTCTCTTCTCTTCTCTTCTCTTCTCTTCTCTTCTCTTCTCTTCTCTTCTCTTCTCTTCTCTTCTCTTCTCTTCTCTTCTCTTCTCTTCTCTTCTCTTCTCTCTTCTCCAAATTTTTGTATTTTTGTGTCTCTCAAATGCAAAGTGAAGAGCAATGAAAAAGGGGCCTGGCTGGGACCTTCTGACCTGCAGAGGTTCGGCAGATGATGCTGCTGAAGGTCCCCCTGCCCTGGATGCCTGGGCAGAGGTGGGAAGAGGAGATCCAGTGAACTGCAGTGGGGGCAAGACAGAAATTTGGAATTTTTTTCCTGTACCAGGGGAGGATCTTGAAATCCCTGGAAGAAGATGCTGAGGACGATGGAGACCTGAGTGTGAGGAGCTCTCCAGCCTCCTGTTTGCCAGCAGTGTTCAGGCCCTGGTTGGAAGGCATCTTCCAAAAAAAAAGAATGCAAAAGGCTTCACACGACTTTCCTGATCATCCTTTCGGAAGGAACAGCTCCAAGGGGAAGCTGGGTGTGAAAGCACCACCCAACCTCCTGTGAGATGTTCCTCCCCAGCTCCTCTCACCTGAGCACCCATCACTCCTCCCTGGATAAATCCTGATGTCCCTAAAAATATTTATTCTGAATATCTTGCTGTGGGCCCCATTCCCTGGGGAAATCCTGCAGCTGGGAGTTTAATCACCCAGCTCCTCATTAGTGTGTCCTCTCCACCAGCCACTGCTCAGCCCCAGAACCACAGATCTGACCACCAACTCCAATCTGGACAAACTCCAGCAGGTTAATTGCTTTATTTAAAGCAAATTTATTTAAATTGATGCCTCTCCAATTAGTTCAGCTCAGATTCCAACACCTTCAACTCAAACCCGTGGCATGGCAGAGTTTCTTTTGGAGAGCAAAATCACTCCTTCCCTGCCTTTGGGGATAAAAGTTTGGGTCATTATATTTTGCCTCAGTCCCCTGGGATTACCCAGCACATCTGAAATCTGGAGTTTCATCACAAACACATAAGGAAATGTGAAATTATTGTCTGGAGCATTTCAGGATTCTGTTACAAACTGGAGATCTTCTTGTCATTACCAACTCTTTCCATAGGCACTATTTTTTTCCTGGGAAGCTTTGAACCCCATTAGCATAATAAGCTGTTCCTCAAATCCTGATTGCTAATTAAAGCCATATATTATTGTCAGCTCCCCCATTGCTGTGTGGGCTCAGTTTTCTCTCATTAAAGTGTAATAAATGCTTCTTTTTCTCCTTTCTATTTTGTTTCCCCTTTTCCATCTTTTCTTTTAACTTACAAAAACAAACTCAGAGCAAACTTACATAAAACTGGATTAGTTATTTTCCTGCTTTCTGGAGGGAAACTCTACAGCTTATTCAGCACATTTTCCATGTGTTTTCCACAAATAAAGACTGTATTGACTCCCAAAGATATCACACAGCTCCGGAGCTAATTAAAGTCAGCCTCTGTGCAATTATCACAGCACAGGGAGAGCACTAACAGCTAAAAATGCACAGATTTTCTTTGAAACTCAACCCCGGAGTTACTCTGTGCAAATACTAAATGAGGAAGTCAATTCCAAAAAAAAAAAAAAAAAAAAAAAAAAAAAAAAACCAGGGAATGATGGTTGTTCTCAGCACAGAGGGGGTTTAAACAGCTCAGGAGTCCCACAAGGGTTCCATGACCCAAAATTAGGAGACAAAAGGAGATGTGGGATGTTAGATTGGAACCCAGCTGGGACAGGCTGAGCAGCCTCTTCCCACAGAGGAAATATCACCAGAAATGTCCATGAGGCTCCAGAGGAGTGAGAAAAAACAAGCTGTGAAGGGAAGGAGAACAAAGAAAACGTTGGACTTGGTAATCTTGGAGGTCTTTTCCAATCTTCATGATTCCATGAACGGGTGGCTGGAGAGGCTGTAAGGATCCCCTACTCCAGAAGCTGGATGTGTGCCCCATGGATGGATTCCAGAGCATGCCACAGGTTGTCTTTAAACATTCCTGAGTTTCCCAGAGAGGGCATCACCCCTGTGTGGGTGAACAGGATGTGTTGGGATACAAAACCACCTGGAACTGGCTTAGTGGGTCAGAGCAGGGTGCTGGTACCACCAAAATCGTGGATTTAATCCCTGTATGAGACATTCACCTTAGAGCTGGGCTTGGTGATCCTTGTGGGCCCCTTCCAACTCAAATATTCTGGGATTCTGTGTGAAATTTAATCCTTGCAGAAGAATCCGAGCCTGCCAGAGAGCAGGGAAGGATGGGATATTGGGAATGGGGAATTGTTCCCTGGCAGGGTGGGCAGGCCCTGGCACAGGGTGCCCATCCTGGATCCCTGGCAGTGCCCAAGGCCAGGCTGGACACTGGGGCTGGAGCAGCCTGGGACAGTGGGAGGTGTCCCTGCCATGGCTGGGGTGGCACTGGATGGGCTTTAAGATCCTTCTCATCCCAATGCAGCCTGTGTTTCTACCATTCCAATATGGAACTGCAGGAGTCACATCCAAGTGTTTAAATCCTGGAACACTGAAGGTGAGCTCAGGGCTGGAGAGAGGCCCAGGCCAGGCTGTCCCTGCTCCTCCCATGGAGAGAGGATTGTGGTGTTTGTGAGGGTCCCCAGGACGAGGTGAGAGATGAGAATCTGACTCCATGTTCTTAGAAGGCTGATTTATATTATATTATATTATATTATATTATATTATATTATATTATATTATATTATATTATATTATATCATATCATATCATATCATATCATATCATATCATATCATATCATATCATATCATATCGCTATCCTAAAACTATACTAAAGAAAGAGAAAGGATACATCAGAAGGTTTAACAAGAATGATAATGAAAGCTCGTGACTGACTCCTCAGAGTCCAACACAGCTGATGGTGATTGGTCATCAATTAAAAACAACTCACATTGACCCAACCAAAGATGGACCTGTTGGCAAATTATCTCCAAACCACATTCCCAAGCAATCAGATAATTATTGTTGTCAGTCTTTTCTGAGGCTTCTCAGCTTCCCAGGAGAAGAAATCCTGGTGAAGGGATTTTTCAGAAAATATCACAGTGACAGAGGACGTGGGACAGGACCAGCTCCGTGTTTCCCAACTCCTCATCCTTAGTTTCTTTCATGAAAAATAGCAGTTTGCAGAGAAAGGAACAGCCCAACCAAAACAAGCTGGGATTTTGGAGTCTCTCCATGGTCTTTGGGAAAGATTCTTCCATGGCAGAGCAGGAATCATGGAAGAGACTTCTTCTATCCTGGGAATAAATGCTCATCCCATCCACTGCAGCATTTCCCAGGCATTGACACAATTTTCTCCAAAAACCCATTGAAGACTTTCAGCCAGGAAGGTTCCTCTTCCTGTCGGGTTGGATACAAGAGAGGGTTAAAAGTGGAAGAGTGGCAAGGAGGGGGTAGATTCCAAGGCAGCTGGGAATGAGGCCTGGAAAACAAATGTGGGAAATCCATCTCTTACCCCTATTGCTGTGTTTTGGGAAGCAGAACCTCTGTGCAGGATAAGGGAGGTGTTTGGAAAGATTTGGAGGAAAATTCTTCCTCCCCAGTGGACTAAAAGCTCCATAACCAGGCTGTGGGATCCAAAAAAACCTAGGGACATTTATAAGTGTAGGAAAAGTCCAGCAATGTAGGGGAAAACACAGGAATTGTGCAAAAAGCTCAAAAGAAAAAGTTCCTCTGAGAAGTGCCTGCAGTGCAGTGTTTCCATTTCACTCCCTCACCTCTCCAAATTAAATTAATTTAAAAGTATTAGCAGGAGTTATTAATCTTTCTGTAATTGCTATCTCAATAATAAGGAATTGATTAATGATTGCACTAGGAATTATAATAATAATTATTAAAATTTATGCTGGCCACTAATTACCAAATTCCTGCTAATAGGTGGAATAGAATCATTGAACTTTCCCTTGGAGGAGTCAGAAAAGTGAGAGGAAACACAAAGTTTTTGGGAGCTGTGGAACTGAATCCTGATGAGAATCATCCCAAGCCTGTCCTGCCCTCGGTGCTGAGGTTCCTGCAGGGAATGGTGGGATGTGCCCAGAGACACAGGACACACAATTCCTGCTACTGCATCACCACACAGACCCCTCTGATGCCCTCCAGCCTCCTGGAGTTCAGCAAATTCCTAAATTAAGGCCTTTCTCAGAAGAGGGCTCAGCTGACCTTGGCAGTGCTCTGGTGAAATCAGAGGAAATCATGGAATTATGGAATGGTTACGGTTGGAAAAGCCCTTTAAAAAAGCCACAACACCCCCACATGAAAATGAGAAATGCATTTATTTTATTTCACTTTCATTAACAGCAGCTACAAATGGCCCCAAAAGCAGAGGAACCAGGGACTGTGGACTTTGTCTTCTGCTCCCACCAAGATCTGCACTGGAACATCTCCTTCCACCCCAAATGGACAATTTCCACTCTCCCAGGTTCCTCCAAGCCCCATCCAGCATGGCCTTGGACACTTCCAGGGATGGGACAAAAACAGAAAGAAAATGGAGACAAAGAAAATGAAGAGATCAAATTTTCCTTTACAAGGACTTCTACTGGAGACCCAGAAGCCTGGAAACTTCTTAAGGTAATTAGCTCAAAACGAGGTAGTTAAGAATATCTACAGTGGAAGGAATCCTCATATGATGATTTTACAGTTAATATTTAATAATGGTCCTAAAAATACCTGTCTGAGCACAGTGGAAATTGTGGAGCCTCCGGGAGGTAGTTGGGCAAAAGTCCAAAGAGATATTTTTTATTTTCTGAGTTTTCAGAGGTGTGGGTCCCTCTCACACCTTGCTGCTGTCATTCCTGGGGTGCCAGGACTTTTTCCCCATATTTTGCCATTTTTTAAAGCTGTGTTAAAAATTCACCTGGCCCAGATCAAAAAATGCTCAAGAATTGGTCTTTGCATCCTTGGAAAACTCTGTCAGCTCTGCCTTCCTCCTGCTGGATATTCCCTGGATGTGGCAGGTGGAGAAGTTGAGGCTAATCCCAGCTGGCTCAGTCAACTCTACGAGGTCTTGAATTTGATTTTTGTGGATCAAAAGATCTTCCACCTCGTGATTCCTGAGTTTTCCAAGTGGGCTGAGATCCTCCCACTGTGCAGCAGGAGATGGGAAGCACAGACCATGAACTCCATGAGCTTTGAGGCACCAACAATTCCCACAAAAAGGCCAGGCATGGAGCCCTCTGGAGAAGGGAAGAACACATTTACCCACCTTGAAGGAAATTGAAGTCCTGGTGGTTCTGTAGAGGTGTCATTTTCCTGGCAGTGCAGAATTCCACAGGATTGCTCCTTCCTTCACCTCTTCCATGTTATCAGCACATCCCTGTCCCAAAGGGAAAACTGAGCCCTGAGAAAGGCTGTGGAAGGAGCACATTTCCCAGTGGATGTTATTCCAATGAGAGCAGGAAATCCTGAAAGAGGCACAGCTCAGGCCTCGTTCCCACTTGGTTTAAGTCCAGACTTTCACCTTAGGCCTGGGCTCAAGCTGGTTTTCCTTGGGATTTTCACCTCCATGTTTTACCATCCCTTCTACATCCATAAGGAGGTAGTTGGTCCTGGCTGCTGTGGGAAGGCAGAAAAACTCCAGGGCTGGGCAGGCAGGGATTTTTAATTTTTTTAATTGTTATTTCTATTTTTATTTTAATTTAATAGATTTTCAAGTAACTCTAATGTGACAAAATCTTACCAGACAGGATGACTGAATTCCCTACAGGAACCAGAGCTATCCCAGGACCAAAGCCAGGGATTTGCCTCTTTCCCAAGCTGCATCCTCTCATTTTCTCCTGTGAAGTTCAAGAGAACTGTGAGTATTGAGGACAATCACCCAGCTGTGTTGTAGGACATTCCCAGGCCTGAGTTCACAGAATTCACAGAATTCTCAATATGACTAGGCTGGAAGAGACCTCCAAGATCATTGAGTCCAGCCCATGCCCTAACACCTTGTTCTCCCCCTGCTCTCCAGAATTCCATGGCTTGGTGCCCTCCTCTCAGTGCCTATTTTTATGCACATTCCTCAGGGAGAAGACGCCCCATAACAAGGAATCACAGGGAAAATCCATCTCTTCCTTGGGACATTGGCCACAGAACTTGAGGAGAAAGGGGTAGGAGGATAAGGGATAACTTAGAAAAACAGGGGAAATAACAGAGTAATAAATGATGGATGTACCTAAATGTCTGCTTTGTGCCAGGGGTGACAGCAGCAGACACTACCCACAAGGCCCGGCCTAACTGAGCTTTCCCACAGGCTCTGATGGAGCACAGAGGCCATCAAAAGGATCATGGAATGGTGTGGGGAAGGGACCTTAGAGCCCATTTTGGGCAGGGACAGCTCCCAATGGGCCGGGATGCTCGGTGAGGAGGGAGCAGGGATCATCTGAGGGCAGCTGGGAGCTCCTCAGGCCTTCCCAAAGACACAGCTGCTGTGAGCACTCACATTGATCTCCCCAGGCCCCCCATCCATTCTGGGCTCCACAGGACACTTAATCTTCCTGAGGAATAAATACCCTCAATTACTGCAGAGGGAAGAGCAGCAGTGTATTTATTGGGAGGAAATCGAAAGTAATTACTGTGGAAAAAGTTATGCTGTGGCCTGGAAGTGCAATGCATTATCTGTCATGGCAAGGCCCAGTCCATCATATCCCCACCAATAACCCAGGAGAGGCTGCAGGAGCAGCACAGAGGGATCAAACCCTGCAGGGGGATCAAACCCTGCTGCTTGGGCAGGATTGAATTTTCTGTCCCTCAATCACCCCTTTTGTCCTGGCTCCCTTGGCAGGACGATCGGGGCTGCCTGCACATCACTCCAGGCTGGCTTCCCACCCTCTCTCCAAGTCCCTTTGTGCCAAGCCTGTACTCCTCAATCCCACAGCAGTCTTCTTTTGTTTCTCCCCCAGCTTTCCTATAGGAATGTGCCCCTTGTTGATGGAGTGACAAAACGATCCTTTGTCTCCTTTAAAAGGAAAAAAGCCCAGAAGTTTCTCTCCTCGATTAGGTAAAAAGACACCTCATAGGACCTGGGGGACTTCACCTCAAACTTAGGATAGCAAATTTGTCAGGAGCCAAAAAGTCCCACCTAAGAAATTTACTGGAAAAAGAAGAGAACAAAGGAAATAATCACTTTTGTGAGGTGTTTTACCAGGGGCAAGAGCATCTTGCCCCTGGCTCAGCTTTTCTCTGTAAAGAGCTTTGTTATTTTGCCTTTTATTAAAACTTTTCTGTTTCCAACACTACCACAGAAGCCATCCTGCTGATTTTATGCCTTCTAAGGTAGCTGAGCTATCTTAGGTGTGATGTAAATCTCCAAGAGCTCATGAGACCTGGCTAGAGGAGACCCCTCTATCACTTTCCCTCTGAACCCACCATCACCTCCTGTTTTCCTGCTGGGCCTTCCCTCTGTCCCCAGGCTTTTCCAGGAACAGGAGTATTTCTGCTGCTCTGATGCCACATCAGGTCAGGACACCCCTTTCCTGAGCTCCTGGAAAGCTGGTCCCCAAAATTCCATTGTCACCATGATATTTTTCTGGAAAATCCCTTCACCGGGATTTTTCTCCTGAGAAGCTGAGAAGCCTCAGAAAAGAAATGTAAACAATAATTATCTGATTGCTTGGAATGTCGTCTGGAGGTTGCTTACCAACAGGTGCATCTTTGATTGGTTCCATGTGAATTGTTTTTAATTAATGACCAATCCCAGTCCAGCTGTGTCAGACATTCCGGTCAGTCACGAGTTTTTATTATTCATTCTTGTCTAGCCTTCTGATGTATCCTTTCTCTTTCTTTAGTATAGTTTTAGTATAGCATTTTCATATAATGTGATGTGATTGATGTGATAATACAATATAATATAATGTAATATAATGTAATATAATTAATATAATATAATATAATATAATATAATATAATATAATAATATCAGCCTTCTGAGAACTTGGGAGTCAATTATCATCTCTCACCTTGTCCTGGGACCCACAACAGCACCACAACAAATGGTGCCCACATTCCATGGATAATCCAGCTCAGCAGATCAACCATTAACAGTTCTCCTAGCTCTCCTTCTCTTAGATGAGAATATGAAAGGTTTGGGCAGAGGTGCCCACCTCAAAACACCTCCATTCCTTGACTCTAATGACCTCTCCTAGGTCGTTCCTTTAGGGATCATTCCAGGGATCCCTTGAAGCAACCTGAGCTCAAATTGCTCCCAAGGAAAAGCCCAAAGGAATATTTGTCTGCCACATTCAGAATACACAGCAGAGTTATCCTGGCTGTGAGGAGGAAAGTTCTGAGTAGCTGGACTGAACCTTGTTTTTATTTATCTCCCCCTCCATGAGTAATTCCTGGCTGTGGGTGGTGCCGTCAGGAGCATCCAACTCACAGGATGTCCCAGCTGGAATGTGGGGGTCTATAATGTCCCCAGGGTGTCCTCATAGAGAAAATTTTGACATTAAAAACCCTTCCATGTACTCCCATAGGCCCATCTTTGATATTTACCCAAACTGGACCCTCTGACACCCCCATCACCACCCTCTGCACCTCCCACCATCCCAATTATTTCTCTGCAGTGAGGAAAATTGGCTTTTCCTGTGTCTACAACGTGATCTGCCCCTGCTGGCTTTGAATGCGGCAGTGTCCCTTGAGCCTGAGCTGCTGCTGTCTCTATTTGCTCTGAAAACAGCCAGTTAAGTCTCTGCCTGTGCTTTAGGAAGCTCTCAGCAAACTGCCCAAGGAAAATACTCTTTCCAGGAGTTGTGGCAACCTTTACACAGCGTTAAACTGATTAAAACCACTTGGAGCTGTTGGGAAGTGGCAGTGCTGGTGTTCCACCACCCTCTGCCACTCCATGAGGGCCTTCAGGAGCTTCTGATACACCCAGGGGTGCCCAGGGTGGGGTGTTGGGGTGTCTGTGCGGGGCCAGGAGGTGGGCTGGAGAATCCTGTGGGTGCCTTCCAGCTCAGGATATTCTAGGGTTCTCTGAACACCTCCTCAGTGTGGGTTGTGTTTTATGGTTATTGTCTTGGTTTGAACAGACAAGTGTCTGCTAAGGAAGACAGGAGCATCCCCTGAAATGGAAAATGCAAACCCCCTCCCTCTGAATTGTTATAATTCTGAAATTAAGGGGCTCTCAGGCAAAGATATGGGAACAGGAATAACAGTTCTTTATTAGGGAAACTAAAACCAGAAAAGAAATAGTACGAACAAAAAAACAAACCACTGACAGAGTGAGAATATGCCCTCACCCCCTCACATTTTGGGGCAAATCCTCACATCTGTGGCCTGAGAGCATTGTGTGTGAGTGACTGTCTTGGTTTTAACAGATATGTTCCCCTGAAATGGAAAATGGAAACCCCCTCCCTCCAAATTATTATAATCTTGAAATTAAAGAGGCTCTCACGAAAATATATGGGAGTAAGAATAACAGTTCCTTATTAGGGAAGGAAATAAAAATAAAACATAAAATGCAGTAATACAAAACCCCACAGCCAGAGCCAGAGCAGTCCCTGCCCCTTGTGTGTCAGGGGGTGTCCCAGCCCCATCCCAGGGGGGCTCAGCCCTCCTGCAGTGCCAGCTGTGGCTCTGCTGCAGCAGGGATCCTGCACAAGGGGGGAGTTTTCCTCTGCAGCTCCAGGGCTGCTGCAGATGGGCCTGGGCTCCCTCTGGCCATGCAGGGCAGCAGAAAGCTGCTCCTCTGGCAATGCAGGGGGCAAAGGCTGCTGTGCTGTGCCAGGCTCAGATTGGATCCAGGCAGGAATGCTTGGCTCCTCCCCTGGGCGGAGCATCTCCCCATGGGATGCTGGGATTGGATCAGCCCTGCAGGGACACTCAGTGGCCATGGACAGCAGAGATCTCCTGGAGGGAGGGTTGGCTGTGGGAGAGATAAAGAAAAAACTGCCCCAGGGACAGCAGAGAACTGCCCCAGCTCTGACAGATGAAAATTGAATACACATTTAACCCAGGACAGCTGTGTTACCACCCTGGGGTGGAATCCAGATTTGTTTGCACCAGGGGCAGTGGAAATGTTGTTTGGAGAGGTGTGAACCTCCCAGTGACTGCCCTAAACTCACAAAATTTCTGTGATCTCTCCCCCAGTGCTCAGGGACAGTGATTCCCTGGCTGATTCCCAGTGCTGCCTGCTCCCTTTGTCCTGGGAACAGATCCATAAAAACAGCTGAGAGAAACCTTTTCAGCCCAGTTCCTCTTACCAGTTGTCTCAGACAAGTCATTTGCAAATAAATGTGTTCCCCTTTCTCTTCAGCCACCCGATAACCCCTGTAAGATAAAGCCCCCTCAGCACCGCCATTAATCACTCAGGACAACATTTGCAAATGAGGATTTCACACTTTCACCTCCTTTAGATCTGATCAAATTTCTGCTTCAGAACTGGACTTTAAAATACTGACAGAAAGAAATTAATTCCTTCATTTCCCACCCACTTTTCCACAAAGGAAAAGAAACCTCACAGGTAGAGAGATAAGAACAACCACTATGATCACCTATAAACACTTCTCCAGGGTGTTATCTGTGTTTATCCCTCTTCCAGTCTCCTATCTGTAGCAAAATTAGTTCTTTTAGGAGAAGAACAAAGGCTAAACTGAAAAATGGACAATCTCAGTGAATAAAAAGCAGCTTTTGGAAAGGTGTTGTGATGATAAATTATCCCACATTTCCCTCAGCTCTTTCTCTCCAATATTCTTGGAGGAGCCTGGGATAATGGAAGTTGTCCCTGCCCACGGTGTTTTCTGGGAAACCAAATCCCTGGAGGGTGCCCTGCTGACATTTGGGGTCTTTCCATCCAAGCCCCTGTAGATCTAAGCAGGGAAAGTATTCCTTCACTCTGGAAATGCTCAGACTCCTGGTCTGCAGCCATAACACAGCTCCAAAATTGCCCTTGGTCACGAGGGGATCCTGGAGCACTGAATTCAAACTGTGCCCACTCAGCAGCTCCAGGAGTGAACACTGCAGCTCCTCAAATTGTGCCTCTTGTGGAGTGTTGCAGACATCTTTTATGGAAAATCCTTTCCTTAGGATTTTTTTCCTCCTGAGAAGCTGTGAGGCCTCAGGAACAAAATGTAAACATTGGTTATCTGCTGCTGTGGAATGCAACAGGTGCACCTGTGATTGGTCTTATGTGGTTGTTTCTAATTAATGGCCAATCACAGTCAGCTGGCTCAGACAGAGGGCCAAGCCACAAACTTTTGTTATCATTCCTTCCTATTCTAGTCTTAGCTGGCCTTCTGATGAAACCTTTTCTTCTATTCTTTTAGTATAGTTTTAATGTAATAAATATCATAAAATAATAAATCAAGCCTTCTGAAACATGGAGTCAGATCCTCGTCTCTTCCCTCATCCAAGAACCCCTGTGAACACGGTCACAGTGGAACAGGGATTATTCTTAGGGAGTTGTCTGAAGGATGGGCTCCCAGGCTCTTGAGAACTGCATCTCTCTGTGATTCTGCTCCTCTTACAGACCCAGGCAGGGCCAAGGTGAAAACTGGATCTGGGCATGCACTGGTGCAGGGGCAGGGCTGGGTTCATCCACCAAGCCAAAATTCAGATTAACTGACCCCACTCATGTTGAAATTATGCCTCCTGCTACTCCCAGGCCAAGATTCAGGTCTGCCAGAGGCTGATGCCTTTGGAAAACTCAGCTTGTGCACGTGACTCTCAAAAGTGGGATTTTCACTCCTGTCTTTGCCCATGGGACACCCCCTTGGGGGCCCACCTTAGCCCTGCCTTGGAGAAGCTGGAGAGGCACAGGGGAGAGGAAATTTGTCCTTTGAATATTCCTGGGCTGGGGTTTCTCCTGCAGCCAGGGAGCACAGCCAGCATTCCCATTCCATGCTGTTCTCTGTTCAGTGGCTGCTCAGTGATAAATCCATCCAGGATCCTCCCTGCATGTCTGAGCACACCACGACCCCCCCACATTCCAGGGAGAAGGAATTATTCCCCAGCCTGCAAGCTGAGACTTGATGAATCAGATGAACCTGTCCTAGCCCTGATGGATTGGTCCTGTACAGCATCCAGGGCAGGAGTGGAATTTAGATGTCCCCAGAGCCACCTCTTGGCCTGGGAAAGCCGCAGCCCTGCTGTGTGCAGTGGCTGAAAGGGGCTGGAGAGCATCTCAGGACTGCCACAGGCTGGGGACCTGGTAAGGCAGGGCTGAAGCCACACCAGCAGAACTGAGTGTGTCACCTGTGGATGAGATTTCCCTGGGAGTGCCCAAAGAACAGCTGGACACAGCTCTGCATGGCATGGTCTGTGGGCATGGGAGTCCTTGGTCAAAGGTAGGGCTTGATGATCTTGGAGGTTTTTCCAACCTGAATGAATTTGGGATCCTGCAAACTGGGCAGCAGTGACAGTCAGTGTTAGAAGGGATGGAAGGGAAGGAATGGAGCCCTTGCCTGGGAGTTTGCTCCCTCAGGGTGCTCTCACACCCCTGCTGCTCCAAGTCCTTCCCCTGCAGGAACAGCAGCAGAATTTTGATTTAGGTTTGATCCAGACACCACCAAGCCCCAACTCCTCAGCCCACCCACCACACCTTCCTTTCACAATCCTTGTTCAGGGGCCTGGAGGCACCTGGGGGGCTCTGGAGCTCACAGATCTGTGTTCAGAGGCAGCTTCAGGGCTCCTCATGCTCATGAATTCCTCAGGGCTTCTGCTAAGGACAGCAATATGGGTCCAGTTACCATTTTAATGAGCTGGAGATCATCAGAGGAGCTGTGACAGCACAGAGCCCAGCAGCTCCAGCTGCTCTGAGCTTTGTGGGCTTTATCTGTCCCCAGACACCTCTTTGGACACCTCTTTGTGGGCTTTGGAGAAGCAAATCTTTGGTGTTCTAAGGATCCTCACTGAGCATCCTTAGAACACCAGAAGGAAGGAAGGAAGGAAGGAAGGAAGGAAGGAAGGAAGGAAGGAAGGAAGGAAGGAAGGAAGGAAGGAAGGAAGGAAGGAAGGAAGGAAGGAAGGAAGGAAGGAAGGAAGGAAGGAAGGAAGGAAGGAAGGAAGGAAGGAAGGAAGGAAGGAAGGAAGGAAGGAAGGAAGGAAGGAAGGAAGGAAGGAAGGAAGGAAGGAAGGAAGGAAGGAAGGAAGGAAGGAAGGAAGGAAGGAAGGAAGGAAGGAAGGAAGGAAGGAAGGAAGGAAGGAAGGAAGGAAGGAAGGAAGGAAGGAAGGAAGGAAGGAAGGAAGGAAGGAAGGAAGGAAGGAAGGAAGGAAGGAAGGAAGGAAGGAAGGAAGGAAGGAAGGAAGGAAGGAAGGAAGGAAGGAAGGAAGGAAGGAAGGAAGGAGTTAATCAACAGAGAAGGATTTTGAAACAACTGGAAGTGGAGTGAGGCCACATCTGCATTGGGAAAGAGGATTTATCCCAATGATAAGTGTGGATCAATCAGGTTTTGGTTAGACCAAGGCAGTGGCAGCTCCTCTGGATTTCCAAGCTCAGAACTAGGAAATGGTTTGGGTTGGAAAGGACCTTAAAGATCATCTCATTCCACCCCCTGCCACAGGCAGAGGTGCCCCAAATTCCATGGATCCCATGGGACGGATGGTGTGATTGATTGATTGATTGATTGATTGATTGATTGATTTGTGCTCAGGCAGTGGATTCCTTTCCCTGATCAATCCAAGCAGGTCAGGAGGGATGAGGGGAGGGAAGGAGGGAGGGAGGCTCCTTCCCCAGGAATGATGAGATTTCCCTTCTGCTGAAGTTCCTGAAGTCAGAGCTGTGGAAATCAGGAATTCCTGAGGTCAGAGCTGTGGAAATCAGGAATTCCAATGGATGTGGGCCCACAGATTGCAGGAGCTCTCCCACAAATAACTGTGCCCAGGAAGAGGATGGAGGAGGTCACAGATGAATTAAAAGTAAATATTTGGCTTCTGAGAGCTCTTGGTTGGCTTGTTTTCTTCTAGAATAGAAGTGAGCCTCAGGATGGTACAGAATGGACCAGCAGCCCCCAGGATCAGCAGAACCAAGGAGGAGATAATCCCAAAAAATGTCAGGAAGTGGCTTTAAGGGAGATGTTTTTCAGGATCCCTCCAAATCTTTCTGGGGCTGAATTTCCACAGAATCCCTGTCCTCTGCTCCTTGGCAAACTTATTCCGCTGCTTTTTCCCAGCTCCACAGTTTTTGTGCTGCTTTGATACCAAACTCACACATTAAAAAGTGTGGAACTGGGGTTTGGATCTGCCCTGTCCATTTCTTCCTCTCCACGGAGCTGCAGATTTACATTTTAACAACTTGCCCTTGATTCCTGTAAATGTTTCTTCAGTAAATGGAAGCAATTACTGCTGTAGGTGATCAATAGTGCAGCCAAACAGGAGTTCAGGAGCTGTGATAGGGATTGGGAGTGGCAGCATGGAGTTTATTGGTGCTGGAATACATCATGGGATAGTCTGTGCAAGAAGCAGCCCTTCCCTGAAAAACACTGAAACGCAAAATGTAGGATTCATTCTCCCTGGGATCAGTTTAGGGCTTTACTCGGGTGGAAAGAAGAATTTCCCCACTATTTGGTGTTCCAAACATAAAGGAAAATGCAAATGCTAATTTACATTAGCATGTAAATGTAAGAGTTGGAATTTTCACCTCAAGGTGTGAAGGTTTTCCCTGTGCGCAGAAGGCTTAGAACCCAAAATTCCAGGAGATGGGGATGGCAGCAAACCCCAAATAAACCCCCAGGAAAGATGTGGGCTCCAAGCCAGCAGCAGCTCCAGGCACATCAGAATGCACAGGGAAGACCCAGACGGATGTAATGACACAACAGAACATTTGTCTGCTCCCAAATTTCCAGCTCATGGAGAGAGTTTTCCATCACAAGGCGAGTGTGGGTCCCCCAGGAAAGCTCCTCTGGCTCATTCTTCACAGCAGCTTCTGCAATGACCTCTGGATATTTCCTGGGGAATTTCCTGAAATATTGAAAAGTGACGAATTGAAAAGCACCTGAAACTCTGTCAGGCTTCTTTTGGATTTTGCATTTAATTGAATTTTACCCTAGGTTGTCCCTCAGTGTCACTGAGAGATGATGTGTCTTTTATAGCTCCTGGGAAGCATTTTCTTCCTGGGAGCACAGCTCTGTGTGGACACTTCATTCACACTCCCTGTGCTTCCTGATCCATCCATGGGCACTCCCACAGGGAATGGGAGCACTGCTGCCACAGCCATCCCAGCTCCAGCTCTGCTGCCCTTCAGCATGAGACAGGAATTGTATCCAGCCCCAAGGCAATGCTCTGAGGGAGAAATGTGACATTTTTGTGTCCTCTGAGGGTGACCAGGCAGGGCTGTCACCCTGTGCTGGGAGGATGAGGGACCAGGAGCTTCATTTGTCATTCCAGTCCCTTTTCCCTATCCTGAGTGTCCTGTGCTGGTTTAACAGCTGCACATCAGGAGAGGAACAAATGATCCTTTTCTGCTCTGTGTTCTCCTATTCCACTTCTATTGCTCTTTGGGGCTGATTTTTTTTTTCCCAAAGCTGTGTCCCCATGACTGTGTTGGTCCTTCCTCTATTGCATAATAGGAAATAGCCAGGAAAAAAATTCCTTTTTCCTCCAAAGGACAGCAGCATCATTCAGAGCCATCCCTGGGACACAGGCACAGGGAAAGGGGAAAGGGAAAGCGAAAAGGGAGAGCGAAAAGGGAAAGGGGAATGGGAAAAGGGAATGGGAAAGAGAAATGGGAAAGGAAAAGGAAAGGGGAAAGGGAAAGGGAAATGGGGAGAGGAAAGGGAAAGGGGAATCATGAAAGGGAAAGGGGAATGGGAAAGGAAAAGGGAAATCATAAATGGGAAATGGGGAAAGGAAATGGGAAAGGGAATGGGAAATGGGGAAGGGAATGGGAAATTGGGAAGGGAAAGGGAAATGGGGAAAGGAAATGGGAAAGGGAAATGGGAAAAGGAATGGGAATGGGAAATGGGAAAAGGGGAAAGGGAATGGGAAATGGTGCAGCTGCTGAGATCTCCACCCCTGATACTGAGGTTAGGTGCTGCACTGGTGCATTTGATGCAGCAAAGTGCTCCAGAGGAGTCCCATTCCATCACCAGTGTCTCTCCAGGTGACTGAGGGTGTCTCAGATGTCCACAAATCCATGCCCAGCACCTGGTTCCCTTTGGAGATGGAGAGGCCAGGAGGTGTTGGTGATGAGGAGAGATGAGGAAGGCTTTGAGATGGTCAAAGAATCCAAATTTATTATGGAGTACAACTGCTTATATGCTTATTGTAGGAAGACTAGTGATGTTTTACTACAGTGATTGGGTTAAAGAGCACATAAACAAACTTTTACATTTTAAACATCTCTTGCTTGCAGAGTCTGATGTAATTTTCTTTTTCTGGTAAGTCAGTCTGATTGAATCTTCTTGCAATCTTGATTTAATCCTCAAAGTTCTGTTTGCTATTGCCAAGGCATCCCGTCATCAAATCTCTTATGCTGACCAGATCCAAAGCCCATCCTCTGTCCTGTCTCAGTCTCCCAGCAGGGCAGTGGTGCCCAGCCCAGCACATCCTTCCCAAGTGTCTTGGTTTGGAAAGCCAGGAGTCTGCTAAGGAAGGCAGGAGCCTCCCCTGAAATGGAGAATGCAAACCCTCCCCACCCCTCCCAATTGCTATAAATTTTAAATTAAGGGGCTCTCAGGCAAAAATATGGGAGCTGGAAATAACAGTTCTTTAATAGGGGAAGGAAAAAAATAAAGGATAAAATAAACAATGCAGTACACCAGAACAACAGTGACAGAGTCACAACCCAGCCTGACACCCTGTGGGTCAGGGTGTTGGTGGCAGTGCCATTGGAATTGTGGCTCAGCCCTCCTGCAGTGTCAGGGGTGGTTCTGCTGGAGCAGGGATCCTGTAGAGAAGGATGGATTCTTCCTCTGAAGATCCAGTGGAAGAAGAGTTCCTCTGGGAATCCAGTGGAGAAGCCGTGCTGGTGTCTCAGAACCTCTGGATTATATCTGGGTAGGAATGCTTGGCTCCTCCCCCTGGGCTCACATCTCCCAATGGGATGCTGTAGTTCTTATCAGCCATGCAGGGACATTCAATAGCTGTTATCAGCAATGTCCCCTCCAGAGGGGAGGTGTGAATGTGGTCACTCAAAGAGAGAGAGATAAGGCACTGCCCACTTGACAAAGGTAATCTGCCATACAGATGGTAATAGAAAACATCTTGCATTGCAATCTTCAACACCAAACTCCTCCCATGCAGCCCCAGAGGTGCCACTGCCCACGAGAAGCCCCAGGAGGGTTTGCTCAGACAGAGAGAGCAAAACAGACACTGGAATTCCATAGCCGTGGATCCAGGTCCCAAATTTAGGCTGTGCAGCGCCAAACCAGTGAGCTGAGCCCAGCTGAGGGAAGAACAAGAACCCAGAAATGCCAGTGCTGCTCCAGGACTCTGTGTCTTCCTTCTTCCCCAAGGTCTTTCCACATCCACCCAGCTGCTTCCACACATTCCTGCCCCTCCCAGAAAAAAATCAGAGATCTTGGAATGCAGCTTTAGCAACCAGCTCAGTTTCTCTAACATATTATTATTATTATTATTATTATTATTATTATTATTATTATTATTATTATTAATAATAATAATAATAATAATAATAATAATAATAATAATAATAATAATAATAATAATAATGAACCAGAGTGGAGCATTTTCCAGAATATTCTCATTTCAAGCCAAGTCTCTGTTCTCACAGTCTGACTGGTATTCCCTTTTTTCCCTGCTCCAAGCCCTATCACAAAGGATCATCTTCCTGCTCCTTCACCCCATAAACAAATTGTTTTCCTAATTTGTTGCATGCTGCTGCCTGCAATTGTCTCCTTATTATTCTCTTAGCAGATGATTCTGTGCAGCTCCTGGGAAGCTCCCAGGCACAAATTTCTGTCTATTCTTCCCTAAAAACGGGTGCTTGGATGTTGTCCTGGCTGTCTGAGCTGGGGGAAGAGCTTCTTTCATCAATGAAAGGCCCATTCAGCCTGGACCGAGCCCACGAGAGCATTCCCAGCTCCAGAATATTTTTAATTGGTTCCATTTCAAAAACTGGGCTGCACAGCTCTTGAAAGGGCCTTAATTCTTATTAATTTTCCTGATAGCAGACGTGGCCTCCTTTTGATGTGCAAATTTGGAACTATTTTTCCGCACACAAATTCCCCCCCCCTCCTGCTCCTGCCGTGCGTAGATTGGGATCTGTGGGAAATGAATCCAGAGCAGCTCCGGGGGAGGGATTGGAGGGATGGGAGGAATGGGGATGGATGGGGAGGGATGGGAGGGATGGGGAGGGATGGGAGGGATGGGAGGTATGGGAGGGATGGGGAGGGATGGGGAGATGGGGAGGGATGGACAGGGATGGACAGGGATGGGCCCAGGGATTTGTGAGGAGGAGGAGAAAGCAGCAGCCAGGAAATATCTGAGGGTTTGGAGCCCACGAGCAGCTCTGGCCATGGAGGGCTCTGGGGGTGCAGGTGAATCCTGGGGCTGTTCCCTGTGGGATCCAGGGGTGCTGCAGCATCCATGGGATACGAGTCCTGCCAGCGCCAGCTGTCCTTAACCCTGGGGTCTGACTGAGCCCAGGGCTGGGCCAGGCCCTGTGGTGGTCAATGGTTTTACCTGAAGGTCTGAACTCACTCTCCCTGTCCAGAAAGGGGTAGAAAATGCTCCATTTTATCCAGGATTTTCAGATGCTCCATTTTATCCAGGATTTTCAGTTTTCCCTGTTTCAGTCACCACTCAGAATCATGTAATGGTTTGGATGGGAAGGGATCTTAAAGTTCACCCCATTCCCACCCCTGCCATGGCAGGGACACCTCCCACCGTCCCAGGCTGCTCCCAGCCCCAGTGTCCAGCCTGGCCTTGGGCACTGCCAGGGATCCAGGGGCAGCCCCAGCTGCTCTGGGCAGCAGTTTCTGGGGCCAAGGTTGCAGGAGTGGTTTCCTGGTGAGGTCCCCTCTCCTCCTGTCCCACCAAAGCCCTGCCTGCCCCTCACCTCACCAGTCCTGTGAGAGTGGAAAGGCCCTGGCAGTGCCCAAGGCCAGGCTGGACAGGGCTTGGAGCACCCTGGGACAGGGGAAGGTGTCCCTGCCATGGCAGGGGTGGGATGAGAGGGGTTTTAATGTCCCTTCCAACCCAAACACCACTGCAATTCTGTGATTTCATGATCTTCCACTTTTCAGCAATTTATTTCTATTTATGGGTTGAGGGCACTCATCTTCTGCCGACAATAAAGGAAAATTGTAACATTTTCTGTGCAAGGCCATCGCTATTTTTCCCCGTTGTTTTTCCCATCCTTTTTTCCCTCATTGCTGATCACCACCTGCATTTTCAGGGACCAGCTCTGCACATTTTTTGGGCCTCTGCACCCTCAGACCCCTCCCAGGATTTTCTCCTGAGGGCACAGTCCCCCCTTCCCAAGGATAAACTTCATCCCCTAAAAATGGCAAAGGCCTTTCCTGCATTTACCAATATTAAAATCAATGTTCACCGTGGGCCCTTTTGTCACATAATTCCAATTTCTGTGAAACCTCCCTGTCCCCGAGCAGCAGTTTGTGTCACCTGCCAAATCCTTGGGCTGATTTAAGGCACACCTGGCTCAGGATCGTTCAGGAGGATTTTGACTTTCCCAGCAGCCTCCCAGGAACTTGTGGCAACTTGGCACAACTTGATGACCTTTGGGGGATATTCCTGATCCAGGGAGCGCAATCAGAGATGTCCAAGGGCTGTAGATCAAACCAAGCAGAAAAGAGAGAGAGAGGTTTAATTTGGGAAAGGTTTTCATTTAAAAACCAGCCTCAATATGGAAATTGTTCCTGTCCCTTCTGCCCAGTGAGAATGAGGGACCCAAAAATGGGAGAGAAGCCACCCCCAGTGAAACTCCCAGGAGTATTTTGAAGGAATGCCACTTAAAATCTGTCCTGTACAGGCAGGAGATAAATGGCAATGCAGCCAGCGTGGAGAATCCAAGCTTGACCACAATATGGAATTTATGCAAAAATAAAGGAGGGGATAATAAATGTGACATGGAAAGAATTAATTTTTCGGTTCAGGAGTTTTGCTTTAGAACAAAGCACAGATGCCCAGCCTGTGTCCAAACCAACTTCACTGAATCCCACTCTGGAATCAGCCTCCCTCAGTGTGGGATCTGGGTGGGAAGGAAGGAGATCCTGCAATCCCAGGCATCTGGGGGTGCTTCCCAAGCATTTTCCCCACACCAGGATCCTTTGCTTGCACTTTGGCATCTCCCAGCTACAAATGGGATTGAGGAAAGCAGGGAAGAGCACGGACAGGGGTGGGAATGCAGGAACAATTCCACAGTGGATGTTTTCACCCCAAATCATGGGCTCCCCTCAAGCAAAGCCCCACTGCCTTCCCAGGGATGGAGAAAGAGGACGGTGGAGAGGAAAACTTGGCTCAGGGGGGAAAACACAGCCGGGGGGATCCAGGGGAAAAGATTGATCCATTTAAATGTAAAAGATAGGAAATCTCTAACTCCAAGCCCATGAGTTTATTGAGGACAGTGGGAAGAAAGGAATCTACAATTAAACATTTTAAACTTTCCTGAAGGGAGAAGGTTGAAAAATTTAACAAGATCTTGTTCCCAAATTTATTTGAATATTGGCATAGAATATGCATTAAAGGTTTATTTTAAGTCAATATTCCTGAAGGATAACCAGCACATCCAGGGCCTGTTTCCATCAGCTCCCTGCCCCATCCCCAGTGTGGGGCTGCTCAGGGACACCTGGCACAGGTGACCAAAGGTTTGGGTGGCTCCAGGGACTGCCAGATCCTCCTGGAAACCACTGGGAAGGTGTTCCAGGGGGGTTTCCAAAGGATAAATGTGTGACTTTCCACAAAAACATTGTCTGTAAGTGCTCATTGATAGTTTTAAGAAGGGGAACAATTTATGACACCAAACTTCATCGCCTGGAGAAATAATTCCCACCTCTCTGGTGCTCTCACCACCCATGGTCCATGTCCAGGAGCATGGTGACAGTGACAGGACAGCAAAAACTGGCAGGAACTGGCCTAAAATAATCCCATGTGTGTAACAGGAGCTTTGGAGCTGTGAAACCCTGCAGGGAATGAGCACGGGGCTCACGGGTCCTTCCAACCCCTTGGGTTCTCCTTCACCACAAGGCAGAGAAGCAACCCAAAGCTTTGGTGAAATCTGTTCAATTCCAGCCATTCCTGGTGTGGGGGTGGTTCCAGAGGGCCAGGAAGCACCGAGCCCTCACCCCTGAGCTTCAGCCCAGTCTGAGTTATTGAAGCAGCCACAACACCTAAAACTTGCACCAGCCTTGTCCTGAGGCCACATCTGAGCCCCAAGGAACCTTTAAAGGACAAATCCTCTGGCAGAGGAGCAGAGGAGAGAGTGTGGGAAAGAAAAATGAGGCCATTGCTGGAGCCAGGTCACGTTAGAAGACTTTTACAAAGCCAACAATGGAGCATGAGGGGGGGGTTTTCCAATTTTATTTTTCTGGATATTTGCTTGCAGAACCTGCCAGGTCACCCTGTGCCAGCACCCAGGGATGTGCTGAGGCAAGCAGGAGCATTCTGTGGACAGGAGGGACAATTCCTCAAGCACAGCCATGAAAATGCCATCAGTGTTTGGTGAGTTTATTCTCCTTTGTAGCCCTTTTGTTTTCAGGATACTCACAGGAATTAAAACACTCTGGGACCACTGGATTCTCCACAATGGGAGACAGCAAAGATCCCTTCAGGCTGCTGGAGCAGGGACATCCCTGGGGGCCCCAGAGCAGCTGAGGATTCCCCTGGATCCTGGAAATGTCCCAGGTCAGGCTGGATGGGGCTGGGATGGTGGAAGGGCAGGGGGTGGGACTGGAAGGGTTTTAAGATCCCTTCCAACCCAATTCCATCATTCTGTGGTTCCTGTTTTGGGGTGGTGTGGGGAAGGGAACACCCCCTCTGTGCTGTTTTCTATGGGAATAAAAAAACTCAACCACAAAATTAATTTCCTCGACATGGGGGAGGAAGAGACTCCTGCATGCTCTTGACACCTGCTGGGGATTCTCCCTGAGGAAAATCAGGATTCATTTAGGGGAGAAAACAATGAGTGAAAACAAACAGCCTGGGCTTAGACTGCACTTGAAAGTGATGCTGGCAGGATGAAGGGATTGCTGCTCCTGGGTGGGACCAGCAGGGTGGCACAGCTCACATGGCTCCCCCATCCCAGCAGCTTTATCCAAGATATTTTGGGCAACACAGATGCAGATTCCAGCTCTTAAATCTTTCAGGCTTATCAAAGAGTTTGTTGTTGTGGGTTTTTTTCCTTTTTCTTTTTCCCATTTTCAGCCCTGTGGATTCCGCACCACCGAGATCTTCTTATGTCTAATAAACACAGAAATGCTTCTCTTTCCAGCTTTGCTGCTAAAGCCAGGATGATTATAAAGCTAAATCCTGGGCATATGGCGTGGGTGCTGCTCCTGGAAACTTCTCCTGGGTCTGGCACTGAAGGGGGAATTAACCCTTGGCAGGAAAACAGGGAAAACAGGGAAAACAGGGCTGTCCCCCCAGATCCCTGTGCCAGGGTGTCATCATAGGACATGAAAGAACTCAAGCTCACACCGCTGCTCTCAAGGTGAAGAAAAAGGGAAGTTTATTTTCTGACTCCAACATTTATAGATTTCCAAGAGTGACTGGATCGGAGGGTGACAGTGCCACCTCTCCAGTGACACTGGACAGACCAACAGTCCATCAACTCTCTCCTCCTCCATAAAGGAATGCAAAACAATGAGTTATTTACAGAAAGTGTGTGAGAAAGTTCGCTACAAGAATGTCAACATCAGAAGGCTTAGAAAATCTTAAAAAACCAAAGTGACAGTGGGACACCTTGGGAGGGCCAAGGACGGGAACAAAGTGCAGCCCTGAGCAGTTCAGAGCCATCAGGGAGAAAAGCTCAGCCCAAAGTCAGCTCCAAGGCTCTGCCTGCTGCAGCCATTGCTGAGGGGATGGGTGAGTGCACAGGGTAAAACAGGAATTTCTGATCACATCTCTGTGTGGTCACCCCAATGCTCCCTGTCAGCATTTCCCTCGTGCCCCCATAAATCAAACCCTCCTGCAGGCAGCTCAGAGCCACAGGGCTTGGTTTGGGAGCACCCTTGGCTTTGAAAAGCAGGAGGCTGCATCCATAGGAAAAACAATTTCAATAAATGCAAGCCCTGCGTTCTGGCCCTCTGGGATCCTTTGGGTCTCTGCTCCTCACATGGATTTTGTGCTACCAACAATTTATCTCCTGCAGGAGTGCTTTGAGCAGGGGCCACGTTCTGTTCTGTGTTTTTTGAAATATTCCTTGATGATGGACAAGGGGTTTGACACATAAATGGTCTGGAAGATCCCCTCCCTTCCCGAGGGGTGACACAGAGGGGTCAGCAGGGAGCAGTGCTTCTCCTGAGGAAACAAAATTATGGGGATATTGGCAGCCAAACTCTGTCTCCATGGCCAAGGGGCCTTCCCCTTCTATATCTATGCTGGAATTTCTCAAAAACAAGGAGCCCTGGAGAGCTGCTCTCTCTCTCACAGGAATTGCTGAGACATTTGAAAATCAATTCTCTGGCCCTGGGAGGAGCTTTCTGTGAAATCTTTCACAGGTCACTTGGTAAGGAAACCTCCATTGCAAAGGTTCCAAAGGAGCCATTACCAGCTCAATAGGGGAAAAAAAACACCTTGAGGATGGAAACAGAGGTTGCATCCACTTTGTAAAGGGTGGCAGCTCAGCCCAAACAGCCCAGATATTCTTTTTATCTCTTGCAAGAGCAGAGCTTTATCCCTGATTGCATCTCCTTGCTGCTCCTCGGAGCCAAGTGCCCGGCACAAATCTCCTCCAGCCTCCTGTGAGGGACCATTTTCTGCAGCAAATGACCACTGAAATGTTATAAAGAGGCTGTGGAACCCCATCAGGCACCAAATAATGCAGCGTTTGAGTGTCCCCTGAAAGGTGACCCGAGCCAGAACACAGCTCATGGGCATCACTCTGCTCTTGTGGCTGGGATGTGATTTAGGGCTTCACATCCTGCTTTAAAAAGTGCCAAAATTAATAATGGAATGGATGCCTTTCCCAGGCAGGGAGCAAAGCAACCCAGTGGGCAAGGCTGCAGATTGGTTTGGGAAGAGAAATGGGGGCCCAGGAGCTGTAAAATGATGGGGGAAGGAGAGGGAGCCCTGGGCAGGGAGAGGAGCTCTGTAAATCACAGGATGCACCACGGAGCAGAGCCCAGAGCTCCGGGCTGGAGGGGGATCCTCTGTCAGAGAGCAAATCCAGAGTCAGGCATGCAAACACAGCCTGTGGTGGCTCCTGGAAAAGCCTGGAGGGAATGGTGGTGATCTGTGGGAGTGATCTGATCCATGGAGGGGATCTAATCAGTGGGAATTATCTGATCTGTGGGAAGTTATCTGATCCATGGAAAATGATCTGATCTATGGGAGTGATCTGATCCATGGGAGTGATCTTGATCCATGGAAGGGATCTGATCCATGGAAGGGATCTGATCCCTGGGAATGCACTTCCAGTGCCAGGTAAATCCTTGGCTTGTCCTTGGTCTCTGGTGCTGCTGTCACCTCCTCACCTCACATGGACCAAGGTGGGTTTTAGGATCCCTTCTATCCCATTCCATGGAAAACAGGGGCACAAGGAGGTGGTCAAAGGTCTGGAATGGTGAGGAAAACTGGAGCAGGAGATTCTGCAGCGGAGAAAAGGGATTTGCTGCAACAAAGCTATGGGGAAAGTCAACAAAATCATGAGAGGACATCAAGGACTCAGCTTTTGGTTCTCTTCCTGAAGAAGGAAGAGGGGAAACAAGCAGGAATCAAGGTCAAAACAAACAAAACCTCTCTTTCTTCCTGCAGCAGGAATTGGATTTGCTGAGGAAAACTGCAAGTGCTGAAATCCTGCATGGGCCCACGGGAAAAGTGGGAGAGGGTTTGGGGAAAGCTGCACCAAGGGGTGCTGAACACCTCATCAGGCTCAGGAATCTGCTGCTGGAGCAGGAACGGGGTCTCCCCAAAGCCTTGGAGATGATAAGAGAAAGTTCTCACAGATAAATGTCTAAAGTGGCTTAAAAATGGCTAAAAAATGGCTGAAAACTCTTTTTAAAGGTTTGGAAACACTTTTAAAATGTCCAAAAAGGCAGGAAGCACAGGACAGGAATAAGCTCTTGGTTCCTGGAGCGCAAGGAGGTGGATTGTGAAGGGATCTCTGCTGAAGGCAGGACACCTCTCCATGGTCTGTGAAGGAAGGGATGGAATCATGGATGGAATCATGGATGGAATCATGGATGGAATCATGGCCAGATTTGCAGGGCTGAGTTACTGAGGGTGGAAAGGCAGGGGGGGCCTGCAGGAGCTCGTAATGGTGAGTGAGAGAGTGACAGAGCAGGAGCTGGAATTCAGTGGAGACAAATGGAAATGGATGCACACAGGGAAAACAAACCCTGGCTCCAAATGGAGCATAATGGGCTCTGAGAATCCCCACTCAGAGAGGAGGGCTGGAGGGATGAGGGACATTTCTGAGGAAATGTCAGCACAGCTCTTTGCAGGGTCAGAAAAATTGGAAAATTGAATGGTGGGGACAGGCAGGGAATGAAAAGGAACTGTCCTGGTAAAACACAGAGCTTCAGCTGCAAGGAGGAAATCTGAGTCTTCCCTGTCCTCATCCCAACTTCCAGAGGCACAGGGCAGAGGATTTACTGAGAGGAGCAACGAAAAAGGAAAACCAGACATTGCTGGGGGCAGAGCTATTAAAGAGAGGCCAAAGGGAATCCCCAGGGCAGAGGCAGCTGGAGACAGGGAATTCTCATCCCTCCAAGGCAGCCCTGAGCACTGCCCACGGTGGTTATTGCTGCTCCAGGAATGAGAGCCAGGGCAGGAATGTTTGGGGTGATCCAGGAGCCAGAGGAGTGCAGAGATCCAGCACATGGAACCAGCTCCAGGAGCTGTCATTCCAGGCTTGGCCCTGTGTGGCCACATTCCTCCTCACAGAGAAAAGCAAGGCACAATTCTTCCCAAGAATATTTCAGGGTTTCACATTCTCTGAACCTCAGAGAAAGGAAAAACACAATTCTTATCATTTGCTGTGCCTGTGTTTGTGCTAAAGTAGAATGCAATATGGAGATTGTTCACCCACAGTGATGGTGCTTTGTTTCCTTGGCCTGTCAGGGCCAGGTGTGTGTGTGTGTGTGTGTCTGTGTCTGTGTGTCTGTGTGTGTCTGTGTGTGTGTCTGTGTGTCTGTGTGTCTGTGTGTCTGTGTGTGTCAGGACTGTCACTGACAGTCACCAGAGTCAGAGCAGTTCAGTGCAGTGTGTGCAGGGTTGAGGGCTTGGCAGATTCAGGTTGGATGTAATGTAATATAGTGTAATATAATTTAGAATAAATTATATAATACAGTATAATATTTATATTATATTCATTGTGTTTTCTGTACAACCATGGGACAATCGGGCTCTGATTTCACCTTTGCTCCTGTCTCAGCTGTGGGCTCGGTCTGGAGCTCAGACTTACAAACATTCTGAAGGCCAAGTCTTGTGGAGCCTGAACTCTTTCTCCTCTCCTCTGCTCCCCATCTTTGTCCTGATCACCTCTGGCAGAAATTTCCTTCTCATTTCATCGGGACTTCAGGATTCTCCAGGATTTCACAGAACCATGGAATGGTTTGGGTGGGAAGGGACATTAAAACCCATCCAGTGCCACCCCTGCCATGGCAGGGACACCTCCCACTGTCCCAGGCTGCTCCCAGCCCCAGTGTCCAATCTGACATTTCCAGGGATCCAGGGGCAGCCCCAGCTGCTCTGGGCACCCTGTGCCAGGGCCTCAGACCCTCACAGAGAGGAATTCATTCCCAGTATTCAATCTAAACCTTCCTTCCTTCACCTTCAATCCCTCCCCTTGTCCTGGTCACTCCATGCCCCTGTGTCTTTGAAGTTATGGGAGGTCCTTAGATCAGAGAACTTGGTGAAAACCTTTAGGAAAGTCAAGTAGATTTATGCCCATTGGATCTCTGGGCCCCCTGATCTCCTCCCTTGCTGCTCCCTCAGAAATTCCAGGGCAAACTCCTGGTTGGATTTCCCAGGAGCTGCTCGCCCCTGCTCCCCAGTTCCCTCCTTAGTGCAGTTCTACCTCATTTGCACATCACTTTTAATAACCTGCTGTTCCTGGGGCTGCTCAGGAGCATTTTTTCCAATCAAAGTCTGGCTGCTTCCTTTCCCTCTGATGGTGAGGAAATGTTAAGTGGGAGCTCTCAGAGCAGAGTTAATGCTGTTAATGGCTCGGCTATTTCACCCTTGGATTCCTCTGGAGCTCTGCAGTGAGCACCACCCGAGTGTTACCATTTATTGTCTCGGGTTGTTTTAGAGCTTCACCCTCCCAGACATCCTTGGAACCACATTTCCTGGCCCCCATCAAGGTTTCCACACTGAGGGTTCCTGGAAATTCCTTTTTCCTTGAAACCTGCAGCTGGTTCTCTGCTGCAGTTGGACCCTCTTCACTCTGCCCTTTGGATTATTCCAGCTTCCTGCTCAGGGGTGTTTGGGACAGAAAATTCCCCTGGAAGGAAATGCCTGAACTGCCGGGGGGCATTGGAGGGATGCAGGGTCCTGTGGATGGTGTCACAGGCATCTTTTATGAAAAATCTTTTCTTTAAGATTTTTTTCTCCTGAGAATCTGAAAGGCCTCAGGAACAAAATGTAACCAATGATTATCTGCTGCTGTGGAATGCAACAGGTGCATCTGGGATTGGTCTCATGTGGTTGTTTCTAATTAATGGCCAATCACAGTCAGCTGGCTCGGACTCTCTGAGACAGAAGCTTTTGTTATCATTCTTTCTTTTATTCTTAGCTAGCTTTCTGATGAAATCTTTTCTTCTATTCTTTTAGTATCGTTTTAATATAATATATATAATAAAATAATAAATCAAGCCTTCTGAAACGTGGAGTCAGATCCTCATCTCTTCCCTCTTCCTCAGACCCCTGTGAACACGGTCACAGGATGGTGTGGAGGATGATCCTCATGGAAGATCCAGGACTTGAGATCGTGTTGGTCCATCCACTCCTCCTTCCTCTGCTGCCTCCTTTACTCCAGGATAACCACTGGGGTAACCCAGATCCTGCAGGAGCAGCAGCCAAATCTTCATGAAGGAGTAATTTCTACATGGGAGAGAGTGATAGATCAAATTTTAAGCTAAAAGGGGAGAGATTTGGATGCGATGTTGAGAAGGAATTGTTTCTTGCACAGGGTGCTGCTTTGTCAGGATGAGCTGGGGTTTATAATGGCTGCAGCATCCAGGGGAAGGCAAGGGTAGGAAGTGCTCACAGGCTGGGATCCTCTGAGCCCTAAATCACTTTGTTCTTGTGGGAAAATGCTTTAGGAGGCTTGGATTTGGGAAGGCAGGGTCCAAATTCCCTGAATATCTCTGAGATCCTGGATCCCTGATTTCCCTGAGTACCCTGGAAAACGCTGGCCAGCAGAGCTCCAGCTTCAATATCTCAGAGATCCTGGACTCATGGAGAGACCAGAGGGTGAGAAAGGCCCTGAGTGAAGAAATTGTGGATGCCCAGAGCAGCTGTGGCTGCCCCTGGATCCCTGGCAGTGCCCAAGGCCAGCCTGGGACAGTGGGAGGTGTCCCTGCCCATGGCTGGGGTGGCACTGGATGAGTTTAATGTCCCTTCCCACCCAAACCATTCCATGTTTCAAAGATTCCATGTGCTGCTCACCAGGCAGGGCAGGACGCAGCAGTGGCCCCTGGCCTTGGCCACTTCCAGGGATCCAGGGGCAGACCCAGCTCCAGCTTCCCCTACATCCCCCTGCTCTCCCCCAGGCAGATCCATTTTCTCCTCCATCCTCTTCTCCTCCTTCAGGAGCCTCTCCTTGCCCCTGTCCCAGGCTCCCATCTCCCTCGCAGCTGGAGCTGCTCCCTGTCTCCCACAGCTGGAATTCAATTCCAGCCTCGTTGAGCGTCTCACTGAGGCTTTGGCTGCTTGGTGGAATTTGTATCCAGCAGAAATTGGATTTGCTGTGCTGCTGGAAGCACTTCCTAGCTGGGAGAGGGAGCTGTGCCAGCATTAACATTCCTGTCACTGTGTCACCTCGCTGAAGGTGCCACTGCTCCTCGGGTGCCTCCCTCCCCTGCTCTGGAGGTCGGAGCAGCCTCAGGTTTCTCCTTGGGCTCCGTGTGAGCAGCCCCTGAGTGCCAGTGAGGATCAGGATTCATTCCTGCAGTGTTCCACACTTTCCCAGCCCTTTTCCAGGTGCACAGGAGCCGGCAATGCCCTGTGCCTCTGGGAGAGGGAACCCCTCAGGGAAACACCTGCCCTGTGCTGCAGGAATGGGGATCATGGAGGGTAGGGTGCCATTCCCCTCTCCTGCTCTGACTCCAAGCAGGATTGAGCTGGGTTAAGGCAGCCTCTGCGCAGCAGGAGTGGCCCACGAGGTGCCAGCAAGGACAGGAGTGTGTCCTGCTGTGCAGCTCCCAGAGAGGCTGGATGTGGAAATCTCCTGGTTTATGGAGGGGATTTTTCCTCACGTGGCTTTGGCTGTGTGGGGAGGATCCATGTGGAGTTCCCCTGGGATGGAGGATGTACTCTGGGGTAAATCTGCTCTGCTCAAACCCACCTGAGAGCAGGGCCAAGCTGCCCTGATGGAAGTGGTGGGTGGGGAGAGACCTGGAAGCATGGAAACACCAGGGAAAAGGGGAAATTGTCCCTTATCCCTCTTTGGGGGTCACAGATGTCCCGTGCTGGCACTGCCCAGGGAATGGGCACGGCCCCGAGGCTGCCAGAGCTCCAGGAGCCTTTGGGCAGCACTGCCAGGGATGGACAGGGTGGGGTTGTTGGGGGGTTTGGGCAGGGACAGGGGCTGAATCAGTGATCCCTGTGTCTCCTTTCCAACTCAGGATATTCCATGATTCCACAACGAGGCCAGGCTTTGGCTTTGGCTTTGTTCCACCCAAGGTGTGGATCTCATACACGGATTGTGAGGAGGATCCTGTGGATCTGAGCCCCAGGAGGAGCCGTTCCTCCTCTCCGTGCTCCTGCAGAGATCCCCCGGCTCAGGCTGGCAGAAATCCCAAAGGCAGCGTTTGGGAGGAGCAGCTTGCCCAGGGAAAGGGAGGCTGGCACCTTTGGGATGTGCCAGGAACGCTCCATCAGAGCCAGATGTGCCCAGCCACAGCCATCCAGCGGTGCCGCTATGCCTGCACAGCTGGATCGGGCTGCTCTGGGAGGAGGAAACCCCTCGGCTCTCCAGGGAAAGGTTTTTATCCCGTCCGCAGCTTCCCGAGCGTTGTGCGGAGCGCAGTTGCCATCTAGTGGGGCAGAGCATCCCTGCAGAGAGAGCATCCCTGCTCCACAGCGGGAATTCCCATAGGAAAGCTTCCACCGAACCCTCGGGATCAGCCCAGAGCCTCCAATGTCACAGACATCTTTTATGAAAAATCCTTTTCATAAGGATTTTTCCTCCTGAGAAGCTGGGAGGCCTCAGGAACCAAATGTAAACATTGATTATCTGCTGCTGTGGAATGCAACAGGTGCATCTGGGATTGGTCTCATGGGGTTGTTTGTAATTAATGGCCAATCACAGTCAGCTGGCTCAGACTCTCTGGTCAGTCACAGGATTTTATCATTCCATTCCTTTCTATTCCTTGCTAGCCTTCTGATGTCTCCTTTCTCTTTTCGTATAGCAATATAATATAATATAATATAATATAATATAATATAATATAATATAATATAATATAATATAATATAATATATAATGTAATATAATATAAAGCTATATATAGCTTTAATATACAATTATATATATTTTGATATATATAGCTTTAATATATACGGCTATATATTAAAGCTATATATATCAGTATATATGACATATATTATATTCTTTTAATATAATATATATATAAAAAAATAATAAATCAGCCTTCTGAAACAAGGAGTCAAGATTCTCATCTCTTCCCTCACCCTGGGACCCTCACACACCACCCCAAGGTGCCACTGCCCTCCAACTGCAAACTGTGGGGAGGTGTCAGGAACTCACAACCACAGAATGATGACATGCAGGTGCTTTTATTGAGAGCTCTGGGTGTCAGGGGACACAAACCCAAATCTGACCCACCATGATGTCAGGATGAACGTGTTTTATATTCTATTTGTGAAGAAAAACATGAGAGAACTGTTTTCTTGTGGAGAAATCTCAATACATTTACAGGAGGGACTTCTCTCCCTAAGTGAACTGGAGAAAGACTATTCTAGAGGTGGTAAACTGACTGAAATTTTAGGGTTTGTTTCTTTACACAGTCTTTATATTCTAAAATTATATTCTATCATTATATAATCTATATAACAATATATTATATTGTTTATGATATATTTATATTCTATCATTATATAATATTAATTATTAAACTGACATTGTTCTATTGTAGACATTGATTTCATCCAAGTATGGGTTTCTCATGATCCCCCTCAAACCCTTGAACATAGTTTCTCATGATTCTTTCTTAGGATTAAACAGCAATTATATCTAATTACTAAGCAATCCTCACATCTAACAATCATATCATTTATCATATACTGGTTACACAGGTGCAGTTTCACATGATCCATCCCCCAGGCCTACCTTTAACATTTTCCCAGGGCCTACTAAGCCTAACTTTCTTTCTAACTCCCCAAATTTTCTATTATTTTAAAATCGTTTACTATCAGAGAGATTCAGTGCCCAGCTTTAACCCCAGTCTTGCTTTTAGCCCCAAATTTGCTTTTATCCCACAGATTTTAGGCAGGATGGATCCTGTGTGTGTGTCCATGGGAAGGAAGGCACAGGATGCTGTTCTGGGAATTTTCTGCCTCTCTGGGACTTGGTTTGGGCTCTGAGCTGCAGCTGCAGCTCCAGTGCAGTGACTGCAGGGCTGTCCTGACTCCTTCCCTAATTGCCAGATTTTCCAGGGTTCTCATTAAAACAGGAGCTCTGTGTGATTCCAGCACCCATTGGAGGGAGCTCCTGCAGGGAATTTGATTAAAAAAAAAAAAAAAAAAAAAAAAAAAAAAAAAAAAAAAAAAGAAAAAATAAAAAAGGCAATAAACATTTTTTCCTACAAATGGCAGCTCCTAAAAATCAGCAGCACACAAAGGGTGCTCCCCTGAACCTTGGGGTGGGACCCCTCCCTAAACACCCCAAAATTTCCCCCAAACACCCCCAAAGGTGCTCAGGCTGCAAGTACTGGTGGGAATCCCACAGCTCTGCCTACCATGAGTAGCCCACATTTAGAAAAGGTTTGGCAGATGTTACAATTCCCTGACCTGTGTCCAGCCAGCACCAGGAACTCTGCAGAGTTTCACAGAACCATGGAATGGTTTGGGTGGGAAGGGACCTCAAATCCCACCCAGTCCCAGCCCTGCCAAGGGCAGGGACAAATTCCAATTTTATGTGGTGGTTTTGGTTCTCCAATCTGAGATTTCGCCAATTTTGAGATTTCCCAGCCAAAGCACCAAAGAGTGTGGTGGGGTCAGTGCTGGCCAACCCCCGTGCACTCAGTTCCTGCTGTGAGACAGGAGAAAGGCAAAGCAGGCTCAAAACTTTAAAAGGGTATAAAGGAAAATTTATTAACTAAAAGAAAGAAGTAATAATAATCAAAACAAACCCCTCAGAACACTTCTCCTCCCCCCACAACCTTTCCTTTCCCACTGACAATGTAAAGAAACAAACCCTAAAATTTCAGTCAGTTTACCATCTCTAGAACAGCCTTTCTTCAGTTCACCTGGGGAGAGAAGTCCCTCTGGTAAATGTTATGGAGACTTCTCCACAAGAGGGAAAAACCACTTCATGTCTCTCAATTTCCTCACAAACAGCAGCCACACAGGAATTCTGCAATTCTGCAAAAGAAGTCCCTCCCATTTTCACAGTTTGTTCCCACATCTGTGTCATTGGGCCATGTCAACTTATGGGGTACTAATTTAAACATGAGCTGTTCAAAGGCAAAGGTTCTCATTATCTATTTCTAAAATCATCTTCATCCCTGGGAACAGAGATCTTCCTCCCTCCCCGGGGGCACAGGGTCTCATCACTCTTCTCTCTCTATCTCTGTTCAAACTTCTCATGAGATCACAGCTGCTTCAACATTTACTTACTCTAGCATGGAGGCCTTTGCTCATATCTACAATTTGAACACTTCATCTCCCCGTAGTTTCATGCATTATAGGGAAGAAGAATCCTTTCTCCGTGGCTTACAAGAGGATTTCATCCCCAAAATCAAGGCATCTCCTCATCCCTCCCATCTGGGACTTCTTCCTCAGTGACCTCAGTGTCTCCATGCTGCTCCTTCACGCGCTGGCATCCTGTTCCTTCCTCACTCTGTTCCTTTCTCTCACTGAAGGGAGGATGGAAGCACTGAAAGTGCCCATTAAAAACCAGGTGTGAGCCCTGTTTTGGGAAGGGAAGGGCACCAGGATCTCCCAAACTGCTCCATTTGTTGGCTCCAAGCCCCTTCCACCGTCCCTGCTTGGCTTTTCCATGGCTAATTCCCAGATTTCTCCCAGCCCTGTGTCCTGTTTCGGTGGCAATGTTGCTGTAAAAGAGATCTTCCTCTCCAAGTTCCATGAAATTAATTTTTTCTTGTTTCCACAGTTTTTCTAATTTATTCTCCCATTTTTTTTCCCCTTAACTTCTTCAGACTTTCTCCCCTTTTTTCAGTAAAGTGTAGAAAAGGTTTTTTTCCAGATTTCACCTTTACTTTTTCCTGGGGGAAAAGCGAAGGGATTTTTCCCCGATTCCTTCCCTCGGGGATTGGGAATTGAGGTGATTTCCCTGCTCTGCTGCTCCCTGGCTGTCAAAATCCTTAATCCCAGCAGGGCAGCAAAACTTCCATCTCCTTTCTTACCATTCATCCCCCAACACAATGGTGGCAGATATTGCTTTTTGTTTTTCTTATTTCTTTCCCATCGTTTTCCATCTTTTTCCATGTGATTTCAGTGGTTTCCTTTTGGTTTTATTTCCTTTTTCCATTCAATTTCCCATCCAGTTCCTCACATCACCCAAGTGGAAAAATATTTTCTTTGCTCCTGCTTGGGTGGATGGGTTTGCTTTGGGTTTTTCCCCTCTTACTCTTTCCATAATGGATGAAAGAACATTTCTGAAGGGAAGACCTAAATCCCATCCCATTCCACCCTGCCATGGGCAGGGACACCTTCCACCCTCCCAAGCCAAATCCAACCTGGCCTTGGGCACTGCCAGGGATGGGCAGCACTTCCAGGATCAGCCAATGGTGAATTTCCCCCTTTTCCCCCCTCATCACCCCAATTTTCCCAGGAAAAGTGGGGATTTCTCACAATTAGCTGGGAGAATCCATGGAGAATGGGAATGAGAAGAAAACCCCAATAATTGTCTGCCAGAGCCATAAATGATGACAGGGTTTGTTCAGTATGAGTACAAAATGCATCTAATAAATTTAATTGCGCTGAAATTAAGAGAATTAATTGGCCCTGCTTAATGGGCAATGATGATGGAGGACAGAACAGCAATCCCAGCCATTCCATGAAAATGATGGGATTTCAACAAAACACTCTCCTTATGGAGCAGGGCTCCTTGGGGATGGCAGCCCGAGGAGTGCAAGCACTGGAATTCTCTAGGCTGGGTGGGAACTTTTGCTGTGGGACTCCCAAAATCCCCTTCCAAGCAGAGCTCCCCTCTGGAGTAAAATACTCGTTACAAAATGTCTTAAAATGGGAATAAACGCTCTGCTGGAGCAGCATCCTACAGGAATTCCTGGGTTAGGAAAAGACAGCAAATGCACCATTAGTTCAGCACTGCTGCACCCTCATTACTGTGGGTAATAATTAACCAGGAGAATAAAAAGATCTGATATTGCTTTGGAATGGCAGGAATTAATGAGCAGCTGGTCAATATCCCTCCCTGAACCCACCCTGTTCCCTGTGGCATGGCTGGAGTTCATCATCACCCCAAGGAATGGAGGTGATGAACCAGCATTGCCCAGGAAAAGTGGGAATTTGGGAGGTTTGTTTTCATTTGGGGCTGATGAGGCTGCTCCCAGCCCCACTGTCCAGCCTGGCCTTGGGCACTGCCAGGGATCCAGGGGCAGCCACAGCTGCTCTGGGCACCCTGTGCCAGGGCCTGCCCACCCTGCCAGGGAACAATTCCCCATTCCCAATATCCCACCCATCCCTGCCCTCTGGCAGTGGGAGCCATTCCCTGTGTCCTGTCCCTCCATCCCTTGTCCCCAGTCCCTCCCCAGCTCTCCTGGAGCCCCTTCAGGCCCTGCAAGGGGCTCTGAGCTCTCCCTGGAGCCCTCTCCTCTCCAGGTGAGCACCCCCAGCTCTCCCAGCCTGGCTCCAGAGCAGAGGATGAGGAATTCCCACCTGCTTTGCTGCTTTGCTGCTTTGCTGCTTTGCTGTTTTCAGTAGCCCTTCCCTTGGCCAGGGAGCAAAGCCATCCCTGGGACCCTCTGGGTGGCTCCAGAGCAAAGCAGAGGCTGCAGGTGTCCATGTGAGACATCCCAGCTGCATCCCAGGGTCAGAAACAGCAAAAATGGTGGAGAAAGGTGAATTGATGGATATTTGTAAAAGTCTGACTCCATCTGCTGCCTCTCAGGAAAGTGTTCCATTGATCCCAAAGGCACCACAGGGCTCTGAAACTCCATCCCAAGCTCACTTCCCATTGGAAGGGACACACCCCACCCCAGAATCAAACCAAACCAAAGACCTCCAGTAAATCACATCCTTTTTATCCTTCTTATTTTCCTCTTGGGGAATAATTTCAGGTTCTTGAGGAAATGGGAAGACTCCAAAGGATCCAGGACCCTGCACATGGACCTGATCCAGGAACCAGCACCAGGACCCTGCAACCTAAAATTGGGCACCCAACCCTATCTGGGACCCTGACCCCAAAACTGGGTCCCTATAATCCAAAACTGGGACCCTGCACCCCAAAACTGGGTTTCTGCACTGTCTGAGTCCCTGCCCCACCACCCCAGAGGTGCCCCCAGCATTCCCTGGTTCTGTGACATCCTGAGGGAACACGTGGGACTCAGACAATGCAGAAAATCCCCAGGATGAAATCCTGGCTGTGACCCTTCAGGGATTTGGGAACCCTTCAGAGATTTGGGAACCATTTCTCCAGCAATCTCCTGCTGCAGGATCAGGTTTGTGTTCCCTTGGTGTCACCCACACGTCCAGAAGCCCTGAGGGTGGCAGAGACATTCCTGGAGCCCTGCAAACATTTGGGGTTCCATTAAAAGCTCTGTATAAAAATGTGTTTGTGGCACTGCTCTGGTTGTGAAACTTAAAAGGAAAATAATGAATCCTGACCTTCAGCCAGGGACCAGCTGAGCATCCTGAGGGATTCCAGGTTTTCCCTGATCCCACATTGCAGAGAAACATAAAAACCTCACTTTTATTTTCATTGGAAAGGAAGCACACAGATCCTTCAGTCCGCATCCCTCCCTCCCCCTGGAACAAGGCACAGCAATAAAATCCTGCAAGGAACTCCCATTTCCCCCTTTTCACATGGAGAAACTTCCCTTGGATGTTCTCCTGCCAGTTAAAACAGCATTTCCCAAGGAGATCTGCCCAGAGTGAGGAATGGGTTTCTCCTTTTCCAAATTAAATAAAAGCATCCAAACAGAGCAATTCCCTTGGGTTTTTTCCATTAAATCTCTGTCCCAGAGTCAGCCATCCCACTGGGCAGATCCCCCTGGTCCCAGGGCACTCCAAGATGCCTCACAACCTCATGGTGCTCAAGGAATGTGCAGGAGTTTGGCTCTGCCTGTTGGAATTCCATACCTGGGACCTCAGTGTGCAGGCAGGAAACTGAGTCACGGAATCATTCAGGCTAGAAAGGACCTGGAAGGTCATCCAGTCCAGCCTTTGACCAAATCCCTCTAAACCACATCCCACAGTGCCACATGGACCCATTTTTTGGACACTTCCAGGGATGGTGATTCCACCACTTCCCTGAGCAGCCTGGGCCAATGTTTCACCTCCTTTTCTGCTTGGAGTTTTTCCCAAATATCCAACTGGTGGAGCAGAAAAGGAAATGTCACCTCCAGCCAGTCCCTGCTCTGTCCCAGAGTGGGAGATGGGAGCGGGGAGGGAAGAACATGTGGGAGCCCCGAGCCCGAACCAGGCGGGCTCTGCAGAGGCTTCCTGGGACTCCATGGCTGTCACAGACATCTTTTTATGAAAAATCCTTTCCTTAGGATTTTTCCTCCTGAGAAGCTAAGAGGCCTCAGGAACAAAATGTAAACAATGGTTATCTGCTGCTGTGGAATGCAACAGGTGCATCTGGGATTGGTCTCATGTGGATGTTTGTAATTAATGGCCAATCACAGTCAGCTGGCTCAGCTCTCTGTCTGAGCCACAAACCTTTGTTATTCATTCCTTTCTATTCTTCGCTAGCCACCTGAGATTAAACCTTTTCTTCTATTCTTTTAGTATAGTTTTAATTTAATATATATCATAAAATAATAAATCAAGCCTCCTGAAACATGGAGTCAGATCCTCGTCCCTTCCCTCATCTGAAAAGCCCCGTGAACACGGTCACTCATGGCCATTCCTCCTGATTCCCCCAGGATCAGCACAGGCCCTGGGCTCTCCTGGAGGCACGGATTGATGGTGGTGGGACTGCCTGGGGCCACAGGGCTGTTCCAGCAGGAACTGTGCTCCACACTGGAGCTCCCCTGGGTCAGCAGCGGGGCTGGGGCACAGGGGGAGCCCCCAGCCCCTGCCTGGCCCCGGTGCCCGGCGGTGCCCCCAGGGCAGGGGGAGTCCCTGGGCTCTGCCCCAGCTGCAGCTCCTGGAGGTGGTGCTGGAGGTGCTGGAGGTGCTGCAGGAGCCCCGGGATGGAGGTGGGATGGGGACATTCCCTCTGGCCCTGCACAGGAGAGGGAAAGGGCAGCTCAGCCCGGGGCTGGGAGCTCCGGGAGGATCCTGCCCACACATTCCTGGCTCCTCGTGCCTTGGAGCTCGGCCATGGACACAGGGCAGCTGCAGTGGCAGGACACGCACACAGTGTCACCCGATGGACATTTCAGCAGGCAGAGCTGGGCACGGAGCCTCTGGAGGGATCTGGGGGTCCCCGAGGCTCTCTGAGACCCCAACCCCTGCGGCCTGGCCCCTGAACCCCAGCCCAGCCTCGGGGAAGGAGCTGGGGCCTGATTCACCTGGATCGGGGGCTCCCTCGGGGCTCCTGGAGCCCTCTGTGGCTGCTGCTCCCCCTCCTGCACAGGGACACAAACACGGCTGGGCCCGCGCCCTGCACAGGGGCCGGCACTGCCCCAGGGGTGACAATGGGGGCTCACCCACCCCATGTCCTCCCTCCCAGCCCCGGATCACCTCGTTCCTCTGCCCGGCGGCTCCCAGGGCTCCCTGCAGGCCCTGCCACTGCCCGAGGCGCCGCTGGATTTGCTGCCGGAGCCCCCGCAGGACGTGGAGAGCGCGGCTGGGGAGGGCAGCGATGAGCGGCTGGGGACAGGCAGGGGACAGGGAGGGGACAGGGAGGGAGGGAGGGAGGGGACAGGGAGGGAGGGAGGGTCGCACGAGTGCGACACCCCAGTGCCCCTGAGCACCTCCGGGCACCCACCTGAGGGCTGCCGGCGAGGGGCCCGGTGCCAGGGCAGTGCCAGGCCGGAGGCTGTGTCCCCGGAAAGCCACCGGGGCGTTCCTCAGGGCCACCGGGGGGTTCCCCAGGGCGACCGGGGAGTTCCCCAGCGCCGCGGAGCCCCCGGCCCGGCTCGGGCGATGCTCCCACTGGGCGCTGCTGCCGAGCGGCTCCTGGAGGGGCAGGAGAGAGGGATCAGGGCAGCTCTGCCCCCTCAGCCGCTCCTGGGGCAGCTTCGGAGCCAGCTCAGAGCTCCCAGGGACATCCGGAGCCCCCGGGCTGGAGCAGAGGTTTGGAAGGAGCAGAAGAGACAGAGACCCCCGGGGGTCCCTCCTGTGTCCCCAGAGCCACCCCCAGCGCGGTCCATGCCCCCGACAGCAGCGTCCCCAGCAGCCCCTCTGCTCTGGGCGGCCTCAGAGGAGCGGCACATGTGGGCTGATGTGGGCCCCTGGCCGCTCCCGAGCCACAGCCCCAGCTCTGGGCTCGCTGTGTCCCGGCCTTCCCTTCCCTTCCCTTCCCTTCCCTTCCCTTCCCTTCCCTTCCCTTCCCTTCCCTTCCCTTCCCTTCCCTTCCCTTCCCTTCCCTTCCCTTCCCTTCCCTTCCCTTCCCTTCCCTTCCCTTCCCTTCCCTTCCCTTCCCTTCCCTTCCCTTCCCTTCCCTTCCCTTCCCTTCCCTTCCCTTCCCTTCCCTTCCCTTCCCTTCCCTTCCCTTCCCTTCCCTTCCCTTCCCTTCCCTTCCCTCCTTTCCCGGACCTGTTCCGTGGCCTCCCGGAGCAGCCGCAGGCTCTGGGCCCGGTCCCTCTGGAGCAGCCCCTGCAGGCGGTGCAGGACCCGCAGCCGCTGCCGCAGGAGGTGGCGGCTGCCCCGCTCCAGCTCCCGCAGCCTCTGCAGGACCAGCGGAGTCACCCTGGGCTGCCCAGGGCCACCCCACAGCCCCGGAGGGCTCAGGGCAGGATCCCATCCTCACCGCCCATTGGGAAAGGGCTGAGCTTTGCTGGGTCGGTGCCCAGGAATTGTCACCCCAGCCTCCAGCCCTGCCTGTTTCCCTGCCCTTCCCAACATTCCAGCTCTCCTCCCTCTGCCCAGGCTCTCCAGGGACCCTCTGAGCTGCAGACACTGACCCCAGGCTACTCACGGCCACAAGGGTGATTTTCCCAACAAATTCTTCTCCTAAAAGCCTCAGTCCCTCAATAAACCCCACTGTGGATAAATCCAGCTGGGCTCTGTAGGAATTTGGGCAGCAGGAATGTTTCCCATGGGATGCTGGACAAGGGGCTGCGCTGTGGCAGGGTGTGATGGGTTTGCTCCTTCCCACGGCCCCTCCGGTGTGATCCTGGCCCCTCTGGAAAACCACGAGTGCTCTGACCTCCAGCAGCTCCAGTTTCTCTTCTCGTGCAGTTGTTATTTTCCTTCTCTCCTTGTCCAGCTGCTCCTGGCTCACACGGGCTCCCTGCCCCTGCCAAAACTGCAGAAACCTCCTCATTTCCCATTCCCACACCTTTTTCTCTTCCAGGAGCCGGCTCTGGGCCTCCCATCACCCCAGGAGCAGCAAAGCAGAGCCAGCACAGCCACCCCAGCCTGTCCCTGCCACCTGCAGCAGTGCCAGCCCAAGGTCACCTCACCGTGCTCTGCAGGTCCGTGTGGCACCGGTGACAGGTGTCCCGGGTGTGTCCCAGCAGTGCCAGGCCAGTCCTGTGCCAGAGACACCGTCACCCACAGCCCCAGCTCTGCCTTCAGGGTGCCCATCCCCTCCTGGGCTTCCAGGGCCACCTCCTGCTCCAGCCTGGGGGCAGGAGCCATCCCTGGAGCCCATACCTGGCTCTGTCCCCTTGGCTCCAGGGCCTGGCACCAGATCCCAGCTCTCGTGTGCCCTCCTGGCTCCTCCACAGTGGCTGCCCTGCCAGCCCCTGGCATCCAGCACTGGGGTTACAATCCCATTTTCCCCCTTTCCATTGCATTTCCTGGTGCATTCCTGGGGCCACCACGTGGGACACAAGGGCCAGGGCCAAGCTCGGTGTCCTGGGCCCTCAGTGTCCTGCTGCTCTCCAGATCCCATCTGGAACCAGAGCCAGGAGCATCCCTGCATCCATCCCTGCCCCCAGTGCATCCTGTCCCAGCTGGGGCTGTGCCTGTGGTAGACCCCAGACCCCAAACCCCAGGGCTGTACCTTGCAGGGCAGTTCCCCTTTCTGGTCCCCTCGCAGCCCTGGGGACAACGGTGACCTCCATGGCCGGGGGGCTCCCACGACTGTGCCAGCACCTGTGGGGGAAATGGCATTTGGGGACAGAGGAGCCACAAACTCACAGAAACCACACAGGCAGCCGAGGCTGGCCCTGCCACCGTGTCCCTGTCCCTGCTGTCCCTTCCCCTGCCTGTCACAGCCCTGCAGCCCCTCCCGTGCCCCAGGGCCAGCCCGGACTCACTCCTGCTGCTGGCGGCTCCTTCCCTGTCCATGGCAGCCACACCGAAGGTGACGTTCCTTCCATGTCCCCAGAGGGAGAGATGTCCCCTGGCTGTGGCCCTGCTGGCCCTGGGAGCGCTGCTGCCCGGAGCTCCTGTCCCTGCCCCAGCCCTGCTCCTGCCAGCAGCCATCCCAGCAGCGATCCAGGGGTGCCCAGCTGTGCCCAGCAGCTCCCCACGGGCACCGTCCCCGTGTGCCAGGGCTGCCTGGGCAGGGGGGCCCGGCCGGGACACCCGCCCATGGCTCTGGCTTAGGCTCAGGCGGGAGATCCTGGCTCCCAGGGACTCGAGGCTGCTCCGGGATGCGGAGCTGTGCTGCCGGGGGGCTCTGCTGGGCTCCGTGGCCGTGTCCGGGCTTCTCCCTGCGGGGAACAAGGGCTCGTCCTGCCCGGGGTGAGCTCCTGCCCTGGGGACATCCCCAGCAGGCTCCTGCTGGCACAGCAGCGGCTCCACCATCGCCTCCCAAAAGCTGGCAGCCAAATCCTCGGTGCAGACGGAGCTGGAGCTGCTGCAGGGCTCCTCTTCCCGTGGGACAGGGCTGCCAGCCCGGACACAGCCGGCACCGCGTCCTGCCAGCTCTGTGGGGACAGCAGAGCCATGAGCCCATCCCAGAGGGAAGGAGCCATCCCATCCTGCTGGCTCTGAGCCACCTGGGAGGGGCTGGCAATGCCTGTTCTTATCGGGGAGCACCAAAGCATTGACACCGAACACATCCCACCCTCTGCTGCAAGATCCTCGACTCCCTCCAATTGGAAGGAGAAGCCACAATATCATCCTTATCTCCATTTTAAACCAGGGCCATTGTTGACCTTGATGCTCCCAGGATCGGGAGGGGCAGTGCCAGGGAGGGCTGGCAGCATCCAGGATGGGGCAGGGATGGTGTCAGCTCCTCCCGGGGGGGAATTTTCCCTAATACCCAATCTAAACCTGCCCTGGCCCAGCCTGAGGCCGTTCCCTCTGCTCCTGTCCCTGTTCCCTGGAGCACAGCCCGACCCCCCCGGCTGTCCCCTCCTGTCAGGAGCTGTGCAGAGCCACAAGGGCCCCCTGAGCCTCCTTTGCTCCAGGCTGAGCCCCTGCCCAGCTCCCTCAGCCTCTCCTGGGGCTCCAGCCCCTTCCCAGCTCCCTGAGCCTCTGCTCCATCCCCATTCCCAGCCAGGCAGAGGGGGCTGTGGGGCCAAGCAGAGCTGAGGAAGCCCCGGGTGCCCCGTGCCCACTCACCGGCCATGGCAGGACCCTGCTGGGAAGGATGGGGAGGATGGGGAGGATGGCACTGCCCCCGCTGCCACCAGCGCTCAGCACAGCCACACCCGGGAGCTGCAGGGAATGGGACAGGGAATGGGACAGGGAACTGAGCAGGGAGTGGTACAGGGAATGGGGCAGGGAATGGTACAAGGAATGGGGCAGGGAATGGGGCAGGGAATGGGACAGGGAATGGGGCAGGGAAGGGGACAGGGAATGGGACAGGGAGTGGTACAGGGAATGGGGCAGGGAATGGGACAGGGAACTGAGCAGGGAGTGGTACAGGGAATGGGGCAGGGAATGGTACAAGGAATGGGGCAGGGAATGGGGCAGGGAATGGGACAGGGAATGGGGCAGGGAATGGGACAGGGAAGGGGACAGGGAACTGAACAGGGAATGGTACAGGGAATGGGACAGGGAATGGGGCAGGGAATGGGGCAGGGAACTGAACAGGGAATGGTACAGGGAATGGGGCAGGGAATGGGACAGGGAAGGGGACAGGGAACTGAGCAGGGAATGGGGCAGGGAATGGGGCAGGGAAGGGGACGGGGAACTGAACAGGGAGTGGGACAAGGAACTGAACAGGGAACTGAACAGGGAATGGGACGGGGAGTGGGACAGGGAATGGGACAGGGAACTGAACAGGGAATGGAACAGGGAACTGAACAGGGAATGGGACGGGGAACTGAACAGGGAATGGGACACAGAATGGAACAGGGTACAGAATGGGGAATGGGGCACTGCCAGATGTGTTCACTGGGGGGACAAGGCAGGAGCACCCCAGGGGTGGTGCTGCAGCTGCCCCCCCCACATCTGAGCCCCACAAAGGAACCCCCATTCCCACACCCCACACCTGGACTTCAGGTTTCATCGGCAGGGTCCAGATCCAGGATCCTGGAAGCCCTGGGCTCCAGGGCTGCAGAGAGGAGGAGAGAAGCACTGAGGGTCTCAAAGCCCTTGGGCTGGGCCAGAAATCCCCAGAATCACCCTGGGCTCCCAAACCACTGCATGCTGGAGGGGATGGGGCAAAGGTGCTGGAACAAAGGTGTGCTGGGCCAGGTGTGCTGATCCAGCTGTGCTGGGCCAGGGCTTAGTGAAGGTGCTGAGACCGACACACCCAGCCCAGCCCAGCCCAGCCCCGAGCTGCGGTGCCGGGGGTGATGGGGCCGGGGGCTGCTCTTCCTTAAACCCAGGATTTCGGCACTGGAGCTGCTCTGGGAGCTGCAGGTGCCCGGAGCCCCCCAGGCACACAGGGAGGGTCGCAGGGCCGGGGTCCCCCCAGGGCAGCCCCGACTCACCTGGGCCGGCCGAGCGGAGCAGGAGCGGCACGGGCAGGGCTGTGTGTCCCGGTCTCCCGGCAACATCCCGCGGGGACCGGCCTGAGCCTGCCCGGATTGCCCAGCCCCGGCCCGGACCCTGCTCCAGCTCCCCCGCGCAGCTCCTCCCCACCATCCCCAGGGAATCTCCGTGTCTGGGTACCTTCCCCTGAGCCCCATTCCCTGCTCCTGCTCCTCCTCTGGGCCACCGCCACCTTCCCCCTTGGCCAGGCTCCCCTGGGACATCTCCACCCCGATGATCCCTCCCGGGCAAATCCTGTCCTGCTTTTCTTTCTCCTTCAAGCTCGCAGATATTCTCCTTCCATGCTCCTGTTTCCCTGGACCTCCTGCTTTGGACAGGATTGAACTTCCCCTGGATCACCTCTCCTCCCTGCACCATCTCCTGCCCTCGACACCTTCTCCCCCAGATCCTTCTCCTTCCCTGAACCACCACTTCCCTGGACTTCCCTGTCCTTTGAGCAGCATTCTCTGGATCTTCTCCTTCCTGTGCCACCTTCCTGTCCCCCACCCCGTGTCCATGTCCCCCCTCACATCCAGAGCTCCTCCAGGACCTGCAGCCCTGGAGCATCTCAGTGACCATCTCAGCACCACGGCCTTTAAAACTCCCGAATCCAAGTTTTATTTCCGTGTAGGAGAAGAGGGATCACTCACAATATATTATTGTTCAAAAAGAAAATACATTCAACAGCATTTACAGTGGAATGACATTAAAATCCTCGAGGAGGAACAGAAGGACCAGGAGATGGTGCTCTGGTTAAGTGCTGCTGATAAGATGATCTCTGGAAGATGGAGCAATTTTTTTTCCATTAGCCTAAAATCCGGGGGATTTCTGGGTTGGGGCCGCTCCTCGTGCTCTCCCAGGCTCCGTGGAGCTGAGCAGGGTCTGTGGTGGGGGTTCCCAGACGGAGGGGGCCATGGGGGCACAGCAGAGCCCAGCACATCCCGCTCCTGCCTGCTCCGCCCGGGAACGGCCCAATCCAGCCGGGAACGGCCCGGGCTGGAGCTCCTCCCTGCTCCAAGCTCCCGGGCGACACTTGCATTGACACAGCAAAAAGGCAAATAAGGCATTCTGAAAGCTCCGTTCCACCCCTCCTACACAAACCCCCCCGGGCACTGCGGTGCTGCCACAGGCAGGGCAGCGGCACCAGGGACCCGTGGGGACATCCTCCCTCTGCCAGGCAGCACACCTGGGGCCAGGACACCTGGGGCAGCTCCCACAGGCCAAACCCCAGGCTGGAGAAGTCAAGATCAGCTTTCCCAAGCCGGGGCAAAGCTCTCAGGACACTGGGACGCAGCCTGGAGCATCCCACTGCCAGGAATCCGAGTGCCACAAACCCCAAACACATCATTTCCAGATGGGAATGTCTCTGGAACACCTTTTCCATGCTACAGGATCCAGCTTTGGAGCAAACCGTTGCTTCCCTGCCGTGGGAATCCATCACCTCCGCCCGAGCTCGGGGCCGCCCCGAGGGGAATCGTACGCGTGCTGTAAAAACTCAGACAGACACTTCTGTCTTCATCATTTTTCATCTTTTGTGTACCATAGAAATTTAAGCAAAATAATTTTATATATATTTATATATATATATGTATAAATTAGAAGCAAATAAATAAGATTAAAGGGTGCACTGAGAGCAGAGGGGGCTGCCCTGCAGCACGGTGACGCCGTCAGGGCCCTGGGGAGTGTACACTGTGGGGATCACAGGGATGGAAGTGCTGGAAGCTGATCAGGAGGAGACTGATGGATGAGGAACCTGATTGCATAAGTGTCCCGTGTGCAAGCCTGGATATTCCAGTTACCATTGCCCCAAGGTTCGTTATTGCTAATTAACTTCACGTGGGTGTGACGGCCGGCTCGGGGCGGCCCCCGAGGCAGGGTCAGTGTGATATGGTGCAGAGCCAGAGGAGGAGACAGCAAAAATGGAATCCAGCAGGGCCAGTGCAGGTCTCCAGGTGTTCCTGGCCCAGCAGATGCCATCTCTGGGATGCCACCACCTCCTGCTTCCCCTCGGCGCTCCCGGTCCTCACCTGTCACCAGCAGCGCTCGCTCTGCTCCTCCCGGTGCATCCAGGGCCAGGCAGGGTGATGGAGCCAGCAGGGCTGAGGGGACGAGGGGCTCCCTGCCCTGACAAACTGGAGCTGCTGCAGGGAGAGCCCAGGGTGAGGGAGGGGAGGAACAGGAGTTGGGAGCTGGTGCTGGGGCGCAGGGACCCTCCAGCCTCATCCTGTGGCCAGGCCTGGCTGAACGGGGTGGGAGATGCTGGACCAAGGCTCCATCCCAGCAGCACCATGGCACCTCTCCCCTCCTCTCCCCATGGCACCTCTTCCCTCCTCTCCCACCCAGCCTCAGGCACAGCTCAGCAGGGAGACACCGATGGAGAAGCTGGAATTGAGATCCAGCCCCCGTGTGCAGGGACACGGAGCCAGGAGCATCACTGGGACAGAAACTCTTCACTGCATCAGCCTGGTGTTCCCAGCCACGCTGGGGCCATCTCCCCCTTCGGATGAGGTTGCAGGAAAACCAAAACAAACTTCACTCAAACCACGCCCACATGATAAAGACAGGCCCAAGCTTTGCCTGAACACATCAGACTGTGGGGAAGCACCTCCAACGCTCTTGAAAAAAGCAAAAACCAGGTCAAAAACCCCAAAGTCACCAGCTGAAATATCCTACTTGGTGTTACTGGGATGGCTGGGCACTGTGGAACCACCAAGAGCCTCTGGGATCATGTGCCACAGCTCCTGGGGACAGTTTTCCAAGCAGAGTTGTTCGTGTCCGTCTTTGAAGGAAACCTGAACCAGGAGCAGGATTTTTTTTTTTTTTAAATAATTCCATAAAGTCCACACAGAAATGGGGTCCCAAAAGAAGAAAAAAAAAATGGCAAAGAGAAGAGCTCACACAAGCACAGCATTCCCACACCCCGGGCATCTTTGGAAGTCGACGTCTCGGCCAGCGGAGCCAAGGCGCTGGAGGATATAGGCAGCAACTCCTGACAGCAATGAACATCCCAAACCCAGCCCAGCTCCACGTGTCCTCACTCCTAAGCAGTCGCTGGAAAATCCATCATTTAAAAAAAAAAAAAAAAAAAAAAAAAAAAAAAAAAAAAAGATGCTATTTATTAGTGCATAAAAAAATAGGTTTGGAATCCCTGTTTGGATCTCTGCATGTATTGACCGTGTCGGCCCGGCGGGACGCTGCCGGCGTGTCCTCGCTGTCCCTCGGGCTGTGCCAGTGTCCCAGGGGTGGCCCCCGAGCTCTGGGGGGCTCAGAAGATGTCGGGGCACACGCTCCAGTCCTGCTTGTCCTTGGCCTCCCAGTAGCCGCCCTTGTAGACGCAGATGAGCTCCCCGGTGACGGCGTCCACCTTGCGCTCGAACCACAGCGGCAGGTACCCCTCGTAGTCCTTCCCTGGGGGCACAGCGGGGCTCAGGGGCTGCTGCACCTGCAGCCTGCAACCCACAGCTCCCACAGCAGCAGGGACTGGCTGCTGCACCTGCAGCCTGCAACCCACAGCTCCCACAGCAGCAGGGACTGGCTGCTGGTGCTCCCACAGCTCCAACCCCACAGCTCCCACAGCAGCAGGGACTGGCTGCTGGTGCTCCCAGAGCTCGGGGATTCATTTGAGCCTGTTGTGGTCATGAGGGCCAAGGGAGGACTGCTCTCCAAGGGGACAAAATGACATGGCCAGGGACATGATGACCAGCAAGGCAAAGCAGCCAAGAGCCCTCCCTGCCAGAGCCCACTGCCCCAAAAACCCAACCTGCCCCCACAAGTGCCTCAGTTCCTCAATAAAACCTCCCTGTGGATAAATCCAGCTTGGCTCTTAAGGAACTTGGGCAGCGTGGAATGGTTCCCATGGGATGCATGTGGCTGGATTGGAGCTCCTAAAGGAGCTCCAGGAGAGCTGGAGAGGGACTGGGGACAGGAGTGCCAGGACACAGGGAATGGTTCCCACTGCCAGGGGCAGGGATGGATGGGATATTGGGAATTAGGAATTGTTCCCTGTGAGGGTGGGCAGGCCCTGGCACAGGGTGCCCAGAGCAGCTGTGGCTGCCCCTGGATCCCTGAGCTGCTGACAGCTGTGTGATGGCTCTGGCTCTGCACAACTCCTGACAGGAGGGGACAGTCAGGGGGTCAAGCTCTGCTCCCAGGAAACAGGGACAGGAGGAGAGGAAATGGCCTCATGTTGCACCACAGCAGTTTTATACTGGATATTAGGGAAAATTCCTTTCTGGAAAGGGTGGTCAGGCATTGGAACAGGCTGCCCAGGACAGTGCTGCAGACCCCATCCCAACAGAAAATCCCCAAAGCAGGGACTGTCTGTTGGTGCTCCCAGGGCTCAGAGACTGATTTGAGCCCTGCCATGGTCACGAGGGCCTAGGGAGGACTGGTCTCCAAGGGGACAAAGTGACTGGTGGGACAGGATGGCCAAGGACACAATGACCAGCAAGGCAAAGCAGCCAACAGCCCTCCCTGTCAGAGCCCACTGCCCCAAAAACCCAACCAGCCCCCACAAGCACCCCAAACCCACCCACAAGGGCTCCCCAGAGCTCACAGGGTATGTCCCCCACAACCATCGTAGTGCAGTCCCCGCATCCTGAGCCATCCCCGAGCGCTCCTCACCTTCCTCCATGGCCTCCACGGCCTCGGCCTCCCTGCGCCGGCGCACGGCTCGCTGCTTCTCCTCCAGCCTCTGCTTCTCCACGTTGGCCTCGTCCCAGCGGCCGCTCTCCATGAGCCGCTGGTCGGGGCGCAGCCGGCTGTCCGTGGGCGCCACGCGCTCCTCGGGCTCGTTCAGCGTCAGCGCCAGCTCCGAGAAGAAGTACATGTTCTCAGCATTGTCCCTGGAATGGGGACAGCCTGCTCAGCACGGGGAGTGCCTCGGGCACAGCCCCACAGCCCCACTGAGCCACTCCTGCTGAGCTGGGGCAGCTCTGGGACCCTCCTGACAGGAGAGAGCTGGAGGGGCTGGAGCGTGTGCAGGGCAGGGAACGGAGCTGGGAAGGGGCTGGAGCCCCAGGAGAGGCTGAGGGAGCTGGGCAGGGGCTCAGCCTGGAGCAAAGGAGGCTCAGGGGGGACCCTGTGAGCTGCACACAGTCACCCCAGTCTGCCTACAGCCACAAGGCTGTATTTTCCCAAGAATTTTCCCAACAAATTCTTCTCCTAAAAGCCTCAGTCCCTCAATAATACCTCCCTGTGGATAAATCCAGCTTGGCCCTTTATGAATTTGGGCAGTATGGAATGTTTCCATGGGATGTGTGTGGCTGGAAAAGGGGCTGAGCTGCTGACAGGTGTGTGATGGCTCTGGCTCTGCACAACTCCTGACAGGAGGGGACAGCCAGAGGGGGTGAGCTCTGCTCCCAGGAAACAGGCATGGGATGAGAGGAAATGACCTCATGTTGCACCACAGCAGTTTTATACTGGATATTAGGGAAAATTCCTCCCTGGAAAGGGTGGTCAGGCATTGGAACAGGCTGCCCAGGACAGTGCTGGAGACCCCATCCCAACAGAAAATCCCCAAAGCAGGGACTGTCTGTTGGTTCTCCCAGGGCCCAGAGACTGATTTGAGCCCTGCCATGGTCACAAGGACCAAGGGAGGACTGGTCTCCAAGAGGACAAAGTGACTGGTGGGACAGGATGGCCAAGGACACAATGACCAGCAAGGCAAAGCAGCCAACAGCCCTCCCTGTCAGAGCCCACTGCCCCAAAAACCCAACCAGCCCCCACAAGCACCCCAAACCCGCCCACAAGAGTCCCCACAGCCACCCTCCCCTTCCAGGGGCCCACCTCAGGAAAAGCCACTCAGCCCCATGAGTCCCTCATGTCCTCAGGCCTGGGCACATGAGCCTGCCATTCCACAAGGCCCTGGGAGATCCCATCCCAATCCAATCCCATCCCATCCCATCCCATCCCAATCCCATCCCATCCCCATCCCAGTCCTGCTGTCCATCCCAGCCCAGGGACTCACGGCAGCGGGTACTTCCTCCACAGGACCTTTGGGGACAGGGTCTGGTACACAGTTTTCTGCTTGCCCTCAGTGCTGGTGCTGCCATGGCTGCTGTGGAGGATCTTGGAGCACTCCATCTTCTCATCCCACGTGCCAGACATGACATAGTGCGCTTTGCCGTCGGCGTCGCTCACCACCCCTGTCACCTGCCAGGGGGACAACGGCTCTGGTGGCACGTGGGAATGCCCAGGGGGGCACCACAGCCTCCAGGTGCCCAGCTGGATGTGGTGCTGTGTCCCCTGGACATCCCTGACCTGTCCAACCCACCAAACCCCTCCCAGTGTCAGTGCTGCAGCTCCAGCACATCAGAGCCAAACCACGGGACATGGAGGTGCCACCCAGCCCTCCCTGGTGACCCTGCCTGGCCAGCCCCTCAGCCCCATGCTGGGGCTCATCCCAGTGCTACTGGGAGCCTGGAAGAGCCAGGAGTGACCCCTGAAGGAGCAGGGTCCCCGCTGGATACTCACCTTGCGGGGGACATCCCTGGAGAAGTAGCTGTAGGGGGTAAATTTCAGCTGGCATTTATCTTTGGACTTATGGTTAACAATCTCTATTTCACCAGACTGGATGAAAGACACAGAACCACAGCAGGGAGAGACAGAGGAGGTGTTAGTTGCAGTGCAGGTACCAACCCCCACCGGGCACAGCAGCACCAGTGGCTGCCCCCACCCCAGCCACCCCCAGCACCTGCTGGCCTCGGGCAGAGCCAGGGAAGGTTCCAGAAGCCTTTCCCAGCCCTGCAGGGAAGCACAGCTCCCCATCGTGGCAGGAGCACGTGCCCAATGCTCCTCCAGCCCCCAGGGCCAGGCAGACCTGTGCTCTCACCCACCTGGTCGATCCAGAGCTTGCCCACGATGATGTTGTGCACTGTGGAGGTGACTTTCCTCCACACGTAGTGGTTCCCACTGGAGTGGAACTCCAGGTGGATGGCGCCTGTGGAGACAGGGATGCTCTGAGCTCAGCAGGGCAGGTGTTCATTCCCCAGAGCCCACCACCACCCAGCACTGTGCTCATCCCTCTCCCTGCATCCCCCACCAGGTCTGGCTCTGGATTCATCCCTCCCTTAGTGCTCCAGGAAGGGAAGGACATCTCCTGCCAGGCCCTCTGCCCTCCTTCTAAAAGCAGGTCAGAAATGTGCTGCCTGGTTGATTCAGGCACTGGCACCACTCTGGGAATGCTGCCCAGCCCAGGGACAGGCAGAAGGAAAATAAAATACTCCAAGGAGGCAGCTTATTGCTCTTGACTGGCAGGCAGAGGGTTAAAACAGGCAGCAAGTTAACTTTAAGTATCATGGAAGGAGAAATCACTTCCTGGGCAAGCAGGGTATTTCCAAAGCAAAGCAGCCTTTGCAGATGGCATCACTTCCACTTCCAGGGCAGACATGTCATTGTTGGATCAGGAGCACAAACCTGGGCTCCTTAACTGGCCTTGTAGAACCCACTGAGCCCCAGGTGAGCCCAGGGGATTCCCAGGTGAGCCCAGGGGATTCCCAAAGTCCCAGGTGAGCCCAGGGGATTCCCAGAGCCCCAGGTGAGCCCAGGGGATTGATCAAGGCTAAGGAAGCAGTTCCTTTAACTGCAAAGCCAGTGCATCCCAGGGAACTGCAGGATCCATCACCTACCCAGTGGCATGATGGAGAGGTATTTGCCCCTGAACTTGCTGGCGATGGTGATCTCCTGCCACAGCGTCCAGCCTCGCCTGGAGTACACGTGGTGGGCGGCTGCTGGGGGGTGGTGGCTCACCTGGGGACAGGACACACAGCCCGTGAGGACACAGAGCCCAGCGGAGTGCTCGGAGAGGGGACAGCCCCACACCAGCCCAGCACTGAGGATGCTCCAGGCCCTGGGCACCACATCAGCTTTTCAGACACCACAATCCCCTCCTGGGCAGTGCCCTGGCAGCAAAGGGAGACGCTCCAGGATCCTGCCAGGATTGGCTCGGGCTCATTTTAAAGCATGATCCATGAGATCTTCACTTGAGCAACCATTGCTGTGAGATGCTGCTGTTCCCTGAGCCCTGCTTTCCTGGGATCCTGGCTGGCAAACATGGATGTGCTGGCACCCCAGTAATCCCAGTAATGGAACAGCACCTGGGAAATCCCAGAGGACACAGGCCCACAAGTTATCCAAAACACACAGGAAGACTTTGGCTTCTCCCTCACACACACACCAGGCTGGAAAAGAGGACACAGCACCCTAAATCCTCAGAGTGACTTGTTAGAGGTGGTGCTCACATGGCCCTGCCCTGGGAAAAAAGCTGCCCAAACCCAAGGCAGGAGCAGGAATATCCCAGGCAGAGGGACCTGGTGGCACAGCCTGGCACAGGCACCCATGATCCCCAGAGCTCTGGGATGATTTCCCTGCTGTAATTACAGGCTGAGCGCCCCGAGCTCGGGATTACACACACGGGCAGGGCCAGGGCCTGACATTAAATCCAGGCAGCAGCAGCAGGAAATCCTATTTGGATAACTGGATTTCAGGCACTGGATTATCACTGCTTGGCTGGGCACGCTGGCAGGCTGAGCAGCACAGGCAGCACCAAGGAAAATTCAGAGCAGTGGGAAAGGAGGCTGGAATTGGTCAGGAATGTCAAATCTGGGCACAAACACAGGAAAACTGGGACCAAGCAGAGAAAGCAATTCCAGGCAGGTTATTTATTTGGGAGGGAACAGGGATGGAGAAAGGAGTGTTGTGAAAAGGGGGGTGAAAATGAGAACAGGGATGATGCAAGTTTGGGAATGGTGCAGTCAGGGGTGTCCAGCAGTACTGGACAGGCAGGATTTGCAGAGATGTGCTCAGAGGTATCCAGGGGGGACAGGCAGCCCTGGGCTTGGCACTGCAGCCGGGATGAGGCTGAGAAATCTACCCAGGGCTTCCAGCTGCACCCCAGGAAGGTGAGGGTGTGGTATGAGGGTACCCCAGCTGGCTAAGGGATGGATCCATCTCTTCCAGGCTGAACCAGGTGACAGGGCAGGAACTGCTGCCAGGCAGGGGGAGGTGAAGGTGTGACCCTGCTGGGATGGGAGAACCTGAGCTCTGTGACAGCTCTGTGACAGCTCTGTGACGCTGTGCTGGGGTGGCTGAGGCTTGAGGCCCCCTCTGGCCCTGGCAGGCAGGAGGGCTCAGGCTGTGGCTGGCAGTGTCCCACCTCACTGGCATGGCTCCCAGGCCGGGATGGGCCATGTGGGGACATGCACAGCTGGGTGACATTGGGCCCACGGCGCTGGGGGTGTGGAGGGACAGCAGAGCCAGGAACTCTGGGGATTATCTACTGCAGGACCTTCCTTGGGTCACACTTCCAGGAGACCCCAGAGAGCCTGTTCAGCATGGCCTAGAGGGGATGGGATGGGATGGGATGGGATGGGATGGGATGGGATGGGATGGGATGGGATGGGATGGGATGGGATGGGATGGGATGGGATGGGATGGGATGGGATGGGACGGGAGGTGCCATCCTGCCTCAAGCCAGCGCTCCACACGTGTCTGACAAGTTTGGGTGCCACTGCCAGGCAGGGCTTTGTCCACCCCTGGGTGTCCTGCAAGGAGCTGCTGGCAGAGCCTGACATCACTGCAGCAACTGCTCCAAACCTGGGGACAAAGCCAATCCAGCCAAACCCGTGCCCCATCCCTCCCTCATCACCCAGCCCAGAGCACCAAGTACCACATCCAGTCCTTCCTTGGATACCCCAGGGGTGGGAACTCCACCCAGCACCTTGAACCCATCCCATTTTGGGGAGAAGAGCCCAGGGAAGGCTCGGGGAGAAGAGCTCAGGGAAGGCTCGGGGAGAAGAGCCCAGGGAAGGCTCGGGGAGAAGAGCTCAGGGGAGGCTCGGGGAGAAAAGCTCAGGGAAGGCTCGGGGAGAAGAACCCAGGGAAGGCTCGGGGAGAAGAACCCAGGGAAGGCTCGGGAGGTGCTGCTGGTGCCCCCAGCAGGATGGCAGCAGCAGGAGCAGCCCAGGGAGGGCTCGGGAGGTGCTCTGGTGCCCCCAGCAGCACGGCAGCAGCGGCAGCAGCAGCAGGAGCAGCCCCAGCGCTCACCTGCTCGCAGAGGGAGCGGAAGCCCAGCTCCTCCAGGCGGTCCAGCTCGAAGGTCTCCCCCAGCAGGGGGTTGAATGGCTTGGCAGTGCGGTGCACCGTGGTGGAGTAGGAGGACACGGAGAAGGCGGCCACAAAGCACATCTGCTCCGTGGAGCTCTCACACTTCACCGCCTTGTCCAGCAGCTCGTGGTACTCCAGGTCCTCCGTGAGCCGCTGCAGCATGGACAGGGGCTCGTTGAAGTTCACCTGCAGGGGAGCAGGGTGGGGTTAAGAAAGCAGGAGAGATCCCCAAGAGGCACCCCCAAGGCCAAAGGAAAGGGGGTGTGTGCTCTGCTCCCTGATCTGTGCCAGGCAGCGCCACGGTTTGGGGCGTGGGATGATCAGGGATCAGCCCAGGTTATCACCCTGACCCCAAAATGAGCCTCAACAATGAGATCAGCCCCCTCCCAGGCAGCATCCCTCTGGGCACAGGACAGGGGTGTGCTGTTCCCCAGCCTGCCCTCATCACCTCCATCCCTGTGTGACCCAGCTGCCCAGAAAACCTGCAAAAGCCCCATTTTGGGGTCTCCATGCTCCTGAGACTCCTGCAAAAGCCCCATTTTGGGGTCTCCATGCTCCTGAGACTCCTGCAAAAGCCCCATTTTGGGGTCTCCATGCTCCTGAGACTCCTGGAAAAGCCCCATTTTGGGGTCTCCATGCTGCTGAGACTCCTGCAAAAGCCCCATTTTGGGGTCTCCATGCTCCTGAGACTCTTGCAAAAGCCCCATTTTGGGGTCTCCATACTCCTGAGACTCCTGCAAAAGCCCCATTTTGGGGTCTCCATGCTCCTGAGACTCCAGCCCATGACAACACCTCTATTTTTCACTCTGAAAACACTGAAATTAAAAAATAATTGAAAGCAAGACAGAGCCACAAAAGGTCTTCTGCCTTTTTCGTTTCATTTCAAAACAAAGGAATATATTTTAAGAGGAGCAGATGGCTGAAGAAGCACTTCTGTAAGCCAAGTTAAATATTTCATAGTAGAAAAAACAAACTGCAGATTCCAGGATTTAGCTTTTTTTAGATTTTCCACTCAGGGATTTAGCCTGCAAGTGGCAGGGATCTTACAGCATCAGAGAAAGAGAGAGCTGGGGAGAAAGAGCAGCATCAAATCCACATAAAGAGCAAATCACTTGGGATAATTCTCAGAAAAGATGCAGAGAACAAAGCCAGCAGCTGCATCCTCAGGCAAGAGGGAGCAAAAGCCTTTCATGGGGGAAGAAGATGAATCCACCCAAATTCCAAATTCCTACAATGGTTTTTCTCCTTTTCAGTGCTGCAGGTTTGTTCATTCAGAAGCAGAATCAAGGAGCTGTTTGCACAAGAGGTTTGTCAGTTCATCACTTCCCCAGGAAGGGGATGGGGGTCTCAGAAGACCTCAGAGAACCTCAGAAATGCTCTTAATTCATCAGGAATCTCCCCAAATAATGTCCACATGCAGCTGAGCTTGTGGGGTGGATCCTGGTGCATCTCTGGCAGCACCTTCCTTCTCATTTCATAGGGACTGTGGGATCCTTGAGGATTTCACAGAATCTCAGGATGGTTTGGGTGGAAAGGGACATTAAAGCCCATCCAGTGCCACCCCTGCCATGGCAGGGACACCTCCCACTGTCCCAGGCTGCTCCCAGCCCCAGTGTCCAGCCTGGCCTTGGGCACTGCCAGGGATCCAGGGTGGGCACCCTGTGCCAGGGCCTCACACCCTCATGGGGAACAATTTCTTCTTATATTTAATCTAAACCTCCTCTCTTCCCCACTGCCCTCAGGTTTGGACTCCAGCAGCTCCCAGGATGATCTGACTGATAGGAGAAGCACAAATTTCTCTCTCCAGGCAGCAGCAGCTGCTGGGATTTCACATCCTGAGCTCATTCCTGTGCCCATCACGCCCTGATCTGCTGCAGAACTGGATGGTGCTGGGCTGTCCATCCCAGCTGCAAACAGCACAAGGGACAGCCCATCACTCTCATCAGAGCTCTGAGCTCTCACTCAGGCTCTGTTTGAAGGGACAGAACACAACCAGTGCAGCATCCCAACCCCTGGAATGTGCTCCCTGCTCTTTACCCATGAATGTGGCTCTGTGCAGCCCATGTGGGGCTGTTCCACACACACAGACCCCCCAGCAAACCCTTTCTGGCCATCACAGGGAGCCTTTGCCCCCAGGGCTCAACCAGCAGCACCCAAAACCTGCCCCCAGCACCTCCTTCACCAAAAATCTGCTCTCTGTAAGGAAAAAGAGGCTCTCTGAGCCCCTGGGGTGGAACCCAGCCCTGCCGTGGCTGGTGCAGGTGGAGCTGAGCCCTGAGTGTCCTGTCCTGGATCACAGGGGGGAAAACATCACCAGCAGCAGGGTCCCTTCCTCATGAATCCCCAGGGATTCACAGTGTCCTGCTCCCCTAATGCCTCTGGATATGCAGAGGACACTCAGGCAATGTCCCCTCTGCCCCAGCCTGCCCAGGACACCAGGGATGTGCTGGAGAGAGCCCAGAGGAGGCACCAGAGATGCTCTGAGGGCTGGAGCCAGGCTGGGAGAGCTGGGGGTGCTCATCTGCAGAGGAGAAGGCTCCAGAGACACCCCAGAGCCCCTCGCAGGGCCTGAAGGGGCTCCAGGAGAGCTGGAGAGGGACTGGGGACAAGGGATGGAGGGACAGGACACAGGGAATGGCTCCCAGTGCCAGAGGGCAGGGATGGATGGGATATTGGGAATGGGGAATTGTTCCCTGGCAGGGTGGGCAGGCCCTGGCACAGGGTGCCCATCCTGGATCCCTGGCAGTGCCCAAGGCCAGGCTGGACACTGGGGCTGGGAGCAGCCTGGGACAGTGGGAGGTGTCCCTGCCATGGCAGGGGTGGCACTGGATGGGCTATTAGTTCCCTTTCCACCCAAACCATTCCACAATTCCCTGACAAGCATGCAGCAGCTGCCAGCACAAAATCCAGCCCCTGGTGACAATCTGTCCCTGCCTGGGGCTGCTGTGCCACCACAGCACCAGCAGAACCATCCTGGGCTGTAACCCAAAGCTCTGCACAGCCAAGAGCTGCCCAAAGCCACCCCCTGTGCCAGCCCTGGTGCCAGGGACACTCAGACTCACGGGCATGGGGATCTTGGAGAGCTCCTTGCCAATGCAGTTCTTCATGATGCTCCAGAGGTTAAGGCTGTAGTTGGGTTTGTCAGGAATTCGAGTCCTTCTCCTCTTCCTTGGCAGGAGATCTTTGCCTGTGGACTCATTGTAGCTGCTTTGATTTGAGCTCTCAAACACCTGTGGAAGCAACAGAAGGAACTCAGGTTTAAACTGGACCCAACCAGACCCAGCAGCTCCCAGGAACAGCAACCACAGCCCAGGAGACACCTGAGGAGCATTGCTGGAAACCTGTGAAAACAACTAAATTACAAAGGGCTATCACACCACACCACATCCAAGAAAATGACCAGCTAGCGTGGCAGAGCTCAGAAAATGCAAAAGGCTTCAGTCCTTTAACTCAGAGGCTCAAATCCTCTCCCTAGCTTAACCCCAACTATTGGAATATCATCCCAATATTACCAGGTAGGTTGTGCCTGGGCTCGTCTGACCCTTGCTGCTGGGCCAAAGGCAGAAACTGTGGTGTTTCACCTCAGAGACATCTTTGGCTGGCTGGATGCTGCAGCTGAGCACTGAAACAAACCCAGGCTTGTAGAAACTCAGTTTACCTCAGGTGGGAAGGCTTCAGGCTAGGGTGAGGAGGAAAAGGAGACGGATTCCGTCAGAGGGTTAATATCCAGAGTTTATTCCATGGTCACAGACGTCTGAATCTTGGCAACAGCTCCAACAGCAGAATGCTGAGCACATGGTCCTGGCTCAATTTAAGCCCAGGGACAGGGGAGGGGAAGGGACAGGTGAGCACCAAGCAGGTGGGAGGGGCAGGGTCTCAGGGGACGAGGGACACCCAGACAGGCCAATGACCCCTGGGCCTGAGGGGCATCCTTTGAACCTGACCAACCACACCAGGCCTTGCTGGAATGTTCAGCCTGATTGACAGAACTCACTCAGCAAGGGGGCGAGGGGGAAAAGAGAGAGGTATTGCCACACCTGGGGAGGGACTGGGGAGTAAAACAGGAAATTGCAACACACTGCAACACCAAACCATCTACCATGACTAACCACCCTCTCCTAATCAACCTCATCACAGCTGTCTCCTATGCCCTCCCAGTCTTAACTGCAGCAGCCTTCCTCACCCTAGTAGAGTGCAAAATCCTAAGCTACATACAAGGCTGAAAGGGCCCAGACATTGTTGGCCCATTTGGGCTCCTACAACCTCTAGCAGATGGAGTAAAACTATTTATCAATGAGCCCATTCAACCATCAACATCCTCTCCAATCTTATTTATCACAACCCCAATACCAGCCTTACTCCTAGCAGAAATATGGGTACAAGTGTCCCCCAACACCCTCCTGCTTCCCTCAGGAGAATGTTCAGGATGCTGATGCCTGCTGACATCTGTGACTCTCTGAGGAACCACCAGAGATGAAGGGTCCCCTCACAGCCATCCCCTCTGCCCCAGCAGCACCACCCTGGTTCCACCCCAGCAGCACCACCCTGCCCAGCCCACTCACACTGTCCTCCAGGGTCCAGTCCTCGGGGTGGCCCTCGCTGGCCCCGCTCAGGTTGCTGCCCGAACGCCTGTGGGGAGAACAGCAGTGGGGAGCACAGGGCAGGGAGCACCCCCAGAGCACCTCCTGCACCCCCAGGGCACTGCCAGGAAGGAGCTGGGGTGCCAGAGGCTGTGCACAGCTGTTAGGAGGGGATTCTAAGGATGGGATGCTCAGGAAGGGATTCTCAGCCACAGCCCTGGGGGCACAGAGGTTCTGCTTTTGTCACCAAGCCCAGAGATGTGACTATGGGTCAGACCACAGGCTCCTCCAGCACAGGTGTCCCTGGAGGAGTAAGAGCAGGTGACAGCACACAGAGGGCAGGGTTTTATGGGATATTGGGAACAAATTCTTCCCTGTGAGGATGGGCAGGCCCTGGCACAGGGTGCACACAGAAGCTGTGACTGCCCCATCCCTGGCAGTGCCCAAGGCCAGGCTGGAGGGGCTTGGAGTAACCTGGAATAGTGGAAAGTGCCCATGCCCATGACAGGGGGTGGAATGAGAGGAGCTTTAAGGTTGAGGGACAGAGGACTCAGCTCCCCCACAGCACTGCCTGACACTGCCCTTCCTCACCTGCTTCACTACCACTGGGGGCCACCCTCAGCCTTGCTCCAGGAATGCAGGAGCAGCCAGATGCAGGACAGACCTCTGGACAGAGGCAGGGGAAGTTCTGAAGGACATGGCCTCAGAGTGACCCCGTGGGAAGGGCTGCTGAGGGAACACCAGGCCTTTTCCCAGCCCTCCCCACACTCCCGGGCAGGCAGGGGCGGTACCTGTGGTGCTTGGGGTCTGCAGTTACTGTGATAAAAGCTGGTGCATCCTCCATGGCATCGAAGTACTCCGTCTCCTCATCTTCATCACTGGCCTCTCCTTTGGCAGACTGCACACTCCCTGCTGGCACAGAGGCTTTGAGACAGAGCCTGCTGCAGGATCTGTCCCCAGAGCCACCCCCGTGTCCCCTCCTCACAGCCTGACCCCCCTGCATCCCGCTCCACACCCCGAGGATGCTGTACCCAAGCTGTACCCAAGGATTCCCAGCTCCTCGAGGCCAGGATGTGCCCTGCTGCCCAAGCCAGGCACACAAAGCTGTGCTCGGGAGCACCCCCAAAATGTCCCCAGGCTGCCTGAGGGTGTGGCCATGCCCAACCCCGTCTGGGTGTGGCTCCACTCCAGCACCGCCCCGTCCGCCGGGAAATCCGGTTTGGATTGAAGCAGGAAAAACAAATCCCGTGTTTGAGGTGATGCTGGAGAGGGTTCCCAGCCCCGCATTCCCAAACACCGTTCCCAAACACCATTCCCAAACAGCAATCCCAAACACCATTCCCAAACACCAAAGAGCAATCCCAAACAGCAATTCCAAACACCAAACACCATTCCCAAACACCATTCCCAAACAAACACCATTCCCAAACACCAAACAGCAATCCCAAACAGCAATTCCAAACACCATTCCCAAACACCGTTCCCAAACAGCAATCCCAAACACCAATCCCAAACAAACACCAATCCCAAACACCATTCCCAAACAAACACCATTCCCAAACACCAATCCCAAACACCATTCCCAAACACCAAACACCATTCCCAAACACCAAATAGCAATCCCAAACACCAAATACCATTCCCAAACACCATTCCCAAACACCATTCCCAAACACCGCTGTGCTCGGATCCATGGCTGCAGTGCCCAAGTCCCAGTGCAGTTTCCCTGCTCCCAGCCCATCCCGGACAATCCCGTTCCCTGCCTCTCTCCCGCTCTCCAGAGGAGCTGTGTCACCATCCCAGGCGGATTTGTGGATTTGTGCCTGTCCCTGCAGCCATTTCCCCCCAGCTGCCCCTCAGGATTGTTCCAGCCGCTGGGCCCTCTGAGGACACCCAGCCCCACCATTCCCAACCTGTGTCCCCAGGTGCCACATCCACAGAGCTGTTAAATCCCCCCAGGGATGGGGACACGGCTGAACAACCCTTTCCATGAAGAAACATTCCCCAATATCCAAACTAAACCTCCCTTGAGGGGGAACAAGGGCAGTGCCTGGCACCAACATCCCCCCCACCTCCAGCAGCCACTGTTCCCTCCCTCGGGTCTGTATCTCCTTTAAAAGTCAGACCCAGCACTCTGAGCAGTGTTTGTGGCTGTAACTAACGCTGCCCTGGGGGAAGGACACTTGGCAGGAATGTGCAAAGCTGTTGGATCTTATTGCAAACGAGCCCTGGCTGTTCCACTGCCACCCCACAGCCAACTCAGCAGTGCCAGGGGACCCTGAGCCTTTTCCCAGTGCCATGGCTGCCCTCCAGCACCCAGAGATGTGCCCACCAGTAAGGGTTAAAGCTCCTAAAGCAGCCTGGAATAGCATCAGTGAGCTGGGGACAGCCCTCTGTGCATCTGAATCTTGGGGACATCCAAGTCCCTGAGCAAGGACAATTAGGAGTAATTATGGTGTAATGGGAACCATTTAGAAAAATACCATGGGGACACAGGGCATTGCCTTGGGCACCCTTCCCATTGCTGGCAGCTCGCTGGGAGCAGCCAGGCAGAATGCCCTGATCCATCCCAGAGCTGACTGAACAGCCCTGTCCCATCCCAGGGGTCCCCAGGCAGCTCTGTCTCATCCTGACGGTTCCTGAGTGGAACACCTCAGTCCCTGGGTGGCTCCATCCCATTCCACGGGTCCCTGAGCAGCCCTGTCCCATCCCAGGATCCCAGAGCAAGCCTGTCCAATCCCAGGGATCCCCTAACATCCCTGTCCCATCCCAGGGATCCCCTAACAGCCCTGCCCTCCTGGGGATCCCTGGGATGGGACAGGGTCCCTGAACAGCCCCGCCCCACCCTGGGGATCCCTAACATCCCTGCCCCATCCCAGGATCCCCTAAGAGCCCTGTCCCATCCTGGTCCCCTAACAGCCCTGTCCCATCACAGGAACCCCTAACATCCCTGTCCCATCCCAGTGATCCCTAACACCCCTGTCCCATCCCAGTGATCACTAACATCCCTGTCCCCTCCCAGGATCCCCCAACATCCCTGTCCCTCCCAGCCCGGGCTGTGGCTCACCCTTGGCGGCGCTGGCGCTGCTGGCAGTGCCCGTGGCCAGCCCGGGTGCCCCCCGGCAGGCTCTCTCCAGGCTGTTGTGCTGCTTGGCTAGCTGCTCGATGGTCTCCTCCAGGCGGATCCGCTGCTCCCGCTCATGCTGCAGCAGCCGCTGCCATTTCCGGCTGTGGCTCTCGGCGAGGTCCAGGAAATCACGGCAGGCCTGCAGGGAAGGGACAGCTCAGCCAGGAGTGTCACAGCACGCGGGGACAGCTCAGCCAGGAGTGTCCCAGAACACGGGGACAGCTCAGCCAGGAGTGTCACAGCACACGGGGACAGCTGAGCCAGGAGTGTCACAGCACAGCCAGCGGTGTCCCAGCACTCGGGGCTGTTGAAGATTGCAATGCAAGATGTTTTCCATTACCATCTCTATGGCAGATTACCTTTGTCGAGTGGGCAGTTTGCCTTATCTCTCTCTGAGTGACCACATTCACACCTCCCTGGGAGGGGACATTGCTGATAACAGCTATTGAATGTCACTGCATGGCTGATAAGAACTACAGCATCCCATTGGGAGATGTGAGCCCAGGGGGAGGAGCCAAGCATTCCTACCCAGATATAATCCAGAGGTTTTGAGACACCAGCACGGCTTCTCCACTGGATTCCCCAGAGGAACAGCAGCTGCCTCTCCTCCCACTGGATCTTCAGAGGAAGAATCCATCCTTCTCTACAGGATCCCTGCTCCAGCAGAACCACCCCTGACACTGCAGGAGGGCTGAGCCACAATTCCAATGGCACTGCCACCAACACCCTGACCCACAGGGTGTCAGGTTGGGTTCTGACTCTGTCACTGTTGTTCTGGTGTACTGCATTGTTTATTTTAACCTTTTATTTTTTTTTCCCTTCCCTATTAAAGAACTGTTATTTCCAGCTCCCATATTTTTGCCTGAGAGCCCCTTAATTTAAAATTTATAGCAATTCAGAGGGGTGGGGAGGGTTTGCATTCTCCATTTCAGGAGAGGCTCCTGCCTTCCTTAGCAGACTCCTGGCTTTCCAAACCAAGACAGGGACAGCTCAGCCAGGGGTGTCACAGCACACAGGGACTGTGATGGTGTTCACAGGGGTCTTAGGATGATGGAAGAGATGAGGATCTGACTCCATGTTTCAGAAGGCTTGATTTATTATTTTATGATATATATTATATTAAAACTATACTAAAAGAATAGAAGAAAGGATTTCATCAGAAGGCTGGCTAAGAATAGAATAGGAAGGGATGAATAACAAAGGCTTGTGGCTCAGACTCTCTGTCCGAGCCAGCTGGGCTGTGATTGGTTATTAATTAGAAACAACCAACATGGGCCAATCAAAGATCTACTTGTTGCATTCCACAGCAGCAGATAATCAATGTTTACATTTTTTTACCTGAGGCCTCTCAGCTTCTCAGGAGGAAAAATCTTAAGAAAAGGATTTTCCATAAAAGATGTCTGTGACAGGGGACAGCTCAGCCAGGGGTGTCCCAGCACACAGGGACCCCAACATCCCCTCCTGCTCCTCTCCCAGGAGAGGGCTTTTACCAACTTCCAGAGCTGTGCTCAATCCCCTTATCCACAGCTCAACTCCGGCCATCCAGAGCTGAGCCACCACCAAGGAGGCGGCTGCAACAGGGACAGCTGGCCACCTGCCCACAGCCTGTCCCTGTCCCCAGCCCTGAGCCCACTGTGCTCCTCAGGAGCTCTCACAGCCCTCAGCCAAGCCCTGAGGTCTTGAGTGGCACCTTCATGACCAAATTCAGCAAATGAGGAGAAGGTGGATGGGACAGTGGTCCCTGGGGTAACAGCCATAGACAGGAGAGGATCACAGAAACATGGAACAGTTTGGGCTGGAAAGGACCTAAAGATCATCCAGTTCCATAGAGAGGGACACCTTCCACTAGCCCAGGCTGCTCCAAGCCCTGTCCAACCTGCCCTTAGACACATCCAGGGCTCCAGGGGCAGCCACAGCTGCAGGAGTCAGCCATCCCTGTGCTCCAGGGAGGCAGAGGCAGAGAGCACAGCCCAGGACACAGCACAGGGCCGGGCCCCTGCAGCACATCCACCATGGCCAGAACCCCCATTCCCTCCCCAGCAAGCCTGGGCACCCCCCAGCCATGAGGACACGACAGATGTGCTGGGTACAGGGCAGGAGGGCTCAGGGAGTGCTCCAAGCCTTGCAGTACACACAGCATCCATCCTGTGCCACCAGGCAGGGGACAGCTGGGACACCACAACCCAGGCTGGCAGAACCCCTTGGCACCACCCCCCTCCCCAGAGCCCCCCAGGACTGGCACCACCAGCCCAGCTGTGCTGCAGTGCCAGCAGGAGCTGTCCGGGAGCAGGGCTGGGACATGGGGACACTGCCACATCCCACACAATGGCCTCACAGCACAGCCAGGCCCTCACAGCTCTATTTTTAGGTTATTTTCTATTTTGGATGAAACCCTGAGTTCTCGTGGCCTCGCTGTTTCCTCTGCCATCAGCACCACGTGCAGCTGAGCACGCAGGCAGGGCTGCTCCTCCCGCCCCAATCCCTACCAGATGCAACACACTCAACTTCTTCCTGTGTTTCAAAGTAGGGAAACAGGATTTTTATGGAAATTCTCCAGGAGCTGGCAGCGAGAAGGGAAATTAACTGTGCTTGTGCAACTCCCTGTCATACCAAGGGAGTCCAATGGATAAATGCTAGCTGAAAAACTCAAATCTATTCACAGACATCCAGAGAGTTTTGGATGTCTGACAGACAACAACATTCCCAGGACTTGCTTATTTTCTGTTTCCAGCTATTTGGATTCCACAGATGATTCATCCAGCTCTTGGCTTGGTTACTCAGCATTTGGGCTGCAGGTGGCACCTGAGGATTGAGTTAACTCCTGGTCAAGCAGAAGACTCAGGGCTTCAGTTTCCATGGCGTGCTCTGATTTTACCAGGATTTGTCCAAGAAAAGCTCCAGCTCATCAGTTCTTCACCAAACCTTTCCATTGGATAGGAGCAGGATTTGAGACTTATCCAGGGAAAGAAGTTTTTCCTTTAAGGTTTTGCTTGACATAGACCTGGAACATGGAGGGATCAGACCCTACATGCGTCCCCTCTCCACCCTTTTGATGCTTTTCCCACTGAAGGCAGGGAGGGCTCAGGGTCCTGTCCCCCCAAATTCCTGGCTGTGCTTCCATCTCACATGTGTTCAAAACTGGGATCAGCTCTGGGACCCTCCTGACAGGAGAGACCTGGAGGGGCTGGAGCGTGTGCAGGGCAGGGAACGGAGCTGGGAAGGGGCTGGAGCCCCAGGAGAGGCTGAGGGAGCTGGGCAGGGGCTCAGCCTGGAGCAAAGGAGGCTCAGGGGGCCCTTGTGGCTCTGCACAGCTCCTGACAGGAGGGGACAGCCGGGGGGGTCGGGCTGTGCTCCAGGGAACAGGGACAGGAGCAGAGGGAACGGCCTCAGGCTGGGCCAGGGCAGGGGCAGGGGGGATTTTGGGGCAATTTCTTCCTGGAAAGGGGGGTCAGGCCCTGGCACAGCTGCCCAGGGCAGTGCTGGATCCCCATCCCTGCAGGGATTTAACAACTGTGTGGATGTGGCACTTGGGGACAGGGGCAGTGGTGGCCTTGACAGTGCTGGAGAATGGTTGATGCTCTCAGAAGCCACACCAGACCCCACATTGTCTGGGTGATGTTTTCACCTCCTCCTCTGCAAACAACTCAGCTCCTCCCCACCCCAAAATCCTTCTGGGAGCCGCCCATGGCCCAAAGCCCAGGGGGACCCTGCCCTGGCCCTTCCCAGTGACACCATCCCAGGCTGGCTCTGTGTGTCCCACGGATGCACTGGGCTAAGAGGATGAAACCAGGGCAAATAATGGGATATGGCCATGACCTTCCCACCCCAGCAAAGCTCATTATCTGCTCCAAAGGTCCGGCTCCACAGGCAGCAGGCACAGAAATGCCCAGTTTGGCACCGAGGGTGGGAAGTGCCGCCTGCTCCAGGCTCAGCGCTGAGCACTTTAAAACGAGATCACCTGTAATTATCCTAGTGCAATTAACCACGGGCTGGAACAGGGAATTAGGGGGAAAGGAGGTAATTATGGAGGAGCCACAGCGAGGCAGGGCTGGGAGCTGCGAGGAGAACTTGCTCCAGTAGCTGATGGGAATCAACATCCTAGTGAAAAACAGCAGGAAACACCTCGGAATCTCCCATCCCAAAGCTTCAAGGAGGACTCCATGCTGTATCCCAAAGGGAAACCTGCACCACTGGGCTTCATTTACAGCCATATATAAAATCCAAGTGATGGAGAATGGCTGTCAGCAGTGCAGAGCATGGGGAGGTTTGGGAAGGAGCAGAATGGTCCTCACGAGGCCACAGATCCCACCACGGGCTGTGGAGCTTCCATGGAGCAGGTCAGGACAATGCACAGTCCATGCTGCATCCCACAATGGTGTCCACGTGGATTCAGGAGCTGGGATACACACAGGGGTTATTCCCTGGTTTTGAAAAGCTCTAGGGGCCCCCTCTGCAGCCTCCTCCTCTGTAACTCAGACAATGGCTTGATCCAAACCCGGGTGAAAGGATCTGGATAACCAAACAAGGATCATGTTTGCTCCTTGGGAGAGAAGTGATGCCAGGGGTGGAGAGGGGAGAATATCCTGCAAGAGGGATCTGCCAAACTCAGCCCCCACTGCTGCCACCAGCAGCCAAACAAATTACAGTGATTAATTTGGGTTTACACCCCCCAGAGCCAGACAGTGCCAAGTTCCACAGCGATGCCCACTGAAGGGGGGAGCACCACCAAACAGGGATCAGGGGATCTTTTCTCAGTCTCTGTCAACTGAGCTCAATCCAGAGCCAAAACTCATCCCTGTACGGAACAAGGGCTGCAGGGCACTGGGATGAGGAGCTCAGACACGAATATCCCAGCTCATCACTCACTGCCAGCATTAATCCCCTGCCTTGGTGTTCCCAAGGTACAGACAATCCCAGCCACTGAGCAGGAGCAACACCTCACAATCCAGCTTCTGAAATTCTCATGGAGAGCTGGCTAAATTCAGTTCCAGCTGAACTTGCTCAGGGCTGGAAGCCACAAGACTCAGCCACAAACCCACAGAGGCTGCACAGGGACACAGGACAGCAGCAAGGGCTCCTTGAGGAATGCACCCAAAGGAGGGCACAGAGCCCAGGCTGAGGGATGGAAGTGCAGGAAAAGTGATTCCCCAGAGAGCTGTGGGGCTGAGGAGTCGAGGCCATGAAGGTACAACCATTCTCAAAGCTCTCCCAGGATCCACGCTCTCTTTTTAAGCAACTCAACTCTCATTATATCTAAATAAAGATGTCAGGCTTGGAGTCCAGACTGAGGAGCGTTGAGCTGTTGTTCCAGGTAGGAATGCCCTCTCTCCCCAGTGAATTTCCTCACTGCACATGGGGAGAGCTGATCTCTCTGACAGAGGCACTCCTGTTGCAAGGCTTTGCAAGGGTTTTTCAGGGTGAGAGAGACAGACGAGAATCTTGATCTCGTGATCAGAAGGCTGGATTTATTAATTTATGATATATAATACATTATGACTATACTAAAAGGAACAGAGAGCAAAGTTTCGAAGCTGCTAAGCTAAGAATAGAATAGGAATGAATCAACAGTTCTGTGTCTAGGCAGAAAGCAAGAGTGAGTGGTCAGTAAATCTAAACACTCACAGAAGACCAATCACAGGTGCACCTGTTGCATTCCACAGCAACAGATATCTATTGTTTACATTCTCCTTCTGGGGCTTCAGCTTCCCAGAAGAGGGAAAATCTTAAAGAAAGGATTTTCCACAAAAGATGTCTGTGACACACTCCCTGTCCTCAGAGTCCTCTGTAAGAGCAGAGAAGAGGAAAGGCCACAGGATGCTGTGCTCATCCCCACATCTTCTCACCCCATCAGGAGACCGGGTTAATCCTCCACAGCATCCAAACTGCTGCCTCCCACTCGCAGAGGGGCAGCAGGTACAGGAGGTGACAGAACGCGACCTGGATTTCAAATTCTAAAGTTCCAAAGGCTGTTCTGCCTCAGCATCATCACAGCACAGATGGGGCAGCCAGGCTGACAGGTCACCAGTGACCAGAGAGAAAAGCAAGCTCCATCCCTGTGCAGTCCCTGATCTCAGGGAGCCCCAGCGTTCCCTGCAACCACGGGGCAGGAGGGACAGGGGTGGTTTCTCCTCCTCTCCATGGCCGGACAAAGTTGTGGCAGGTCCCAATCCAGCACTGGCCAATGGAACTGTAAAGACAGGGAGGCACAGCCAAAAGAAATGGAAAAATACCATCGAGGCTCCTGCAAATTCCTGGAGGAAGAGGCAAAGTGCCATGGAGATGCTGCCGGGAGCAGGAGGCAACGCTTGGTGCCATCAGCTCTGCAGTCCCTCCCTGTGCCCAGCAGCTGCCAAGGGCACATTTAGCACCTTTCACACATTTGTCACGGCAAATATCCCGATTTCACAGCTTGTTGCTGGCTAATGGGAACGTCGTTAACAGCCCCGGGATTATTCATGCAGTGGAAAACAATCACCCGAGGTCACCCGTGTCCTGCCAAGGTGCTGGTGTCACACACCCTCGGGGATCTCGGCTTCCTCAGTGGAGCAAACAGTCAAAATCGGAGGGAAGGAACAAAGAGATGAGGTTAATTAGCTTGAAAGGGTAAATGATCACAGCAAGGCCTGCCAGACTTCATACAATCATGGAATGGCTTGGCTGAAGGGACCTTAAAGCTCATTTTGTCTCATCCCCCTGCCATGGCAGGGACACCTTCCATTGCCCCAGGATGCTCCAAACCCCATCCAGCCTGGCCTTGGGCACTGCCAGGGATCCAGGGCAGTCACAGCTGCTCTGGGCACCCTGTGCCAGGGCCTGCCCACCCTGCCAGGGAACAATTTCTGGGGTCACCAAATGGTGACAGCCTCTGGGGCAGCCCCAGCACAGCAGAGCATTCCCAGTTTCCAGCACAACGCTGCTGGATGGTGAGGCAATGGGCTCACACCTGCAATCCCACCTGCCCCAGCATCCCACACAAATCCAACCTTTGGGCAGGAAAAATCCAGCAGGGAAGTGCCTGCTGTTGTGGGACCAACATCTCCTGCTCCTCAAGCATGGGACAAGGAGCACTTCAAGGCCCAGGAGAGGAGGCAAGTGCCAGATGGGTTCAATCATCTCCTGTTGTTGGGTGAATCACAGAGCAGGAGCCGTCACTGCACTCAGCAGGGACAGAGCTCTGTTCGAGTGCCTGGCAGATAAGTGCTCCCTTCCTTCCTGGAGTCATCAAAACCCTGGGACACAGCTGCTGCTGCTGCTGCTGCACAACAGCCCCCAGGGAAGGGCTTTTGTTTGGCTCTGCACTCAGCACAGAGCAGAGAATATCAGCATCACGAGGTGGCTGGGAAGGGACCTTGGAGCTCATCTCCTTCCACCCCCTCCGTGGGCAGGGACACCTCCCATAGGCTGCTCCGAGCCCTGTCCTGTCACAGACATCTTTTATGAAAATCCTTTCCTTAGGATTTTTCCTGCTGAGAAGCTGCGAGGCCTCAGGAACAAAATGTAAACATTGATTATCTGCTGCTGTGGAATGCAACAAGTAGATCTTTGATTAACCCATGTTAGTTGTTTCTAATTAATGGCAAATCACAGTCAGCTGGCTCAGACAGAGTCTGAGCCACAAGCCTTTGTTATAATTTTTTTTCTTTTTCTATTCTTAGCCAGCCTTCTGATAAAACCCTTTCTTCTATTATTTTAGTATAGTTTTGATATAATATATATCATAAAATAATAAATCAACCTTCTGCAACATGGAGTCAGATCCTCATCTCCTCCCTCACCCTCAGACCCCTGTTAACAGTGACACTGTCCAACCTTGAACACTTCCAGGGGTGGGGCTGAAGCCATTGGGGTTCAGAGGGGTGAGATACAGAGCCACAATCTGCCACTGCACCCACAGAGGGTTAATTTGTCCTTCCTTCCTCCAAAAACACTCTGAGCAGCAAGCAAAGGGGAAATAAAAGGACAGAGCCAACCTGAATCCCAAATCATCACACATGGTCTGGAGTGTGGGCATCTGCTCAATGACAGCCATGGCACCCACAGCCCTGCTCAGGTGCTGCTCAGCACCACAGCAACCCAGCCTGCTGAAACAACAGCAAATCCTCCCCAACCCTTGCAGTGACCCTCAGCCAGCGTCCAGCTGTCTGAAGCATGACGTGGAAACACCAGGAACTGCTCCTGCCTGGGGCAGGGCTGGTGGGGAGAGCTGGGCTGAGCCTCAGCACGCTGTGACACCCTGACAAACCAAGGTGACATTGCAGAAAATGTGAGTTCAACATGGAAAATTATCCTTCTGCATCCAGGGGAAATAGGTGCTACGAAAAAGCACAGGCCTGGGAAGGATCCTCAGTGACCCAACAGGAAATGGGAAGACACTGGAGCAGGCTCCAGCCCACCCCTTGATGCCACTGTCAGCAGCTCAGCCAGACCCCCAGTGCTTGAACAGGGTGCTCCCAAAATCCCCAATGGTCCCCATTCCATGTGGCACCTTGTGCCCCAGCAGTGCCTGCTTCTCTCTGGGATTCATGGATTCCCTGGGAGCCAGAAATGTCCATGGTGGAGATGTCCAAGACAGAGAAAACGGAGACACGTATGTCCAAGATGGAGACATCCCCACTGTGATGGGATCAGATCTTGCCTCCTGGTTGTGAATCTGGGAATTTTCCCACCTTACCATGTTATTTTGGGCCACCTGCTTAAAGGCCAAGGACACACCAGTGTTCCAATCAGATGCACCCTGCCCAGGGGTTCCCCAGAGCCAAGCCCATCCCACAGCCCATCCCAAAGCCCATCCCAAAGCACCAGGGCTGGCCCAGCACCCAGACCCCGCCTGCAGCACCGCTGTGAACACAGTGGAATCCACCCCATGCAATAAAGAGGGGATTAGTGGGAAACAGTGGCAAATCCACGGGCTGGCTGTGCTAAGAGCCTCTAATCCCAACCCCACGGAGCTCCGTGGAGGAGGAATCAGGGACCGATCCCGAGCCAGCGGCACCCGGCAGGAGAGGAGGGCATGGTCAGGGTGGCTCTGGGAAAGGGAACAGGCAATGCTGCCCAGGGGTTACAGCCTGGAGCTGTGCCACAGGAAGGATCTGAGTCTGGTTTCTGGTGGGAAAACAACTAAGGGAATTGCTGGATACACCGGGGTGCCGACCCTTGCACCCCAAAGCTCACTGAGCAGCACCTCTGGCAATACCAGAGGGTGCCAAGGGCATGCTGGGACCAGTGCAGAAAATATTCTGGGAGCAGAGATTGAGCTGAGACCTCCTGCTTCAGAGTGGCCATCCCAGAACTGTATCCCTGCAGGGCTTCCCTGCTCTCCTCCAGCCATGAAAAGCCCCAGGCTTGTCCTGGTGCTCTCACTTGTCCCAAAAATCCCATCTGGGAAGCTCCCAGCACTGGCTCTGCCCCTGCAGGGAGGTACCTCCAGGTGGCTGGTGCACATTCCTCGTTCTCCTTGCCTTGCCCAAGCCCCCAGACCCCCCCAGCAGTGGGGGACCCTCCCAGGGTCTGCACCCCCATTCCAGGCCCCGGTGCTGGTGTGCCCAGAGAGCTCTGTCCTGCCCACGGCTCCCAGGATGGCAGATTTCCTGAGGCTCTGGCTGGCTGCTCTGCCCGTCCCTGATGGAGCAGATCCCAGGCTGGAGGAGCAGCTGTCCAAGCGCTGGCAGCAGGAGCAGCTGGCACTGCCCGCGGGCAGCTCCGACCCCGCCATCCGCAGGATCTGCCTCGGATTGTCCCTCGCACTCAGCCTCGTGCAAACCCCCCCGCGGTGTGAGAGGGGCTACAGCAGCAGCAGCAGCCCCCCACAACCCCCTCATCTCCTGGGTAAATCCACAGGAGAGCAGAGGGGCCATTCCAGAGCCTGTTCCTTCCACACGTGCTGGAGGAAGGAGCTGGAGTGAAGCATCTCGGGGCAGCAGCCCAGGGAAGAGACAAACACAACCCCTGTGGGATTCACCCAGCAACGCTCTGATATTTGCCCTCCCCAGGGCCCCATCCTGCCCCAGCCTCCAGCAGGGATGGGGATCCCAGGAGGATCCCTGGGCACAGCTAATGCAGAGGTGAGCCTGGCTGGGCTGGCTCCTGGCTCAGCAGAGCTGCTGCTCCAACCCAGGCACTGCTGACAGTGCAGGGCCGAGCTGGGCCCACCGACACAGCCCTGCTGACCCAGCACGGCACAAACACTCCCAGCTCTCCTCGGTGCAAAAGGCATCCCTCAGCCAAAAACATCCAGGGGGGAGGAGCTGCAAGAGGTACCCTCAGGTGTGGGGACAGATTCATCCTCCCTCTTGTCGCACGAGGTTCTGAGGGGAGCCCCAGGACAGACTGAAACCTCTCAGATGGACAGAATGAGGAGGAAGAGAGAGAAGAGGGGGAAGAAATGTGAAAACCTCCACAGCAGGGTGAGCAGGAGCACCCACTGAAAGCTCTGGGCAGCACGGAGGCCCCACACGAGGGCTGAGTACCCCTCAGTACTGATACCCAGCCTGATAAAATCCAGTTGGAAGCACTCAGGGAATGATGACGAGGAGGGAGTGGGAGGAAGGCACTGCCTGTCTGAACAGATCTGATCAGAGAAACCCTCACACCTCTACATTTAAAAGCATCACAGGATGCTCCGGGAAAGGCACAGCAGCTCCAAGAGCAGGGGCCAGGCTCCACATCTCCCCATTTGCACATCTCCCCATCTCCCCATTTGCACATCTCCCCATCTCCACATTTCCACATTTCATCATCTCCACATCTCCCCATTTCACATCTCCCCATCGCCACATTTCCACATTTCCCCATCTCCACATCTCCCCATTTCCACATTTCACATTTCCACATCTCACATCTCCCCATTTCCACATGTTCCCATCTCCCCATTTCCACATCTCCACATCCTCCCATTTTCACATCTCCCCATCTTCCTCTCTTCCCATCTCCCCATTTCCACTCCCCCAGCCCCCCTGAGGCAGTGCAGACCCCCGGGTGCCACTGTCACCCCCCAGCCTCCCCCAGTAAGAGCAAAGCACCCACCAGTTGTTTCCTGCCAGCGCCTCCACAGCAGGAGCACGCAGGGCACCCGGAGCCCTGGCTGCAGCCCTCTCCTCCGAGGGGGATTAGGGCTGGGTTAGGGATTTAATCCCCCTGCCGGGGCTTTTCTGGGTCGGTGACATGGTTTGCGAGGCGCTGATTAGTGCGCGTCGTTAGCGCAGCGCGGATAATTAACACAGCCGGTGCCACATGCCAGCACAGCTCCTGCGCCATCGCCCTGCCAGGGGCACACACAAACCCCCTGTGGGCACCAGAGCAGCTGCCTGGGGTCACGGAGGGAATCCCCGCCCCGAATAAGCAAATCTGATGGAGTTTTCTCGGTGCAGCGCTGGAATTAACCCCTGAATGCACAGGTCCAACCCACTGGCTGTACTGGGATGAACTGGGATAAACATCCATTCATCCACAGGAGCCTGCTGGTGCCTCCCTGCTGCCCAGATGGAGGATGTCAGGTCCATCATCCTGCCTGTGCCACGATGGGCTTGGGGACCCCAAGGGACAGACCAAATGTCCATGCACAGCAGGAAGCAGTTCCAGCACAGGGACGTGCCCAAGGTAGGGACCAACAGCATCAGCCCGGCCCAGGGGCACTCCAAGGAGGTGATCCCAGGTCACTCTGCTGCCTCCCAGCTCTGAGCAGCTCTCCAGGCAGGCACAGACACACTCACAGGGTGCACCCATCACCTGCCACTGCACAAAGCCAGGAGTCACACACTGGGCTGTGCTGGGCAGCCTGAGCTGCTCAGAGCAGGGGCTCAGCACCATCTGAGTTAAAATGGAAACAGTGTGGGGAGTATGGATCAGTGACAGCAGCGTTCCACGGGGCAGAGGGGGCTCAGTGCTCCAAGCTGGAGGCAGAGGAGGAACTCTGGGGAAGCACATCCTGTGCCCAGGCAGCTCATTCCATCACAGGCACCCAAAGGGCTCCAAACAAACCAACCCCACCTGGCAGATGCCCCTCAGAGTCTCCAGGAGCCCAGTGGGGCTGCAGGGAGAGGCCAGAGGCTCCTTGAGCTACTGGCACACGACCAGGGACACCCCAAAAGTGCTGCTGAGGCAAAGCACAGCCCTGGAGGGATCCACAGGGAGAAATCCTGCTGGGACTGCAGGGTGCAGCCTCTGGGACGCTGCTGGCTGTCCTGGAGGGACTTAAACTGACAGCCTGGGGGCCCTTTCCTGGAGGAGAGGCAGCACATGCTGTTGTTCACCTCACTCGGGCTCCAGCTCCGTGTTTGACACTCCTGGAAGCCCTCCTGGCAGGCCTCAAGGATGGAGGATGCTCCGTGCTGGTGCCTCAGGTGCTGCTGCTCCAGGCAGGTTCATTCCCATGAGAAAGGAAAAGCTGGGTGGGAAATGAGCCTGCCTCAAAGAGGGGGCTGGCACCCCTGCAGGACAGGCTGTGGTGGCCAGCAGCGCCTCTCGAGGGCAGGTGAGTCCTTTGCTCCTGGGACTGCCTGCTCCAGGGGGTCCATTCTCTCCAAACCCTGCTGGAGCAGCATCTCCCACCCAGCACCACACCCTGGTGGAGCAGCATCTCCCACCCAGCACCAAACCCTGGTGGAGCAGCATTTCCCACCCAGCACCAAACCCTGGTGGAGCAGCATCTCCCACCCAGCATCAAACCCTGGTGGAGCAGCATTTCCCACCCAGCATCAAATCCTAATGGAGCAGCATTTCCCACCCAGCACCAAACCCTGGTGGAGCAGCATCTCCCACCCAGCATCAAATCCTGCTGGAGCAGCATCTCCCACCCAGCATCAAATCCTGCTGGAGCAGCATCTCCCACCCAGCACCAAATCCTAATGGAGCAGCATTTCCCACCCAGCACCAAACCCTGGTGGAGCAGCATCTCCCACCCAGCACCAAATCCTAATGGAGCAGCATCTCCCACCCAGGATCAAATCCTGCTGGAGCAGCATCTCCCACCCAGCACTGCACCCCTGCTCCTCTCACCCTCCCTTGTCTGGGCTGCACTGGCCTGGCAGAGCCTTCCTGCACCCCTGCTCTTCCAAAACCTCCAGGGAAAACACAAACTAACCCAGGAATGACACAGGCATCCCTCCTGCCCTGCTGCTCCCCACACTCTGTTCCTTGAGGAAGCACAAAGCTCCGCCGTAGCATCCCCATTCCCATTAAAAACCTATTTCCATCACCACCCACAGCCCTGTGAGCTCTTCCTGACGCCCCAACTGGTTTCCTCAGTGCATCCACACATCCCTCCTGCCTGCTGTCTCCTGCTGAGTGATGAGACAGAGCTTTCCCCACTCCTGGATGAGTCTACACAACTCAGCTCACTCTCCGGATCCTCTGGGCCTCTGATCCCGGTGATTTGTTGCTCCTTATTTTCACACACCTCCCACTCCTGCCCCGTGGCAGATTGTGCAGATTGTGCCCTGGCTCTCTGTGCCTGCTGCCCAGCCCTGCTGACACTGGGCTCCTGCATCCCTGGACTCTGCCTGGTGGGATTCCAGCAGGGAGCAGAGCCAACAGGAGCCTCACAGAGCTCTGGGCTTCAGTTTAGGCACTGCAACAGCCAGACTGAAACCCAGCACGTCTGAAATCCTCACCTGTACTGTTGTGGTGTGCTGTAATGTCCCATTTTGGCCTTCCAGGTCATTCCCCCAGGTGTGCCTATACTCTCTCCCTTGCCCCTTGCCCCCATGCTGAGTGAGTCCTGTCAATCAGGCTGAACATTCCAGCAAGGCGTGTGGTTGGTCAAGTTCAAAGGATGCCCCTATGCCCAGAGGTCATTGGCCTGTCTGGGTGTCATCTTCCCCTGAGACCCTGCCCCTCTCACCTGGTTGGTGGCTCACCTGTACCTCCCCTCCCCCTGTCCCTGAGCTTAAAAGGTGATCAGACCATGCGGCCGGGGTTCTGTTGGAGCAGCTCCTCACATTCAGACCTCTGTAACCATGGAATAAACCTCTGGACATTAAACCCTCCAGCAGAATCCTCTCCTTTTTCTCTTCACCATCGCCTGAAGCCATTCCTCCTGAGGTAAACGGGGTTCCTAACAAGCCTGGACTTGTTCAGTGCCCAGCTGCAACCACCAGCAAGCCAAGGTGTCTCTGGGGTGATACACCGCAGTTGCTGCCTTTGGCCCAGCAGCGAGGGTCAGACTGGCCCAGGCACAATCCAACTGGTAATATTGGGAGCCTTTTTCCAATACTGTACCACAGCAGCCCAGCACATCCCACTGTGACCAAAGCCTGCCCCATCACTGCCAGCACCACCTGGCCAGGTGATGCTCCCAGCCTCTGGGGAGGAGCACCCGGTACTGGCTGTGGCAGCACCCAGAGCACCGAGGGAAGGTCACCTTCCCAGCAAAGCTCTTGCATTTCCATCTCTGTTTATTTATTTCCTGTGCTCGCTGTGCTCCCCGCGGCTCCGGGGCCATTTACATAATCGGATCAGAGGCAGCTGCACAGGAACCGCACGAGCCGAGCTGACAGCCCTTCCTCCCAGGAGCACCCATTCCTGCCCTGCAGCACCCATTGCTGCCCTGGAGCACCCATTGCTGCCCTGGAGCACCCATTCCCTCCCTGCAGCACCCATTGCTGCCATGGAGCACCCATTCCCTCCCTGCAGCACCCATTCCCTCCCTGCAGCACCCATTCCTTCCCTGCAGCACCCATTCCCTCCCTGCAGCACCCATTCCTGCCCTGCAGCACCCATTCCTGCCCTGGAGCACCCATCCCTTCTTCTCAGGATCACCCTTCCCTTCCCTGGAGCACCCATTCCTTCACAGAAGCATCCAGCCCTTCCTCAGATTGCCCAGCCCTTCTTCCCTGGAGCACTCTCCTTTTTCCTGGAGCACCCCTTCCTTCCCAGAATCATCCATTCCTTCCGTGGAGCACCCAGCCCTCCCCAGAGCACCCATCCCTTCTTCCCAGGAGAACCAATCCCTTCCCTACAGCACCCATTCCTTCCCTGGAGCACCCATCCTTTCTTCCCCTAGCACTCATCCCTCCTTCCCTGGAACACTCAATCTCCCCCTGGAGCACCCAGCCCTCCCCAGAGCACCCATCCCTTCTTCCCAGGAGCTCCCACCCCTTCTGCTCACAGCCACAGCACCAAAGCTCACAGATCCAGAGCAGATCCACGGGGTTTGGTGCTGCTGCTCTGGACACAGAGCATCCACGTGCCAGCAGCAGCCCAGTGCTGAGGCTGGGATCTCTCCAGGAAAAGCCTGGGGCAGGCAAGGACACTTTCATTTCTCCTGCAGGGAGCTCCTGGCCTGGCAAAAGCACCTTGGGCTGCCATGGGAGATGTGCTCGGGGATGGAGGTGGGATGAGCACGGTGTAGTTTTACCAGGAAGCTCCCCATGCTTCCCCAGAGTGATGTTTCATGTTCTACACAGAAGATTCTGGGACCTTTGCATTGCACAGAGTTCCCCCACCCCCCATGAGAGGCTCCTGGCAGCTCCAGAAGGCATCAGCCCATCCAAAAGGAATGGATCCAAAGAAAGGGATCCATGCTGGGAAAGGTGACACTGTCTAGGAGCCACCAGTCCCTGTGATGGGGTCAGGCTGGTCCCCCTTTCACTGCCTGTCCATCTCCTGCCTTTCCAAGCCAGCCCCTCAAAGTGTCCCCCTGGCCACAGCTCTGTCACCTCCTCCCAAAACACTCTGGGAGAGCCACAACCTCCTCCTGGAGCTGCCCCTGCTCCCATCTGTCACAGACATCTTTTTGTGAAAATCCTTTCTTAGGATTTTTCCTCTTCTAAGAAGCTGAGGCTTCAGAAACAAAATGTAAACAATGGTTATCTGCTGCTGTGGGATGCAACAGATAGATCTGTGATTGGTCTCATGTGGATGTTTGAAATTAGTGACCACTCACGGCAGAGCTGGCTCTCTCTGTCTGAGCTACAGACCTTTGTTTTCATTCTTTTCCTTTTTTTTTTTCTATTCTTAGCTGAGCTAGCCTTCTGAGATGAAACTTTTCTTTTTATCCTATTAGTATAGTTAATATATATATCATAAAATAATAAATCAAGCTTTCTGAAATATGGAGTCACATCCTCATCTCTTCCCTCATCCTGAAAACCCCTGTGACCACTGTCACAGCCACCCTGCTCCCTCCAGCCCTGTCCCTCCCAGGGCACAGCCTGTCCCTGGGGCATCCCCCCAGGATGCCCATCCAGAGCTGAAGCACCACAGGATGCTGTGAGAATGTGCCCTGCCACCCCCAAGCCCCTCTTACCTGCTTGGGATTTTGGATGAGCCCTGCTCCTGCTGTTTTATCCCAGCACAATGGTTTGTGTGGAATTTCCCACCCTCCAGACAGCCTTGCTCAAGCTTTTATCACATTGCAAACACCACAACCTCCTCCTCCTCCTCCTCCTCCTCCTCCTCTCTGGGCTGGACACAGCAAATACTGCTCTGCTCATCCCTTCCCAAAGGCTGCCTGAGAATCCTCTCTCTGGCAACTCCCTCTCTCTACCTCCCATTGCTGCTCTGCCTCCTGACAGCAAAGCTGGGCAGCACCAAGGGGCTGCTGGCACCTCCCACCACGCTGCCAGCCCCATTGCCAAAACTTGGACAAACTCTCCGTGGGGAAAGTGCTGCACAAGCCTCCCCAAACTGCTCAGAAACACAAAAGAGAGACTCAGGAAGCCCTTTCCCCCTGTGGCTACAGAATCCTAGCAGTGGGAATGGGGAGGATGCTGAGACCATGGGGATCCAAGTACCCTCCAGCTCCTGCTGGGAATTACTGTTATTCTTTAAAGCCCACATCAAACACCACCCAACCTCTTTCTGCTCAGGGCTGGGACAGCACAGCGACAGCACTGCTCCATTCACAATCCCCTGAGCTCTGCCTTCATCCATTATTCCAGCCCGGTGAAGCTTTGGGACTGCTTTATTTTAATTTTCTTTAAATATTTTATTCAGTTTTGCTCTCTCTCACAGCTCCCTGGGGTAAACCAGGCTCCCCAGGAAGGGCTGTCTCACTGCCATGGAGGCAGAGCCACACTCCAAACACGAGCTGTCTCCAAAAAGCACCGAAAGCACCGTGAGGCTGCACAAGGCAGGAGCAGGGGCGGTGCCAGCACATCCTGACCTCTGAAACCCAGCTGGGAGAGCAGAGCCAGCATGAGACCCCGAGGGGTTAAATCCCACTGAGACATTGAGGGGTTAAATCCCATAGAGACCCCAAGGGATTAAATCCCACAGAGACCCGAGGGAGTTAAATCCACAGAGACCCCAAGGGGTTAAATCCCACAGAGACCCCGAGGGGGTCACATCCCACAGAGACCCCAAGGGGGTTAAATCCCACTGAGACCCCAAGAGGGTCAAATCCCACAGAGACCCCGAGGGGTCAAATCCCACTGAGACACTGAGGGGTTAAATCCCACAGAGACCCCAAGGGGGTTAAATCCCACAGAGACCCCAAGAGGGTCAAATCCCACAGAGACCCCGAGGGGTCAAATCCCACTGAGACACTGAGGGGTTAAATCCCACAGAGACCCCAAGGGGGTTAAATCCCACAGAGACCCCAAGGGGGTTAAATCCCACAGAGACCCCAAGAGGGTCAAATCCCACAGCCATGTGGGACTCCAGCAGCTTCATGGAAGCAAAGAGGATGTGAGGGATGTGGGATGTGGGTCTCAAGCTGCAGCGGGCGGCGGGCTCTGGAGTGCTGTGCCAGGCAGGATTCCACCCAGGCAGCAGGAGAAAGCCCCTCAGCATTGCCAACACCCCCATGTCCCAGCTTTCCAGCAATGTTCCATGAGGCAGGCTGGAAGGATGCAGCATACCTGTGTCTCAGCGGGGTCCACACCCGTGCCCTCTTCCCATCTGCATCTTCCCAACTTCCCATGCCCTCAGCGCGGTAACACGAGCCAAAGCACGGGGAGCAAACAGGGAGGGAGGGACGGCAGGAGCATGGAGATGGAGGAGGAGGAGGAGGAGGAGGAGGAGGAGGGGCAGAGCAGCAGCACTCACGTTGATCATAGCATTGGAGGTGATGCGGAAGAGCGTGGCGCGCTCGTTCACCGCCTTGATCTTCTCGCCGCTGTCGGCCGGCAGGCGCAGGTTCTCCAGCTCGCTGAGCGAGCGCTGCAGGGCCGCGCCGTGCTTGGCGATCAGCTCGTTGCAGGTGCTCAGGTCCTCCAGCTTACTCGACAGCGTCTTCAGGGGGCCGTGCAGCTCGCTCTTGTCTGACTGCGAGGCGGGCTCCTCGTCACCCGAGTCATCTGCACGGGGAGGGACGGGGAGAAAGAACAGCGTTCCCATGGCTACCCCCGGCCGCTGAGCCCCGCAGCGCCGCGGGCACGACCGGGACAGGGAGCGGGGACAGGGAGCGGGGACGGGGGACAGGGAGCGGGGACAGGGAGCAGGGATAAGGGAGCAGGGACAGGGAGCGGGGACAGGGAGCAGGGACAGGGAGCAGGGACAGGGAGCGGGGACAGGGACAGGGAGCGGGGACAAGGGACAGGGAGCGGGGACAGGGAGCGGGGACAAGGGACAGGGAGCGGGGACAGGGAGCGGGGACAAGGGAGCAGGGACAGGGAGCAGGGACAGGGAGCAGGGAGCAGGGACAGAGAGCAGGGACAGGGAGCAGGGACAGGGAGCAGGGACAAGGGAGCAGGGACAGGGAGCAGGGACAAGGGACAGGGACAGGGAGCAGGGACAGGGAGCAGCGACAAGGGACAGGGAGCAGGGACAAGGGACAGGGAGCAGGGACAAGGGAGCAGGGACAGGGAGCAGGGACAAGGGACAGGGAGCAGGGACAAGAGACAGGGAGCAGGGACAGAGAGCAGGGACAGGGAGCAGGGACAAGAGACAGGGAGCAGGGACAGGGAGCAGGGACAGGGAGCAGGGACAAGGGACAGGGAGCAGGGACAAGGGAGCAGGGACAGGGAGCAGGGAAAAGGGAGCAGGGAGCAGGGACAAGGGACAGGGAGCAGGGACAGAGAGCAGGGACAGGGAGCAGGGACAAGGGACAGGGAGCAGGGACAGGGAGCAGGGACAGGGAGCAGGGAAAAGGGAGCAGGGAGCAGGGACAAGGGACAGGGAGCAGGGACAGAGAGCAGGGACAGGGAGCAGGGACAAGGGACAGGGAGCAGGGACAGGGAGCAGGGACAGGGAGCAGGGACAAGGGACAGGGAGCAGGGACAAGGGAGCGGGGACAAGGGACAGGGAGCAGGGACAAGGGACAGGGAGCAGGGACAGGGAGCGGGGACAGGGACAAGGGAGCAGGGACAGGGAGCGGGGACAAGGGACAGGGAGCAGGGACAAGGGAGCAGGGACAAGGGACAGGGAGCAGGGACAGGGAGCAGGGAGAGTGAGCAGGGACAAGGGACAGGGAGCAGGGACAGGGAGCGGGGACAGGGACAAGGGAGCAGGGACAGGGAGCGGGGACAAGGGACAGGGAGCAGGGACAAGGGAGCAGGGACAAGGGACAGGGAGCAGGGACAGGGAGCAGGGAGAGTGAGCAGGGACAAGGGACAGGGAGCAGGGACAAGGGACAGGGACCCGGGACCTCCTGCCAGCGCCAGGCTGGGGGTCGTGGCCACCACATCCCCCAGGGCACAGTGTGGTGGGAGTGGCACCCAGAGCCTGAGCAGACGCTGTCACCCAGATCTGGTTCTGGTGAAGCAGAGCAGAAATTTTCCAGGGTAGAAATCTATTTTGATTTAGGTGAAATGCACATTTTTGAGTTGAGTCTGTGGTTGGAAAACATAGCTATTTAGCCTGACTGCAAAGCCTAGGCACGGAGAAACTGCTTCAGTGAAGGACAAAGATAAGGGGGGAGACAGAGGGTGATAGAGAGAGACACAGAGACTGCCATGAGAGCAGTCAGAATTCCTGACCTAGGAATTCTTTCTGATAAAGAAGAACTAGCAGCAAATGTCACGCGAAATTCATAAAAATGAATATGTAGGAACCTATTGTGAGATTGTATGCATATGTATCTGAGAAGGGGATAAAAAGAGACCTGAAGTTCCCAGAAGCACACATGTCATTTTAGGAGAACGATTCCCACATGTGTCCAGCACTGTAATAAACATCCATACAATAAACACACCAGCTTTACAACTTTCACAAAACTTGTGGAGTTTTGATTCTGGGGTGGCACAGGAGGTGCCACACACCAAACCTGCCCTTCCCAGGCTCGCTGGGGTCGATCCACCCTGCACTGGCGGCTCTGCCAGCCCCACTCAGGGCAGAGTGAACAGGGTCACCTGAGGGAAGGTCACAGAGACACCAAGGAAAGTGACACTTTACCCAAAACTACCACCATGTCTTCAGAGGGCAGAAAACTCCACGATCAGCACCTCAGCCACAGCAAAACATTCCTGTAACTCCAGAACACTCAAAAGCAGGAAACTAACCCAAATCCACTCAGTGGGGGTAACACAGCATTTCTGATCACCCCACAGCTCCCTCAGGAGCAGTGATCGGCCCCAAGAGGCAGCAGCACCCAAAGCAAACACAAAGAGAGAGAAGCAGGTCCTGGGCAGGGGCTGTGCCCCATCCTTATGCTCTGAAATTCAACTGAGGGTTTTCCAGGTGCTCCCAAAACCCACCGAGGCAGCAGAGCAGGGAGCTGCTCCTCTATCTCCCCTCCCTCAATCTTCTGTTTCTGGATTTCAGACAGATGGGCACCAGCAAAACCCGGCTGGAGCTGCTCTGCCAGGTCTGGGGGCGTTGGGGGAGTGAGAACATTCTCCAAACAATCCAGGGGATCTGAGGAGTGAGAACATTCTCCAAACAACCCAGGGGATCTGAGGAGTGAGAACATTCCCCAAACAATCCAGGGGATCTGAGGAGTGAGAACATTCTCCAAACAATCCAGGGGATCTGAGGAGTGAGAACATTCCCCAAACAATCCAGGGGATCTGAGGAGTGAGAACATTCTCCAAACAATCCAGGGGATCTGAGGAGTGAGGACATTCTCTAAGTAATCCAGGGGATCTGAGGAGTGAGAACTCTCCCCAAACAATCCAGGCACAGAGCTCAGGGAAGGCTCTGGTGTAGCAGGGAGCAGCACATTCCCTCTCAGGCTGTGAGGGAAGAAGGAAACCCGTGATTCCCTGGCAGGTGGGTGTTTGGCTGCTATTCCTGGCTCATTGATGGGAGCTCTGCAAATGCTGTGGCGACAGGGAGAGGTGCGCAGGCACTGAATGCACAGTAAGGAAAGCAGAGGATGAGCACCCTTTGATAGCAAGGATCTGGATAAAAGTGACAGGAACATCAGCCTGGAGTGGCAGCAGGAGCAGAGCACAGCACAGGGTCACAGCAGGCTCGTGGTGAACCTCCCCAGAGTGGATGTGATGGGACAGGAGGCACAGCTCAGGGACAGCACTGATCCTCACAGCAGGACCAACCTCGCTGCCCAAGGACAAAGGGAGAAATCCAAGGGAAACAGGGCATGGAGCAAACCCCAGGTGGCCCCATGAAGCACTGGGACGGCACCTCCCAGTGTCACCAGCTGGTCCCTCTGCAGCCCAGCTGACAAACAGGAGCAGAGCTGCTGGAGCCAGGGAGGAAGCAGCCAGCAAGGAGAATCAGACACGCAGGGGAAAGCAGCTGAGAGCTCCCCAAGGGAGGTGAGTGCCAGCTGAGGGGCCGGGAGCTGGGCAGGGACAGCAGCAGAGGTTTGAAAACACCCCCAGAACCAGGGAAGTCTCCAGAACAGCTGGCAGGGAAACAGGAACAGGAACAGACAGGATTCCAAGGACTGGTGCTGGGAAGGATGAAAGTTTGACAAGAACGTCTCACAGATATCTATGCTTAGCAGAAAGATTTGTAAACGTGGAGTCTGATGAAGGAATAGAGATGGAAGCAAGTTTTGATATAGAAGAAAAGAATTGCTGAGCCAGTCTTACTGGCTAACCAAGGAGGCAAAGGGTGTGTGAGTTAGAAGGGGTTTTTATGGCTTAGAGCAAAGGATAAACCCACCCCAAACAAGAAGATGTTTGTACCAAGCAGAAAGAGAGCACAGGCAAACAAGTCAGCAAATGTGGCAAGTAGAAAAAAGGTCTCAGGATTTTCCACTGAAAGAAAACTGAAAAACAACTTCTAGCTTAAACTGTAATGTACTGACTTTTAGTGACTGGACAACAGTACCATGAATATGGTAATTATAGCAGTTATGATAGGCTGTAGGTAATAGTTAAGGTATAGATTGGTTCTGCTGTATTAAGATGCTCAGCAAAGAAAAGTAAATAGAGCAAAGAAAAGTAAATAATGCAATATAACCTAAACTAAGGGTCTCCAGGCCTGCCTGCAGCTGGAGCTGACAGCTGTAGGCACAGCTCTGTCACCCATCACCCTGGGCTGCTGTGACATCTTGAATGGAATAAACTGCATTTTGGATACAATAAACTGCATTTTGGATACAATAAACTGCATTTTGGAGAGCCCCTGGAGCCCTGCATCCCTCACTATGGCTCTTGCACCCAGCAAGGAACACAGAGGCACCACAGCAATGGCACAGGCTCACACCACAGGCCAACTCTGAAAGATCTGGCAAGAAAACCAAAGCCACTTTTCTACCAGTAGAGAAAATAACCAAAACCTCCTCCAAGTCCATCTTCTGATACAAAAGTTTCAAGCATTCCTATGGTGCCTTCCACACTGTGGCACACGATGGGTCTCCAGCAGGGTGGGCACATTCCCTGGGCTTGGATATTGTCACTGCACCTGTCCTGACCATTTGGAATGCTCTGTCTTTCCAAGGCCAGAGCATTCCTAACCCCAGACACCCACTGGGAGGGGGACACCAGGCTGCTCCTGCTGCTCTGAGCTCTTCCTGGGGCTTCCCAGGGCACTCTCTGGCCTCCTGCACACCTCTCCCTGCAGGTGAGAAACTCTGCTCTTCCCACAGCGCCCTGTGCAGGCCGTGCCAGCTGCCTGCCCTCCTGAAGGCAGAACCTCTTCTCCACAGCTCTGCGATCTGATCACTAACCAGGCTGCACTTTAACAGCCAATTTATAAGGAAGTCCCATATTTTATAAAGCTCCCAGGAGCAGAAGCCAACCCAACCCCTTGGCTCAGCTGTCACTGCCAAGAGGAGGCTGAACATGGCAAAACCCACCTGTGAGGGACTCCAGGGGACAATCCGAATTTCCCAATTTTCTTTTTAGGAAAAATACCAAAAAATAAATCACAAAGACAATTTTATCTGCTTACAAGTCCTGCAAAAACTGTGCCAAGCAAGAGAAAGTACCTCTCTGCCTATCTCCTGTCCCTTTAGTTTTCCCCCATCCTGCCTTTCACAAAATGCTGCCCCAAAGCCCTGGCCTCGTGGGCTGTCAGTGCCTGGGTGCAATCCCAGATCACAGCCTGGGATTTTCCACAGAATCACAGAATGCCCTGAGCTGGGAAGGACCCACAGGGATCACCCAGACCCCCAGCAACCCCACCCTGTCCATCCCTGGCAGTGCTGCCCAAAGGCTCCTGGAGCTCTGGCAGCCTCGGGGCCGTGCCCATTGCCTGGGCAGCCTGGGCAGTGCCAGCACAGGGATGGCAGAGCAGGGACAGGGATGGGCTCTGCACTCTGCCAGGACATTATTTCCTGCCCATTGACCGAGGCTGTGGGAACAGTCCCTGCCCGAGTGCTCAGCTTGAGGCAGGAACACAGCGTGGCCCAATTTCTCAGCGCTGTGCAGAATTATATAAATGCCTCAAAGCCCAGGAAAAGAGGGAAGGAACCTGGGTCAGCCCAGTGATTGCTGTTCATTCCAGCTGAGCTGGCTGAGCTGAACATCCCTCCCCAGCTCCTGCTGTCCCAGAGCTGCTGCTGTGGGATGCTGGAATGCTGGAATGCAGCAGGACACCTCCTTCCTCCTCCTGCCTGGGCAACTGCAACCATAGAACCATGGAATGGTTTGGGCTGGGACCTTGAAGCTCACCTCCTTCCATCTTCTTGATATGGTCAGGGACACCTTCCACTGGAGCAGGAACCAATTAATAATATATATATCAATAATTATATATATATAATTTTATATATATATATATATATATATATATATATATATAATTATACATATATATATGTATATATATGTATGTATATATGTATGTATATATATGTATGTATATATGTATATATATATAAAAGAATTATATATATATATATATATATATATAAAATCAAGAATTTTATATATATATAATAAATAATTATATATCTATATCTATCTCAAGTGACATAATGTGTTGCAATTATCTCAAATCAAAGCATGGGAAGAGGGAAACCCAATGTCACAGCTCCAGTCAAATAAATCAGAGCAGCTGAAAGCAGGAATGATCACACAGAGCACCCAAACCTCCTCACTGCCATTCCCAAGGTGGAGCTCTGACTCTGAAGGTGCTTCCATCTTTCTCCTGGGAGCTCCCAGCAAAGCTGACCAAACCCCAAACCCACAGAAACGTGAATCCTTCTGTCTCCTGCAGCAAGCAGCAGCCACTCAGATCTGCACCAGCTTTGGAGCTGCAGCCCCAGATCCCAGTGGAGGAGCTCTGCTCCCACCAGGCCATCCCCAGCATCCCCCCAGCTGTACAGCAGGACAAACTGCCATGGGAATGCTGTGACACAGGACAGGGCTCTGGCATCCCCTCATTCCCCCCTCAGGGCTGCTCTCAGGGAAGCTGCTTTGAATCAAGGATCATTTAGGAAAAGACCTCCAAGACCATCATGTCCAACCTGTGACCAGCCTTTGCCCATGACACACCAAATCCTGTAGTTACAGCTGGAGATTATCACCAAGGGCTAGAGGAGAGAGCTGCAGAAAGATTTCAATATTTCTCCTGTTGCTGACGAAGAAGGATTCAGTCAGGCAGAAAGGTGGAAGAGCAGGGAGCCTCTGCCTGGAGGTCTCTGCCTGGAGCCCAGCCAAACACCACAGCTTTGGGGATCCTGCCCTTATTGCAGCTTTTGGATCAGCTCAGACAGGGAAAAAATTATTTGGCTTTGCTAAGGCCTGGAAAACACCCTGAATGTCAGGAAAGACCCACAGAGAGAGTCAATCCAGGGCTCCTCATGCCAGGATGGAGCACAGGGGATTTGCAGAAACCAAAGTGCAGTGGGCCCAGCAAGATCAGAGCACTGGGAATTCAACATGAATGGGGAGATCCTAACAGCATCCACTGAGGGTCACAGAACCTCCTGGAGGCTGCAAAAACACAGATTCCTCAATACCTGGGAGGATTCAGGAGAGGGAAGAGGGGGAGAGGGGAAACACGACTCACACAGGGTGATGGTGAGGGACACCCAGCAGAATCCAACTGAAACATTTTCCAGCACAGCCCAGGAGGAGTTTTAGTGATGGCTTTGAAGAGATTCCAAACATGCAGGGAATGAGAAGGAACCAAACAGAGGAAGTGAGGACTGGCTGAGGTGGAGGATGCTCAGGGGCTGGAGCGTGTGCAGGGCAGGGAACGGAGCTGGGAAGGGGCTGGAGCCCCAGGAGAGGCTGAGGGAGCTGGGCAGGGGCTCAGCCTGGAGCAAAGGAGGCTCAGGGGGCCCTTGTGGCTCTGCACAGCTCCTGACAGGAGGGCACAGCCGGGGGGGTCGGGCTGTGCTCCAGGGAACAGGGACAGGAGCAGAGGGAACGGCCTCAGGCTGGGCCAGGGCAGGCCCAGGGGAGATTTTGGGAACATTTATTTACTGAAAGGGTGGTCAGGGGGGCACAGCAGCCCAGGGCAGTGCTGGATCCCCTTCCCAGGAGGGATTTAACAGCTGTGGGGATGTGACACCTGGGGACAGGGATCAGTGGTGGCCTTGGCAGTTCTGGGGAATGGTTGGACTCGACGATCTCAGAGAACTTTTCCAACCTCAATGATTCTGGTGTTCTATTCCAATGCTCTGTCTCTGGATGCTGCCCTCACTCCTTTCCCCCAGTTTGGTCCTTTTGGATCCTCAGCTCCCAGCAGCTCCTAAACCCCATTAATCCCCAAACCAACATCCCCAGCTGGGCAGGGCCGGAGTGGATCAGGAGCAGCACAAAGCCTGGAGGCCCTGCAGGAGCCAGGGAGGGCTCCCTGCTCCTCCCCACAGGCAGCACACACAGAGTGCTGCCATCCCTGGCTTCCAGCCCCCAGCACACCCTGTCCCTGCACAGGGAAGGGCTCAGGGATGGATCCCCTCTTTCCACACAGAATCACAGGTGCTCCCACCCACCCTCATCAGCTCTCCATGGAACCAAGCTCCTGCCTGGAGCCCCAAACCCTCAGGGGTGGCAGGGGGCTCCCAGGGGGCCATGCTGGGGTGCAGGTGGCCCTTGGGAAGCAGCACATCCCTGCCTCAGGAGCTTCACCCCAGCTCACCCTGCTGCTCCTCATGAAAGGCAGACATTCAGCGGGAATTCCTGTCGCTCTTCCCCAGGGAACAAAAGCTCCTCAAGAAAACAAACATGAAAGGCTGGCAGGAAAAATTTGACAACAAATTGCCAGGTTCCTCTGGCTCCTGTGCTGTGGATGAGGCAGCCCAGCCTCCACAGCATCCTCCTAAGGATTCCTGCACTCCCAGTGAGCTCTGGAGATTTCCCTGTGCTCACCAGTGGCACAGAGGAACTATTCATGATTTGAATTCATCCCCCTCTCCATCCTGCAGCCAAGCTTTGCCCCTGCCAGCACCTCTGGGACCCAGGACCAGAGCACAGTGAGCAGCCATCACCACCCAGCTCCAACCCCAACCCTCTTCCCTGTGCCACGACACAAGTGTGGCACAGCAGGGCTGGCCCCAGGCACTGCAGTAACCCACATAACACCCTCCTCCTCCTCCTCCTCCTCCTCCTCCTCCTCCTCCTCCTCCTCCTCCTCCTCCTCCCCTCGCTCCAGCAATGCTCCACAAATCCAGCTGCTGCTTCCCGCTCTCCTCACTATGCACATCTGCAAACTCAGGCTCAAATCCCAGAGACACAAAGCACAGCAGCTTCCCATAAATCCGGGAGCACTCCAGGCTGGTATTTGACACCTCCATCCCCAAAGCCCGGCGCTCCCCGAGCCCAGCCCTGCTGCTTTGTTTGGACGGGGAGCAGCTGGGCTGGCTGTGGTTTGTAGGGCACGGGCACGCAGGGTTGCTATAGGAACAGGCAGCCTCACCATAAGCTGGGCAGATTATTTTCGGAGCTGTGATGCAATTTAATCTATGGAAAATGGATCGGCAGCCATGGCCATAAGCCTCCTCAGGCTGGTTTCTCAAACACAAACCTCAGTGCCTGGAGCAGCAGCCCAGCAGAGCCACCAAGGCAGAGCTCCCTTTCCTCCCCTTTTTCCATCCTGAAATCTTCCCTCATTGCCTGCAATTCCTGCAGAGCTGGTGGGAAAGCTGCTGGCTGGAGGCACAACACCAGAGCGTCCCCATGCCCTGGGGACACACTGGGGGCACATTGGGACTTTGCAGTGCAGTCCATGGGGATCCCAGGGACAGGGATCCCATGGGAGGCACTGTCACACAGAGCTCCCACCCCAAAACCACCAGGGAGCAATCCCAGGGGGCTGCTGCTCATGGCTGGGCTGCTCCAGTGGTGCCTGTGGATGAGCACAGCTGGGAAGAACCTTTTCAAACCAGCAGGAGAAAAAGGGATTGAAAGGTTCAGCATTAGACCAAAATTATTCCAAACTTCCCAAACTGCATCCAGAGCCTGGCTGTGATGTCTCCAGCCCAAAACACCACAGCTCCTCAGCCCGACATCATGCCTGGGGCAGGCAGTTCACCCCTGCTTATCCTCCTCTCCAAGGCCAGCACAGCTCTCCTCACCTTCCTCCATCCCTCACCTTCCTCCTTCCCTCTCCCTGGGAATGGAAAACCCTCCCTTCCCAAGCATCCTCATTTCCAGCAGCAGTCCTTGCGCCTCCTGCATCACTGTGAATCTCTCCCCAAGAGATTCCTGCAAGCCTGAGCTGCTTTCCCACCACTGCATCAGAGCCTCGGGAGCCTCCCGAGGCAGGGCTGGCCCTGGGCTGGGAATTAAACCCAGCTTTCTCCTGATGGGAGGGTGGAAGTGCAGGATCAATACTGCAGGAGCGAAGTCAAGGAGCCCAGAGCAGAGATCCCTGAGTGCTGCCCACAGGGAAAGCTCAGGTGGGACAGAAGGAACGCTGATGGCTTTAATTCAAACAGCATTCCTGGGCTGCCCCAAAGGCACCAGAGAGCACAGCAGTGACAAAGGGGCATCTCAGCAGCTGATTTCCCCATGGGCAGCAGGACCTGCACATCTGCCAGGGGAGCTGAGCTTGGAAGCCTCAGAGTGCCAACCCTGGCTGTTCCCAGCCCTGGAACAAGCTGCCTTCAGGCCTGGATGGTGCCACCACCAGCACAGCATGGATTATGCCTCCATTCCCCTCTTGTGCACTTTCTCCTGCCTTTTCCCACACTTGTCTGGGAGTTTTGGATCTAGAAGTATGGAAAGTATCCCACTGACTGGGAAAAGGCTTTTCTCCTCCACAGACAGAGTGGAGATGTCCATGAGGATCAGGCAGCAGCAAATCCTGCAGCCATCCCAGCTGAAACTCCAAGCTCTCTCTTCTCACAGCAAACCACACAAATCAATTCCATCTCCTTTCCAGATTCCCCATTTATCCCAACCCCAAGCAAAGGTATGATTCAGAACCAGCAGCCCTTCCTGTGTGGAATTATCCTGATCTCTGGGATCTGCTGCTCACCCGTCATTGCTGAGGCAGAGCAATTTCCAGCCTGGCTCTGGCAGACACAGCTGCTTTCATCACTTTTAATCGCTATGAATATTAAATGGAGCAGGGATCTATATTTAATAGCCTGGCCCGGCTGCCAGGGAGATGGATGAGGTTTATAGCAGCTGCAGATGCAGGAACAGGCGGAATTTTGGTGGTTAGAAAGAATTACACTGAGAATTAATCATCAAAATAGTAGGGAAAATAATCATTCATAAATCATTCCAAATCCGGGTGATCGCTCAGCAATTGCCACCAACCTGCCAGGGCTGTGCCTTCTCCCCACTAATGCAAAGGGAAATGGGAGCAGGCAAATGGGAGCCTAAAAACAGGGAAAAGTGGCTGCTCCTGACAAGCTGGGACACACCCCAAAGCCACATTCAGTGGGGGCAGGAGGGGAGGCCCAGCTGGTGATGGGGCTCCAGAGAGCAAAGCCAGAGACCAAAGGCCACTGCTCCTGGGGTGCTCACCTGGAGGGGAGAAGGCTCCAGGGAGAGCTCAGAGCCCCTGGCAGGGCCTGAAGGGGCTCCAGGAGAGCTGGAGAGGGACTGGGGACAAGGGATGGAGGGACAGGACCCAGGGAATGGCTCCCACTGCCAGAGGGCAGGGATGGGTGGGATATTGGGAATTAGGAATTGTTCCCTGGCAGGGTGGGCAGGCCCTGGCACAGGGTGCCCATCCTGGATCCCTGGCAGTGCCCAAGGCCAGGCTGGACATTGAGACACCCTGGGATAGTGGGAGGTGTCCCTGCCATGGCAGGGGTGGCACTTGGATGAGTTTTAAGCCCATCCAGCCCAAAGCATTCCATGGTTCTATGAAAATAAGCAGGATACAAAAAGGGGCAGTGGGAAAGCACAAAGCATCTCCATTCCCATCACTGCAGCATTCCCAGCCTGGCCATTGAACATTTTATTGCTGCAATTACAAAATGATGATGCTCCTGGTCAATAATCCTGAGCAGCACAGGCTGCACTTTGCCTGGACTGCACTCCTGCACTTCCCAGCACAAATGGGGTTTTCCCAACACCCAAACAACCCCAATAGGATGAAATTCAGGCTACAGAGTCACACTGATTGAGTTAAAAACACAGCAAAAGGCAGGGTTTGAACCACAAAGAGGATGGACACACTGAAGAAATGGAGGTGAAATGCAGGATGTGATCAAACCAAGACTTCTCATGGCCTCAGTGGAGAGACCCAACCCAAGAGGCGGCTCTGGAGCTACTGGTCATGGCTGCTCCTAAAAACACACAAATCCCAATGGAACTTGGAAAAGTAAGCTACAAGAGCAGATGAATTCAGGGTTATAGAAACAGAGAAGGCAAATTTGAGACAGGAGGTGATTTCTGCTAAGTCCTCACCAGCCCACAGCCAGTTTGAGATCCTGCACTTCCAGAGTGTCCCAGTAAAGGACATCCCTGATGGCACTGGGGCTGGGAAACACATCCCAGAGGGACAGGGACTGGAGGACAGGGCTGGGCAGAAATGGGAGAAGTCAACTGGAGACATTTTGACAGTCCGTAAGGAACAACTCCAGAAACTCAGGAAGCAAAGCTGGAAAAGGGAGCAGCTACAGAGGGGCAGCCGTGACACAGAGCCCTGAGGGGGGAGAGCATTGTCCCTGTGTCCCTGAGTGCTGGAGCGTGTCCAGGGCAGGGAACGGAGCTGGGAAGGGGCTGGAGCCCCAGGAGAGGCTGAGGGAGCTGGGCAGGGGCTCAGCCTGGAGCAAAGGAGGCTCAGGGGGCCCTTGTGGCTCTGCACAGCTCCTGACAGGAGGGGACAGCCGGGGGGGTCGGGCTGTGCTCCAGGGAACAGGGACAGGAGCAGAGGGAGCGGCCTCAGGCTGGGCCAGGGCAGGGGCAGGGGGGATTTTGGGATAATTTCTAATCACTGAAAGGATGCTCAGGCACTGGCACAGCTGCCCAGGGCAGTGCTGGATCCCCATCCCTGCAGGGATTTAACAGCTGTGTGGCACTTGGGGACATGGGGCAGTGGTGGCCTCGGCAGTCCTAGGGGAACAATTGGACTTGATGCTCTCAGGGGGCTTTTCCAACATAAAAACCATTCTGTGACTCTATAAATACATACATATAAATAAATAAATAAATAAATACACACACACACACATATATATATGTATGTATGTATGTATGTATGCACGTATGTGGGCTGAAGCACAGGCAGGCATCAGTGCTGCTTCCATAAATCTTCCCAGTGGATTTTTCTTCACAATCCTTCCAAAACTCTCCTCAGGAGCAGCCAAGAAGCTTTGCAAGATGCCACTTTGCTGGCTTTCAGAGGAGGTGGAGGATTGGTGGCTGTTTTTTTGCTCTGCCTTTTGCCTACAACGCTCTGTTCCCTGTTCCCAAAGGGATGAGGAGTTGGGAGCCCTACGGAAAAGCACAGACCCAGCCTTGAAAGCTCCTGAGCAGGGATCTGAGGGGCAGAGCTGGCAGGGAACACAGCAGGAGATCCAATGAGCCCAGCTGATGCTTTTGCGGGAGCACTGGAGAGTCACAGTGAGCGCTGCTGGACAGGCCCCGTGTCCCTCCTGTCCCCTGAGGGCACTTGTGAATAGCAATGAGCAAAAACACGGAGGGGAAGGAGTGATTACAGGGAAATAACGGCTCATTAGCAGATAATTGGGGGCTCAGCAGCGCAGCTCACCGCCAGGAAAGAAAATTTTAAAAAAATTAAAATAATGGCTTGATAAAAATAGAAACTTTTTCATTCTGCAGCTCGGAACAGCAGCGACACACCAAGTGCTGAACTCCAGGAGCAGTGTGGGCGCAGAGCTGGGGCAGGGAGTGCCAGGAACAGCCCAGGGATCCCAGCAGGTCCTGCCAGAGCCCAAAGGGGCTCCAGGAGAGCTGGAGAGGGACTGGGGACAAGGGATGGAGGGACAGGACACAGGGAATGGCTCCCAGTGCCAGAGGGCAGGGATGGATGGGATATTGGGAATTGGGAATTGTTCCCTGGCAGGGTGGGCAGGCCCTGGCACAGGGTGCCCATCCTGAATCCCTGGCAGTACCCAAGGCCAGGCTGGGCACTGGGGCTTGGTGGAAGGGGTGGCACTGGATGGGCTTTAAGGCCCTTCCAGCCCAAGCCATGCCCTGGCTGGGAGCTGTGGTGACCTTGCAGGAGGCCCCATCACTCCAAAATCCTGCAGTCAGCCTGGATATCCAGTTACCCTCCCCACCACCCTCCCAAAGCTGCCTGTGAAAGCATTTCTCATTCCTGGGTAGATCCATATCAGCAGGACAGAGGCACAGACCTCTGTGTCCCTTCCTGAGCCTCTGAAACATCCACATCCAGCTGAACTTCTCCCATTTGCCCTTCACCACACCAGCCCTGCTCTGATGTCTCTGTGCCCTCTGAATTCACAGCCCACGCCTGACCCAAGGCAGGACTTGCCCTGCCTGCACCTCCAGGGCCATCTCCAAGGGAATATTTAGCCCACAGACACAAGTGGCATCATAAATAATTCAGTCACTTGTTCTTGTACAAAGCACGCCAGAAAATGTCCAAAACTTGTTCATTAATTGTTTCTGTTCCTTTAGTCACTGAATCCTTCAATATCCAGTGATTCCTACAGATTTGCATCACTCCCCCACACTGAAATGGAGCAGCTGCCACAGCCTGGTGGCACCATGAGCTTGGGGACAAGAAGTCCCTGAGTCCCTGAAGGGGTGACAGGCAGGAGCAGGACACCAGGCCAGGCACAAGCAGCTTCCTTAGCCAGGAACAATCCCCAAAAAGGGCAGAAATAACTAAAATTCCAATACTTTGGGGGAAATGAGGTATTTTCAGTGCAGACAGTCGCAGAAGTGACCAGTGTGACAGCTGGGAGGTGACACCCTGTGTCACAGACATCTTTGATGAAAAATCCTTTCCTTAGGACTTTGCCTGCTGAGAATCTGAGAGGCCTCAGGAACAAAATGTAAACAATGGTTATCTGCTGCTGTGGAATGCAACAGGTGCATCTGTGATTGGCCCATGTTGGTTTTTCCTAATTAATGGCCAATCACAGTCAGCTGGCTCGGACAGAGAGCCTGAGCCACAAACCTTTGTTATCATTCCTTCCTATTCTATTCTTAGTCAGCCTTCTGATGAAATCCTTTCTTCTGTTGTTTTAGTATAGTTTTAATGAAATATATATAATAAAATAATAAATCAGCCTTCTGAAACATGGAGTCAGATCCTTGTCTCTTCCCTCAACCTGAGACCCCTGTGAACACCGTCACAGCCCTCCTCTTCCACAGGGCACAGCAAACCCTGGCACAGCAAACCCTGGCACGCTGCCACTGACACCATGGCAGGTCTTGGATGTCTCCTCCTGCATCACTGGACATCCATTTTTTATGATGCTTAAACATTTTCCAGCCCCAGGTCCATCTCCAATGTCAGCAGGGCGAGGAGGGGAGCTCACAGATGGGCTGCCCTCTGCCCTGGCATCCATCAGGGTTGGAGAGCTCCCAGGATCCCTGGGGATAACACCATCCTTGGGGTAGCCAGGACCACTCCCAGGGGCTCACCACAGTGAATCCAGCCCAGATCCATTTATGGTTTTTTCTGGAAGTCTCCCATGAGCAGGGAACACAGATGCTGCCCCAGGCTCCCTCCAGCTCACAGAAAGCAGTGGGAGATGTGCAAAGGACACTCCCACACTCCTGTCAGCTCCCTCCTTGCTCACTGACCCTGGAACAAGCAGGAGATGACAAGGGCTTCACTCCCAGGGAGGGGGAGGCAGGGAAGGGACAGGGCTGGCTCTGTCCCTGTCACACCCACGGCTCTGCAGGATCACAGGGGAACAGCAAGACCCAGCAGCACTAGCAGGGATGGTGGGACACAGGCAGCCCAACCCAATCCCTGCTGGGCACCCAGAGAGGCTCAGAGAGCCCCTGAGCCTCCATCCTCCCAAATCCAGCAGCTATCATGTCCCCTGCCTCAGGATCAGGGCTCAGCTCGTCCCTGCAGGCCCCAAGCTCAGCTCATCCCAGGCTTTGCAGGAACACCCAGGCTGAGCTGCAGTGAGGCCACGGAGACACAGACACCTCCTGATGGGCACTGAGCCCCCCCTGAGCCGGCAGGGCTCAGCTTACCCGGGGTAACAGGATCCGGGGGTGTCAGGTGTCCCCCCTGCTCCATTCCCCAAGGTCAGGACACGCCAAAGGCACAGCTCACACGGGCAGGAGCTGGGAGCCTCCCAGCCCCCCTGCTCTGCCAAGGCTCAGGGAGGATGGGGAGGATGGCAGCAGGGCAGCAGCAGCCCCAGAAAGGCTCCCAGCTTCCATCACCTTTAATTTGGATTTCAATCCTGCTCCCTCTGAACCCACAGGCAGGGAAAGCCTTCAAGCCCATCAAGTCCCAGCTGAGCCCAATCCCCAGCCCAAAGCACTGAGTGCCAAATCCACATGGCCTTCCTTGGACACCTCCAGGGATGGGCACTCCAAACCTCCCTGGGCAGCTGTGCCAGTGCCTGACTGCCCCTTCCATGAAGGAATTGTCCCAAAATCTCCCCTGCCCCTGCCCTGGCCCAGCCTGAGGCCGTTCCCTCTGCTCCTGTCCCTGTTCCCTGGAGCACAGCCCGACCCCCCGGCTGTCCCCTCCTGTCAGGAGCTGTGCAGAGCCACAAGGGCCCCCTGAGCCTCCTTTGCTCCAGGCTGAGCCCCTGCCCAGCTCCCTCAGCCTCTCCTGGGGCTCCAGCCCCTGCCCAGCTCCGTTCCCTGCCCTGCACACGCTCCAGCCCCTCCAGGTCTCTCCTGTCAGGAGGGTCCCAGAGCTGCCCCAGCCCTGGAGGTGCCCCAGCAGTGCCAGCTCAGGGCACGGGCACTGCCCTGCTCCTGCAGGGTGACACAGCCCAGCTGTCCTTGGCCTCTGGGCACACCTGGGCTCGTGTCCAGCCACTGCCACCAGCACCTCCAGAGTTTTCCCACCAGCAGCTTTCCAGCCCCTCTGTCCCCAGGTCACCTCCCCTGCAAGGACAGGTCATTTCATGGGTGTCACAGGATAACAAACCTGTCCCCAAGGTCAGGGCACTGTCACACATCCCAGGTTAGAGCAGGAAGTCACAGTTCAGTGCCTGTGGTGAGCCAGGGACCATCCCACATGGGCCCCATGCCTGGCACCACCTCCTTTACAGCCAGGGCAGCCCCAGGCCCCTCCTGGGCTCAGTGCCTGCTGTGGGAGCACAGGAAATCCAGGTTTGATCCCTGCAGGAGGCACCAGCACAGCAGCACTGACAGCTGCTCCAGCAGCAGGACACAGAGCAGCAGGGGCTGAGGCCAGGCCAGGCACAGCAGGTCCTGGCAGTGATTCACTGCCAGAGCTCCTGGAACAGCCAATCCATCCCTGGAGTCTCTCAGCAGCTCAGCACAGACAGGGAGAAGGGCACACACTGCAGGAAGTGCTGTGCTGGCTGTCAGTGCACAGAGATCAGGGGAAAAGGGAAAAGACAAAGAAATCCACTCCTGCTGCAGGCAGGGCCTGTATTGCAGAGCTGTTTGATGGAGCTGGGAGCTCATCTCCCTCACAATTCTAGAAGAGCATTTCTGGTGTCTAATTAACGCCATCAGGCTGTCAGGATGGCCACTTCCTCCCTAATTACTGTGCTTTGTAATTAAGATACAGCTATAAACTCCTGTTATTAGTGATTGCTGCTGATCAGCTCTGAGGTGCAGAGCAGCTCCTGCCTTGTGCTGGTACCAGAGCTCCCAGGCATTGCATCCATGGCTCAGAATGCCAGGATTATTTGGGGTGGGAAAGCCCTTTAAGGTCACTGAGTCCAACCATGAACTCCAACAGCTCCAGGCCCACCCTAAACCCTGTCCCTGAACCATTTCCATGGCACCTGCACGTCCTGGGGATGCATCCTCTGCCAGCCAAGCCACATGTGCCTGTGGGCAGGAATCCACCTTCACACTGCTGAAAATGAAAGGGAACAGGGCAGAGAGGGCATCTCTGGAAAGAAAATAAACATTCCCTGCCCTCAGCACATGATCTGGTGCTTTGATGAGTGTTTAAGGCTCACTGCTGGGAAGGATGGGCTTGGCCAGCTCTGGCCACTGCCATTCCCTGATGGCCCCAGGGACACTCGCTGCCCCACGAGCTCATCCCAGTGAGAATCATGGAATGGGATCATGGAATGGAACCGTGGAATGGAACCATGGAATAGGAACATGGAATGGAACCGTGGAATGCAACCGTGGAATGGAACCGTGGAATGGAACCGTGGAATAGGATCATGGAATAGGATCATGGAATAGGAACCATGGAATGGAATAATGGAATGCAATCATGGAATGGAACCATGGAATAGGAACACGGAATGGAACCATGGAATAGGAACCATGGAATAGGAACCATGGAATAGGAACATGGAATGGAACCATGGAATAGGATCATGGAATGGAACCATGGAATGGAACCATGGAATAGGAACCATGGAATGGAACCATGGAATAGGAACCATGGAATGGAACCATGGAATGGAACCATGGAATGGAACCATGGAATGGAACCATGGAATGGAACCATGGAATAGGAACCATGGAATAGGAACATGGAATGGAATAATGGAATGGAACCATGGAATGGAACCATGGAATGGAACCATGGAATGGAACCATGGAATGGAACCATGGAATGGAACCATGGAATAGGAACATGGAATGGAACCATGGAATGGAACCATGGAATGGAACCATGGAATGGAACCATGGAATGGAACCATGGAATGGAACCATGGAATGGAACCATGGAATGGAACCATGGAATAGGAACATGGAATGGAACCATGGAATGGAACCATGGAATAGGAACATGGAATGGAACCATGGAATGGAACCATGGAATGGAACCATGGAATGGAACCATGGAATAGGAACATGGAATGGAACCATGGAATGGAACCATGGAATGGAACCATGGAATGGAACCATGGAATGGAACCATGGAATGGAACCATGGAATAGGAATATGGAATGGAACCATGGAATGGGAACCATGGAATAGGACCATGGAATAGGACCATGGAATAGGACCATGGAATAGGAACATGGAATAGGAACATGGAATAGGAACATGGAATAGGAACATGGAATAGGAACATGGAATAGGATCACGGAATTCCCTGAGTGACCCCCAGAATCATCCATCCCAGCCCCTGTCCCTGCCCAGACCCCCAACAACCCCACCCTGTCCATCCCTGGCAGTGCTGCCCAAAGGCTCCTGGAGCTCTGGCAGCCTCGGGGCCGTGCCCATTGCCTGGGCAGCCTGGGCAGTGCCAGCACCCTCTGGGGGAAGAACCTTGCCCTGAGCTCAGCCTGAGCTGCCCTGGCCCAGCCCAGAGCACAGAGACAGCTCCACATCCACTCCCCCAGCCCTGGGGCCAAGGGCAGTCACAGGGAAAAGTTTCCTTCCACTTCTCCCTGGACATCCCAGCTCACACCGAGCTCCCTGAGCTCCCACTTCTTGAAATGAAAGGATTCACAACATGAAACATCTCCAAACACCTCCATGGACATTCTTACATCATTATTTCACCTGGAAAAGCCATCCACAGCAAAGGACACAGGCAGGGCCCCATGTCAATGCACCCTGAGTGACCCATGACTCAGCCATGGAGAATCCAGGCTTTATTTTAAAGCAGGTGGATCCACCAGCCCTGATTACAGATTTTAAGCGCTCTTCACAAATAAATCAGCAGCCACCACTGCTAAAGCTGCAATAAAACACCTCCAGTTCTCCAGCAGCTCCAGCAGACACTGCCCCAGCCCAAGTTCCAGACTCCTAACCCAGGAGCAGAACGACCAGGATGCAGCCCATGGATTCAGCATCTCCCCATGCCAAAACTCTCAGGAAAGAGCTCCCCACCTCAGAAACTTCTAAATAAATCTGGATAAAGGCTGAACCAACACACCTGCTTTGGGAGCAGGATACAGCCTGTCCATCACCACCTGTGCTTGGTCCTCCTGGAAATGTAATCCAGCTCATTCCTGAGCAGACTTTAAACACTCATTTCAATGGTTCCTAGCTGGGCCGTGAAATAAATACACCCTGCATGTCTATAGGGAGAGAAATGCATTTTTCCATCTGTTTTATGGTCCCCTCTGTGTGCTGAAGCTGTGGGCCAGGTGCAGTCCAGGATCTGAGTTTCCTTTGAGGATAATTGCCCATGTCACCACCAAATATTAACGACAGACTGCATTTGGGCATGGTAAGAAACCCAGCACCAAACACACAGCATGGAGCTGGAGAGGGAAATTCCTGATGGAAATGCCCTCTGAAAGCAGCAACAGCACTGCTTCTACTGGCAAGAGCTTTGAGATCCTCAAAATTAACTAATGAGAAGCTAATTATCTTAATCTGCTAGCTACCCACAGACCTTTCTGTGCACAGCAAGTGAAGTGTCTGCATTCCTCTGGCTCTAAAGGCTTCAGCACCTCACTCCTTCCTCCTTAATTTGGCCACAAAGCCAAAACCCAAGATCCCATCAGCTCTGACTGAACCAGACCAGCCCCTTGACACACAAAAACATTGTCTCTGTATAATCAAAAGAGCACTGGCACAATTTGTGCCATCCCCTGGACCCCTGGCAGTGCCCAAGGCCAGGCTGGACAGGGCTTGGAGCACCCTGGGATGGTGGGAGGTGTCCCTGTTCATGGCAGGGGTGGCACTTTAAGGACCCTTCCAACCCAATCATTCTGGAATATTGAATCATTCAACCCAAAGATTCAATAATTGGTTTTATCTTACAAGCACAAAAGGAGCTCCTGAAGCCACCCAAGGCCTCCAGGCTGAGCTCCTCTGCTCCCAAGGAATCTCCTGCCGAGCACAGCCAGGCCCAGCTTTTCCCTGGGCTGCTCATTAAAACTCATCAGCATTTTAAACATAATTCAGACAGCTCCTTTTGAGGAGATAAGTGGATTTAAGGACAAAATTTTGGTAGGGGAAAAAAAAATCACAGCATGAGGATTTCTAAATTAAAAGCAAAGCCTCCTTGCAATGTATTTTCCCATCCAAAATATTGCATTTCCAATGGGGAATGTGCTTACCAGAGCGACACACTTTGCACATCACAGTTTTTACAGTAAATTGGTTTTAAAAGCCAACATTTTCCCAGCTTTGGGGTTCAGTTGGCTGTTAAAACATGACGAATATTTGCCTGTCACGTCCCAGGGCCAAAAGCCTCTGGGTTTGTCAAATTTGCTCCACATGTGTGAAATGGATGTTCCCCCACCAGACAGGGAAAATTTTTCCATGTCACTGCAAAGCTTGCCCAAAATACCACCATAAAATGGGGGAGAGATGCTTTGGGGGCAGAAAAAGACCAGGCCAGCCATGGGAATACCACAATCTCACCTCAGACACCCTCAAAACCTCTCCCCAGGTTCCTCCCTGCACTTCCCAAGCCCACTCCCCATTTCTCCAGGGCTCACCACTCACCTTCCCCAGATTTTCACACAAGACTGGTTTCAGCTTTTGATGAGAATAATTCTGGTTTGGGGCATTTTATTCTCCACTGAAGGCTTGTTATGTAAAGCTCTGTGCAGAACTCCTGGAACACGCATGTCCTTACGTCACCCAGCTGGAAAAGCAGCTCGAGAAGGGAAGCAAAGGGAAGGGGACAATCTGGATTTGATAAAAAAGATTTTTTTTTTTCTTTTTGGTCATCTGAAGCTAGCTGTAAATCCTCAATTGCTTGAATTTTGATTTGACCTATTTGCATTCTTCCTTTCCTCGCCCATTTCTGGGGGAAGGAAATTGCATTTAGATAAAATAATTTATTGTGAAATGATGCTTGAGAGCAGGATGGGACAACAAGAGGGAGGGGAGCGACACAGGACCATGAGATCATGGAATGGGTTGGGTGGGAAGGGACATTAAAGCCCATCCAGTGCCACCCCTGCCATGGCAGGGATACCTCCCACTGTCCCAGGCTGCTCCCAGCCCCAGTGTCCAGCCTGGCCTTGGGCACTGCCAGGGATCCAGGGGCAGCCACAGCTGCTCTGGGCACCCTGTGCCAGGGCCTGCCCACCCTGCCAGGGAACAATTCCCAATTCCCAGTATCCCACCCATCCCTGCCCTCTGGCACTGGGAGCCATTCCCTGTGTCCTGCCATCATCCCAAACTACATCAAAGCAGCAACATTTGGATTTGACCATCACAAGGCCCAAGTGTGAATCACCAGGTCCCTGCAGGCAGACCCTTGGAGCACAGCAGGGACAGAAATAAAAGAAATAAAACAAGGGATGTGATGAGCTGCCAGTGCCCAGGACAGGGGAGCTGCCTCTGGTGTCCAAGGAGAGCAAAGAACATCCTGCAAGTCCTCACTTCTCACCATCAGCCTTCACTGTCAGACACTGGATTTTGCTCAGCCCCTCCACTGATGAATCGTGGAATGGGTTGGGAACGACCTTAAAGCCCATCAAGTGCCACCCCTGCCACGGCAGGGACACCTTCCACTGTCCCAAGCTGCTCCAACCTAGCCTGGAACACTTCCATGAATTGACAGTGCTGCCATGAAGCAACACCAAAGCTGAACTGAAAGGCAGGACCCACCCCCAGCCTCTTCCTGCTTCATCCCACTGAGGGAAAAACACCAAAAAGGGGGTTTCTGTCCCAAAGCACAGCAGATTTGGGCACAGCATCCTTTATCCCATGAAGGACAGTGCTCCTGCACACCCAGCACTGGGCTCTACTGGGAATCACCTGGAATGACACAGAGGGCAGGGACAGACAGGACATTTCAGTGCACACCCTAAACACAGCTCAGTGTTCCTGGAGAACAGCTCTGCCCCTCAGCATGGCATGGGCAGGGAATAGCACAGGACCAACACAGCCACGCTCCCATTCCATCTCAACTCAAAGGAATTTGGCTTAGAACTCAAAAAATACATCCTGACATCAAAAGGGACTGATTTACCCATGACAAACAGCCCAATACCCTGTGCAATTAAAGGTACCCGAACAGAACAAATTATCAGCAAATTCAGAGGGTTTTTTGAATTCAAACTGAGTTATTCTGGATTTTTAAACACCTGATAAAGCAGGAGCCCCACACTTTGTCCATCTCCAACCAAACCCAGCAGGGCTGTAGCACATGATGCCTGCAGGGCAGATCCCACGCGTGCATTCCTAATATTTCTGGTATGGGGTTAAACATCTCCTCCCCAGCCCACCCCAGCAGGGCAGCCCCAGGGATGCATCCAGGACGCCGGGAAGGCCACTAACCCTTGTGGAATTTATTCAGACAGCCGGCGTTGCAGAAGGAGCGCAGCGATCCTGTCTCCCAGCAGCCCCTACCCTTCATCCCCACCGCGGGATGGCTCTGCCGAGGCTGCCACGATTCCTACATGGCTGCGAGCCTGGGGAGGCAGGAAAACCCCCAGGGATGGAGGGACGGCCCAGGGAAACGTCCTTATCCCAGTGCCACACTTCCCATCATCCATCCATCCATCCATCCATCCCCAGCACATGCCGCTAGCAGGGCACTACGGCTCCATCATCAAACAGCCTCGTACCAGCATGCACCACGGAGCAGCCTTTAACTCCATCGCTGCCGGAAAACAGCCTCAAAATGCCCCAAAAACCCGGGAATGGGAGCGGCGGCAGCAGCCCCAGCCCCGGCAGGCTCGGCTGGGAGCGGCTCCGGAGCGGTGCCTGTGGATACCCAGCCCCAAAGGCAGAGGGATGCTCGATTTCTGGGGAGGGAGGAGGAGATTTGGAAGCTTGTCCCTTTAAATGCTGCCGGAGGTTATTTTTAGGACATTGGCTTAAAATAAAGAGCAGAATTCCTTTATTTTTTTTATCAGAAAGTCCATGATCCATTTTAGTCACTCGGTCACATTTCACATCCCGAGAGCTCCGTAACAAACCCTGGAGGCTCCTCCAGCCCTGTCCTCCCCGAGATCCATCTTCTCACCCCTCCATTCCAAAACCACTGGATTTTCCCAGCTTTAACTTGCCCAGTCTCGAGGGAATGTGTAATTCTGAAGGAAAAATGCAGCAAAAATCCCAATCCCAATCCCTGCTGCCTGTGTGTAGTGGGACCCAGAGCATGGAGTGGGAACTGGGAATCTCCAGGACCCACAGGGATTAACAGTTTGCATTTGATCATTTTTTTTTCTCACTCCAGCTGGATTACAAGGATTTTACAGCAAGAAAGAAACGTTTGTATTCCAGTTTTTAAGTTAGAACCACTTTCTGAGGACACATTTAAATAGAGAGGCAGGGACTGTGCAAAAATTCCAGGTGGAAAAAGGAGAAATTCAGCCAGATCACACAATCTTTACAATGTGCAGTCAAGCCAGGGAAACTAATGCTGGCAGGGCACATACACACAAAGATTTAATTAAATTATTGGCATATTTATTGATGGTCTGGGTAAGAATCTGCAGTTCTTAAGGGGAAAATGACCACCACAAGAGACTGGATTTTAATTGGAGAGAAGAGGAAGGTCTGGATAAGATTTAGCTCAAAACAAGAATTTCCAGCTCTGATATCAGATCCAAGGACCAGCTGGAGGCAGGATCTGGGTTTTGACACTGAGACCAGAGTTAATACCTATACAGGGCCATACAGACACACACACATTTATGTTTTGTATTATATCCTAATTCCCAATCCTGATCAGCAGGGATGGAGCAGACACAGCTCCTGCAGGAAATCAAGGCAGGATCATGGAAAAAGAAACCTAAGATCCTCTCCATAAGGATCACATTCCCAAACTGACACAGCTCTGCATCTTTCTGCCAGCTGCCCCCAGCCTCCTCCTGCCAATATTTAAGTCACAGCCCCACTCACTCATCTGAACATTTGGTAATCAGTCCTCAAGTTCCCTGTTCATCAACAGATTGCAGGTTTAGCCCTGGATTCAGCTCATTCTGCTGTAAATCCAGAGCTACCTGGGTCCCAAGAACAGCAGAAGGTGCCTGGGAAAGGCTCCCTGACTTCCATGGGAAATTCAGGATGAGCTTTCTCCTTTCTTTCCAAGGGAAAGGCTGGAATTGTGATGTTACTTCTTGCTGAGCAACTGAAACTAAGTTGGGAAGAGGAGTGAGGGTGCAGAACACCCAAGGCTGATGAGGTGCCAGGGCAAGGCTGGGATAAACACCATGAATGAGGGGATCCAGGAGGAGACCGACCCTCCATCCATCCATCCATCCATCCATCCATCCATCCATCCATCCATCCATCCATCCATCCATCCATCCATCCATCCATCCCCTCACAGCACACACACATCCCACAACACACTCCCAGACCATGGATCTCCCAAAACGCCAGATCATTCATCTTCCAGAAACTGCATCAAATATAAAAAGCCATTCAAAAATGCAACTTCTACCTTTCAAATATTTTGCCTGGAAGAAGACGAGGTGGGTAGGTCAGAGGATAGCTGCAGTTTGGGCTTAGTCTGACTTCTTTTCCAAGTTTGATGAAATTCCAAAACAAACTGCAGAACTTCAAGAATTCTCTTTTCCCATTCCCGAGCATTCCCAACAACACTCCCAGCTGCCCTCCTCAGCCTGGTATCTCCTTTATCATTATCCAGTTAATCTTGAAAGCCTCCATAATCCCTAATTTTCTGCTATCTTTACAGCTCTGCCACATCCACCTCCCAAACCCACTGAGACAAACATCAGGTGACTGCTACAAAGCCCTGCCAGGATTAGTGGGACCAAACCACCTCCAACTCCAGCCCCTCCATTAAAACCGATTGGAAATGCTTTATCTGGAGCAGTTACAATAACTTCTCCCTGGTCCCGAGGTTCCCTGGGTGGGAAGGGACCTTAAATCCCATTTTATTCCAGGCTTGGGGGTTTCTCCAGCCTGACACGGGGCAGGGTGGCATGAAGGGCTGCCCCACACAGGGACCCTCTGGGGACCCCCACATAAGGAAACACCCCTCACTTTACCCATTTATAATCAATCCAAGCGTCTCACCAGCCCCAGGGGCTCTCCCAAACACCTCAAACCCAGTGCAGACCCCAAAGGAGCCCTCAAACCCACCCCTGCCCCGCAGCGCTCAGCCCCAGGGGGGTTAGGGCATTACATACTGCGTTTGCCACAGCACCTCTTCCTCATCCAGCGCTCGGGAGGGGCTGCAGGGACAGGGGCAGGGACAGGGACAGGGACAGGAGGTGCAGGAGCAGCCCCGGATGGCCCCGAGCCCGGCCCAGCCTTGCCCCGGGCTGCTCTCCGCAGGCTCCATATCCTCATCCCTGCCCCTCTCCGCAGCTCTCACTCCCTGCTCAGGGCTGCCAGTGCCTCCTCCTCCTCCTTCCCTTCCTCCTCCTCCTCCTCCTCCCTCTCCTCACCTCACCCACAGCAGCTGCGCTGCCCCAGCACGTGGAGAACAGGCGCAGAATAAACAGAAACTTGGGAAATTTCACCTTTCCAGTGGAAAAGCCCCAAACCAGCCCCTTTTGGGGGTCTCTTCTGGGCAGAGCTGCATGTCAAGGGTGACACAGACATTCCTTGCCCAATTTCAATTTTATGGTGATAAAACCACCTAAAAAAATTCTGGGGACTTGTGCCTGCACTGAGATACCTTATGATACACTAATGATGGGATATTAAATATAGTCATTTACTGTATATAATCTAATATTGCCTTGAAATACTCTTTCCAGTATTGCCTTGAAACATTCTTCTGGTAAATGACCAAATATTATAAAATAAAACAATTGTGCTAATTCCAGGCGTTCCTGCTTTGGGATTGTTGTGGTTTTTAAGCAGAGTTACTCTATTCCCAACCCTCAAATTATCTCCCTGCTCCGACTGCAGGGACTGTCTCTGCCCCCTGCAGACACAAAGGAGAAGTGGCCACTTCCCTCTGCAAAAACCTTCATTGTATTGGAAACACTCAACACATCTTCATCCTCTGCTGCTTTTAATAAGATTTGATTATTTTCAATGTTTTCTAGAGGGGTGGGTGTCCCTCACTCCCCAAATTCCTGCTGCCTGTTTAAAGTATGATGCCCAAAACCACCCCACATAAATTCACACACACGGGAGTGAAGTGAACATGTGTGAAATATCACAGAATCATGGTTTGGGGTGGGAAGGGACCTTAAAACTCATCCAGCGCCACCCCTGCCATGGCAGGGACACCTCCCACTGTCCCAGGCTGCTCCCAGCCCCAAGTCCAGCCTGGCCTTGGGCACTGCCAGGGATCCAAGGGATGGCACAAACACTCTGGGCACCTCTGCCAGGGCCTCTTCTCCCTTCCTGGTCCTCTCCTCCCTCCCAGGAAAAGCCAATCTCCCTGTGCCTACATTGTCAGAAAACTTTTAGGATTTCCAAAAGGAAACAATTCAACTTTAAACCTTCCCTGGGCAAAGAGATAACACTGGATCTTCTCTTTTGCCCTGTGTGAATCAAAGAAAATATTATTTATATTGTAAAAAGTAAAGGAAAAAAACCTACCAGTTATAACGGGGAGATTTTCATTCCTGACTGAGAAGAGCTCCAGCCCCTGGATATCACCAGGAAACACCACTGCACATCCTGAGCAGCTCAAATCCATCTCCAGGCTGCACATCTCAACCCAGGGATGCCCAGAACCCAGAGTGCTCCAAGGCCAGCCACCAAGGAACAGCTCCCCAGAGGCTCTTCCACAGCTCTGCCCAACAACTGGCTCTTTTTAACACTTGTTCCTGACTCCATTTATTTTATTCCTCTCAAAAATGCTGCTGGAGTGCAAGGAACTCCCCCACCTGCCCCACCTTGGTGACACTGAATGCCATGGTGGGTTTGTGTATGGAAATCCTGGATTCTTCAGTCACACAATTCACCCTCCAAAAGGAGACCAGTGGAATAACCAAAATATCCTTGTTTTAGTGTAAACAGGCAGTTGGAAGGGCTCACATGTGAGTTTTCCATCACACCCAGCAGTTCTGCTCCCAGACTGGAGCAACTTGGTTCATTCCAGGGGCTGGACAGCAGAGGCAGAACCTGGAGGGAATTTGAGGGTTTTTTTACTCCTTTCCTCGTTTAAAGCCAGACATTCACCCTCCAGCACATTTCTTCTGCACGGCTTACCGACCAGATGCCAAGGAGGGACAGGGAGCAGGAAAATGCTGCCCAGGGCAGGGAGGGAAGGGAGGGACCTTTGCCTTGAAGGAGAAGTGGCTTAGCTGGGAATTTCAGAGGCACAGCAGGGACAGAAATCCTCAGAGTCCCTCACTCCCTGCAGGCTGCAGGAATCACACCCAGCCCCTCTCCACCGCTCCCCACGCAGCACCCAGGTGAGTGAGAGCCCTGGGATGGCAGCACTGCACTGAACAGGCTGTACCCTCCAGCAGGGAACCCTGCCAGGAACAGGCACAGCCTGCACCAGCTCTGGGAAAGGCAGCACTGAGTGCAGCTCACAGCTCAGAGCCGGCAGCACTGCGAGCAGCAGCCTCCTCCCCACCACACAAACCAGCATCCCTGAGGCTGGAAAAGCCCTCTCAACCCATGGAGGCCCAGCTGTGCCTCATCCCCAGCCTGTCCCCAGCAAAGAGTTTTGAGTGCCACCTCCATGGAGTCCCATCTGTGCCCCATCCCCAGCCCTGAGCCCTGAGTGCCACCTCCAGTCACTCCCTGGACACTCCAGGCCCCATCCCCAGCGTGTCCCCAGCCCAGAGCCCTGAGTGCCACCTCCATGGAGTCCCATCTGTGCCCCATCCCCAGCCCTGAGCCCTGAGTGCCACCTCCAGTCACTCCCTGGACACTCCAAACCTCCCTGGGCAGCCCCTGCCAGTGTCTAACAATGCTTTCCATGAAGGGAATTCTTCCTGATGTCCAGCCTGAACTTCCTCCTCATACACCAACCTCCAAGGCTTTACATAGTAAAAAGTAAAGGGAAAACCTCCACCTGCAGCACCCAGGACCCCGTTTAAAAAGGATTAACAGCTTTTGTACCCCTCCATCCATCCATCCTCTCCCAAGTCAGTGTCAGCACCTTACACCATCCAAGGGTGTTGCAGACATCTTTTATGGAAAATCCTTTCCTTAGGATTTTTCCTCCTAAGAAGCTGAAAGGCCTCAGGAACAAAATGTAAACAATGGTTATCTGCTGCTGTGGAATGCAACAGGTGCATCTGGGATTGGTCTCATGTGGTTGTTTCTAATTAATGGCCAATCACAGTCAGCTGGCTCGGACTCTCTGTTCGAGCCACAAGCCTTTGTTATAATTTTTTTCTTTTTCTATTCTTAGCCAGCCTTCTGATGAAATCCTTTCTTCTATTCTTTTAGCATAGTTTTAATGTAATATATATCATTAAAAAATAAATCAAGCCTTTGGAAACATGGAGTCAGATCCTCATCTCTTCCCTCATCCTCAGACCCCTGTGAACACCATCCAAGGGTTCAGCCCTCCCTCCCTCCATCCTGTCAGGAGCTGAGGGATAACCCAGTGTGCCACTGTCACCACTGTGCTCCTAAACCCAGCACCCACCACACCCCTCAGGGAGACTCTGGCAGCAGTTTAAGCTCCCAGCAGCACATTTCAGGGAGAATCCCAAACTGGGTGTTTATCATCTTGTCATGCTTTCAGCCCTCTTTGTTTTCCCTTCCCCTGCCCAGCTTTAACTATAAATTAATATTTGAGTTCCTCGTGAATGAGCTACTGCCAGAGGGAGAGCTGCTCCCTGAGGAGACTCATTTTAAATTGGAAACACTCCTTAGAGCTAAATTTTTAGTTGAAGCTACAAATCTAATAACTGAGGTCAAAACTCCCTGGTTATCCATCTCCAGGAGCAGCATGCCTGCCAACATGATGTTATTACAGCACCACAAGAAGTCATTTCCATGGGAAAAGGCAGCTCTGCTGCTGCATCCATCCTTCAGAAGGGGCTCTGCCCTCCATGCTGGGTTTGTGTTCCACTTCCAGCAGCTCCTGGGGGAGGCTGGAGCTGGATCCCTGCTCACACTTGTCCCAAGGCAGCTTCCTGCAGGACAGGCTGCTGAGCCCAGCCAGGGCACCAACTATCCTCAGCCCAGCAGGCCAAGACCCCCAGCAGAACTCCCAGCAAAAGCTTCTGCTCTGCAGAAAAGCTGAAGAGCAGAAACTCTGTTTTTTCTGCCAGCTGCCCCCAGCCTCCTCCTGCCAATATTTAAGTCACAGCCCCAGTCACTCATCTGAACATTTGGCAATCAGCCCTCAAGTTCCCTGTTCATCAACAGATTGCAGGTTTAGCCCTGCATTTAGCTCATTCTGCTGCAAATCCAGAGCTACCTGGGTCCCAAGAACAGCAGAAGGTGCCTGGGAAAGGCTCCCTGACTTCCCTGGGAAATTCAGGATGAGCTTTCTCCTTTCTTTCCAAGGGAAAGGCTGGAATTGTGATGTTACTTCTTGCTGAGCAACTGAAACTCAGGAGGGGAATCAGGAGGGAAGAGGAGTGAGGGTGTGGAGTACCCAGGGCTGGTGAGGGGCCAGGAAAGGCACAAGGAAAGAAACACAGTGGGAATGAGGGGACCCAGGAGGAGACCATCCATCCATCCATCCATCCATCCATCCATCCATCCATCCATCCATCATCCATCCATCCATCCATCCATCCATCCATCCATCCATCCATCCATCCATCATCCATCCATCCATCATCCATCCATCCATCCATCCATCATCCATCCATCCATCCATCATCATCCATCCATCCATCCATCCATCCATCCATCCATCCATCCATCCATCATCCATCCATCATCCATCCATCCATCCATCCATCCATCATCCATCCATCATCCATCCATCCATCCATCCATCCATAATCCATCCATCCATCCATCCATCCATCCATCCATCCATCATCCATCCATCCATCCATCCATCCATCCATCCATCCATCCATCATCCATCCATCATCCATCCATCCATCCATCCATCCATCCATCCATCCATCCCCTCCTGGCACACACAGCATCCCACAACACACTCCCACACCGTGCATCTCCCAAAACACCAGACCATTCATCTTCCAGAAACTGCATCAAACATATTCCATGAATCCCATCCCCCCCTCAGCAATGGAGCCAATGGAGGAGGCAAGGGAGATTTCCCTCAAAAAAAATTTCCTCAAATAAAATAAAAAGCTGAGCAGAATAAAAGTGGCATTGTATCCTCAAGCTGATCTTCACTACCTAGAGTGACAATTTTAGCTTAAAAATTGCTAACATTTGGATTAAATTTAGGATTTAAATTTACTAAACTCCACTAGAATTCTGAATTCCAATGTGGATCTGGGGAAACGCCCCGGTGGAGCCTCTGCTGGGATCAGACTGCAGCACTGGGAGGAGCTGCAGGAGGAGCAGAGGCACCACAAGGTGCCAGCACAGCCCAGCTGTGCCACTTCCAGCCGGGAATGCGGGGGCAGGGGGAGTTTGGGCTCCCCACGAGCTGGGAGCAGCCTGGGGCTGGGAAAGGGGCAGGAATCCAGGACAGAGGAGCAGCTGTTCCCCATGGAAAAGCGGCTCTCCTGCCCTACTGGAGGGCCCAAACAAGGTCTGCCTGGCAAATCCCTCTTTTCCCAGACATCCATTAATGCCAGCTGCAAAGCAAGCACAGGCAGTGAATAACCTCCAAAGCCGGGCTCTCTGCAGGGCCAGGGCTTATGCAAGAGCTGGGAGAGCTGGAAGCACACGGAGCTCCACGGGCAGCCAGGAATGCAGGGAAGCAGCGAGCCAGGAGGGGGCAACCTGCTCCTGCTGCATGGGATGGGAGCGGGGAGAGAACAGCGCCTGCAGAGCGCCGGCAGAAAGGGACCGGGGGGGCTGGACAGAGCCCAGGTGTGCCCAGGTGTGCCCAGAGGCCAAGGACAGCTGGGCTGTGTCACCCTGGGGTGGCAGCAGGAGCAGGGCAGTGCCCGTGCCCTGAGCTGGCACTGCTGGGGCACCTCCAGGGCTGGGGCAGCTCTGGGACCCTCCTGACAGGAGAGACCTGGAGGGGCTGGAGCGTGTGCAGGGCAGGGAACGGAGCTGGGAAGGGGCTGGAGCCCCAGGAGAGGCTGAGGGAGCTGGGCAGGGGCTCAGCCTGGAGCAAAGGAGGCTCAGGGGGCCCTTGTGGCTCTGCACAGCTCCTGACAGGAGGGGACAGCCGGGGGGGTCGGGCTGTGCTCCAGGGAACAGGGACAGGAGCAGAGGGAACGGCCTCAGGCTGGGCCAGGGGGGATTTTGGGGCAATTCCTTCATGGAAAGGGCTGTCCAGGCCTGGCACAGCTGCCCAGAGCAGTGGGGAAGCTCCCAGCCCTGTAGGTATTTAACAGCTGTGTGGATGTGGCACTTGGGGACAGTGGTGGCCTTGGCAGGGCTGGGGAATAGAGAGATTTGGGTGATCTCTGAGGGCTTTCCCAACCTCCACAATTCTGTGATGCTGTGACTACAGTGTGCTCAGGTATCCCAAGCTCCTTGTGCAGAGGGATGTCAGAAATCCCAAGGGGATGGATGGATGGATGGATGGATGGATGGATGGATGGATGGATGGATGGATGGATGGATGGATGGATGGATGGATGATGGATGGATGGATGATGGATGGATGGATGGATGGATGGATGGATGGATGGATGGATGGATGGATGATGGATGGATGGATGGATGGATGGATGGATGGATGGATGGATGATGGATGGATGGATGGATGGATGGATGGATGGATGGATGGATGGATGATGGATGGATGGATGGATGGATGGATGGATGGATGGATGGATGGATGGATGATGGATGGATGGATGGATGGATGGATGGATGGATGGAAGGCACACATGGCTCTGCAGGTGTTCCCTCAAGCTGTGAGTCCCAGCAACTCCCTGCTACCTGAGTAACAAATGAACATCCACCCAAACTCCTTCGTGTGCAGGGAGAGCCCTGAGGGACTCCCTGTGCCCTGCCAGGGCTGCACAGAGCTGTTGCAGCCCACCACCAACCCAAATCCCATTTCCCCTCTGTGGCCAGGGGCAGGAGCTGTTGGCCTTCATTAGACACAAACACCACGAGGTTTCCTGCCAGTCCCTCACTCCTCAGTGCCCAGCAGCCCTGCCAGCCCCACCTCTGCCCAGCCCAACCCTCCAGAGGTGCCTTCAGACCCACTGAAGGATCACTTTTCACTCAGTGACTCATTTCTAATTAGCAAGGACTGTTATTGTTTTCACAGTTCAAATCTGATTTACCTCCAAGAGCCTTTATCTGTGCCAGGTAAAGCAAAAAACCCGTGGGAATCCTGAATGACTGACAGCAACAGTGAGATCCTGAACTGGTTCCTGAGCTGGGAATCTCCCCCTTGCTGCTCCCAATTGTATGAAAATCCCTGTTGTGCTGCTAAATGTGGCATTAAAAACTACTTACAGGTGAAACTTGCCTTAAAAATCAGTAACCAGAGCCTGTTCAGGAATGAGAGAAGAGCTCAGGGCTCAAGAGCCAGGGTGAGCAAGGACCTGGCTTTGTCCCCTTCCTGCAGCTCCATCTCCATGAGGACAGCACATTCCCTGTGCCGGAACTGTCCCTCCCATGGCAGGGACACCTTCCACCATCCCAGGGTGCTCCAAGCTCCATCCAATTCCTCATTCCCAATATCCCATCCATCCCTGCCCTCTGGCAGTGGGAGCCATTCCCTGTGTCCTGTCCCTCCAGCCCTTGTCCCCAGTCCCTCTCCATCTTTCCTGCTCCCAGGGGATAAAGTTTTGCTTTATCTCTGTGTCCAGTCCCTTCATTGTGCCATTTTCCCAGAAAAATGAATCTTAGTTTGAGCATATAAATCCAATGCATGCTCCCATTTTAGACAGCACTAGAAGTGCTTGAAAGTTTTGACATTATTTTTAGCACAAATATTTTTGAAAGTCTTCCCAAGCTAAACCTGGTGTGTCACTGGTACTTAGGGAAACCACATTTTTTCGCCTGTTGTGAAAAATAACGAGTTTGTAGTATAGAAAAGTGTTTTCTTGCTCAAACACCAAAACCCTGTCACCAAGGGTGTCTTCTCTCCTGGTTCCCTGCCAGGCAAGCACTGTGCATTCCCTGGGATCCTGAAAATCCCCTTCCCTGCGTGGGTGCACGAGTGGGAAGGATGATCCTTGTTGTTCCTTCCCAGCTTCACTTGCTAACATTGACTGGGTTTGTCATTTTGGGAACTTTTCACTTGAACTTTTCACTTTTCACTCAGTGCAGATGTTCCCTCCTTGTGGGCACTGGCAATGGGATTTCTGCCCTCTTAGATAAAGGGGTGGGAAAAGCTGAGTTTAAGGTCCCTTCAACCCAAACCATTCCATGGTTCTGTGACCCTGCAAAGCTGTTCCAACCCCTGTGGCTGCAGTCACAAAGCACCACCTGCAATTCCCCAAGGGAAATAATCAGCCCTGAGTTCAGGTGAAATGTGGGCACAGCTGCCCAGGGGTCACTGGTTTGGGCTTTGCAGCTTTGCCAAGTGACCTTGGGAAATTCTTTCCTCAAAAAGATGCGTGGAAGGGAGGAGATTGTGTGGAAGCAACAAAAAAAGGCACTGGGAATGAGAGAAAGGAAACACAGACTAATAAACAGCTGGGAAACATGGAATGAGGGAAATCCCCTCACTCAGGCCACACGCTCACATAGTTTGTCCATGGCACAGGGGGAAAGGGCCATAAATAATTAAATGAGGGGAAAACCAGATTTAGAGAAACACAGGAGATGGGCGTGGGAGAAACACAATCCAGTAACACAATCCTCAGCATTTTTGGAAACAAGAATGGATTTGTGGTACCTACAAACATGGCACAGCAGAGACCATTCTGCCCTGGTATTTACCTCTCTATCAATTTATAACCAGTTTTTCCCTGCTATTTGTCAACTCCAGCAGTAACATAACCCTCACCATAAGAATTTATCTCTCTCCCTCCCATTTTTGCTGGAGAAGAATCTGCTCTCCAGCTTGCCAAGGAGTGAACTGAGCCCTGTGTGTACAACAGGACACTTTACCCTCTGGGTTTTGCCCTCCCAGCTCCCACAGGCAGGGCTGAGCAAGGGCCAGAAGGATTTCTCCTCCCAGTGTTCCTGCACCAAACTCCTCCTGCAGCAGCTCAGCCAAAACAGGGCCTTTCCTTCACCACAGCTGTCCCAGGTCACCCTTGACACTGGCTGGGGGCTCTGTACAAATCACAAACAGGACGGGGCTGCTGTAGAACCTGCCTTGAGCTGTTTGATTCTCCAGCATCAGTCTCATTCCATGGTGATGACAATGGGAAGAGGCCACCAGCTCACATCCCAGGCAGCAGACTAAGAATTTAATGTTACAACCCACTTTATAAGTTTTTTGACCAATCACACAAAGCAAAAGCACATTGACAGTATTTACATCTGTATAGTATATATTCTATATTGACAGTAGTTCTATCCAATCACTATAAGCACAGGTACCTTTGGTTAAATAATGTTTGCTTCTTTTGAATATAATACTTACTTGTAAGCCTTAAAACACAATGCACAGAGCTCCATTTTTTATTAAGCTTCAACCTTCTTAATATTTTGCTAGATAAACTTTTCTGTAGCTTAGAGAGTTATTCTAGACCAGCATTAATACACAGATCATTGGTCCATTTGTCTTTGCTTTTGTACAGTTTAAATAATTTTTCTGCTGACCAATCTCATGGCTGCTGCTTAGCTCCAATCACAGTTCTGCTGTCTCTGGGGCCTGCCTTTGCAGCTTTCCTAAAACCCTCTGATTTTGTGGATTCCCACAACCCTGGTGAGGAAAGAAGGGCCCTGGTGTGCCAGCAGAGCTCAGAGGATTGTGGAATCACTCAGGTTGGAAAAGCCCTCTGAGCTCCTCGAGTCCAGCTGTCCCCGGCCCTGCCAAGGCCACCCACACACCCAAGTGCCACATCCCCACTGCTGTTAAATCCCCCAGGAATGGGGACTCCGCCATCTGGGCAGCCTGTTCCAAAGCCTGAGCAGCCTTTCCTGAAGGAATTTTCCCAGTATCCAATGTAAACCTCCCCCAGAACCCTCGTGCTGCACATCCCACCCCCTCCTCCGGCAGGAGCATCTCCCAGCTCTGGCGTGGGCACGGAGCCTCCTGCCCAGCCCAGCCCTGCTCCTGCTGTGCCAGCCCTCCCCGAGCCTCCCCCCTGCTCTGTCACATTCCTGGGGCTATTAAATGGGGTTCCTGCTGCAGCCCCAGCTGGAATGCTGAGAACACAGGAGCCCAAAAACCTCCACTGAGAAACTGCCCCACGGCCTGGCTTGCACGCTGAGCTGAGTGCCAGCCCTGCTGAGGGACTGCAGGAGCCCATGGACATTCCCAGAGGCTGCCAGGAGTGGGAAAGGATGGGGTGACTGCCCAGAGGAGGGAGCAGAGGGTGCCCTGGGCAGTGGCACAGGGCAGGGCAGGCAGGGGGATGTGCCCCTTGGGCAGGGTAAGAGCAGCACTGGAGCAGCAGGAGCTGTGACATCAATTCCCATCTCACTTCAGAGTTACAGAATCCCAGAATAGTTTGGGTGGAAAGGGAACTCAAAGCTCATCCAGTTCCCCTGCCATGAGCAGTTTTCCCTGCTATTTGTCAACTCCAGGAGTAGCATAATCCTCACCATAGGAATTGATCCCTCTCCCTCCCATTTTTGCTGGAGAAGAATCTGCTCTCCAGCTTTCCAGGGAGTGAACTGAGACCTGTGGACACTTTAGCCCCTGGATTTTGCCCACCCTCCCAGTTCCCACAGGCAGGATTGGGTGGAAAGGGAACTCAAAGCCCATCCAGTGCCACCCCTGCCATGGCAGGGACACCTCCCACTGTCCCAGGCTGCTCCAGCCCCAGTGTCCAGCCTGGCCTTGGGCACTGCCAGGGATCCAGGGGCAGCCCCAGCTGCTCTGGGCACCCTGTGCCAGGGCCTGCCCACCCTGCCAGGGAGCAATTCCCAATATCCCATCCATCCCTGCCCCCTGGCAGAGGGAGCCATTCCCTGTGTCCTGTCAGACAATCATGGAATAGTTTAGGTTGGTAAGAACCTTAAAGCTCATCTTGTTCCAGCCCCTGCCATGGGCAGGCACAGCTCCCACTGACCATGGGCACCAGGCAGAGCTGAGGAGCAGCCACAGCTCTGCTCTCACTCTGGAGGATGAGGCAGGAGCAGCAGGAATGGCCTAAATACTGCAGGCTGCTCTGAGCCCCTGCTGGAATGTTTAATTCCTGCTGTTATGTAAGTACTGTTTTCTGGGTTCCTTGGCTGCCAGTGATTATCGTGGATTACATCTGCACAACAACAGCAGTGGATGTGCTCTGGTACCTGGGATCAGGGAGAGCAGCAGCACAGCCAGGAGGGAGCTCAGTCTGGGGCTGCTCCATCCCCACATGCAAGTGGAGGGGAAAACAGCAGCAAGGGAATTAAAAACAGATTAGAAAAATAACAAGGCGGGGGAGGGAGGGGAGGGAAGTGGTTCCTGGCTTGTGAAATAGAAAAATCCAAAGATTCCTCCCATCCTCCTCGTGTTTGCAGCACCAGCCAGGAGAAGGGAGCAGTTGGAGGCTGTGGAGGTAAAAGAACCCTACACTGGTTTGGGGTGGGAAAGGACCTTAAAGCTCATCCATTCCCAACCCCTGCCATGGGCAGGGACACCTTTCATAAGACCAGGGTGCTCCAAGCTCCATCAGCCTGGCCTTGGGCACTGCCAGGGATCCAGGGGCAGCCACAGCTGCTCTGGGCACCCTGTGCCAGGGCCTGAGCACACTTACAGGAACAATTCCTTCTCAGAGTCCCACCTAACCTGTCACTTTGTCCAAAGTCCCTCTCCCTAGCACAGTTCCCATGGATCCAGCCTGTCCAGACCCCTCTGCAAACCCTTCCTGCCCCCCAGCATCCCTGAGGCTGTGGCAGGAGGAGCTGAAGTGCTGCCTGCAGCTCCCTGGGGTGGCTGAGATGGACCAACCCACCCCAATCCATGAGGAGAATGGGGAGCCAGAGCATCCTGCCAGCTGCAGGAGGAGCACGAGTGAGAGCAGAAGGCACTGAGAGGAGACAGGAATCATTAGGAATGGGAAATCCAAGCAAACAAGTCCATCAGCAGCACTGTCAGCTCTATTTCCCACAGCAGCAGCTCCTGGCACGGTTACCAACAGCTGGCTGTCCTGGGGAAATCCAGACTCCAGGGATAAAAACACAATTAGAAGAGCAAGGTGACAGCCAGGCACGAGGGAAACAGCTCACAGAGATGGGAATCTCACAGGGAGGAGGGGAAATGCTGCTGTCCAAGAGCTGGGAATGGCTGGGCTGTTACAGCCACACATGAGCTGGGACAACAATGACAGCAATTGTCCTGTCCTGCCACAAGCCAAGGCCACCTGGCCAGGAGCTTCTGTGAGGCCCTGGGGAGCAACAAGGGGATAATTCATGGCATGGGACAGGGAAGGTGCCAGATGCTTTGCAGTGTCACAGGCCCAACTCAAAATGGCTTTTGCAAACAAACCCCTGCCTTGGAAAAAGGACAAAAAACAGCCAAAATGAGCAGAGCAACACAAGTGACATTAGCAGTGGAGTGATTAAAGGGAAAGCTGAGGAATAATTAATTATGGCTAGTTTTTAACGGGATCTGGGATGCTGAAGGGGAACTCCCTGCTGGCCTGAGCTGCTTCCACCCACCCAGCTGCACCCCAGCCCTGCAGTGGGATCCCCACAGCTCCAGTGTCCCTCTGCAGAGATGGATTGGCCCTTTCCACTCTCCTGCAACAGGAATCCACCCCAGGACCAGAGCTGAGGGCATCACCAGCCCTCTTCCACTCCTCCTCCTCTCTGCTCAGAGCTCCCACCCTCCTGCAGGGCACAGAGAGCCCCCAGGAGCAATCTCTCCCTGTTTTTCAAGAAGAAAACAATGGATTAATGCAGGAAGGATAACCAGGTAAGCCAGGTAATCAACCCCCACTGTCCCACACCACAGGGTGTTGGTTGCAAAGTGAATCCTCCCCAGGATGGTCACACAAGGTCAGCCTAAAACCCCAGGAAATTCCATCTCTTCCCCAGCAGGCAAACTGCAATTGGCATTTTGGAAACAGGATACTGGGACAGGGCACAGGCTCTGGTTCCTCTGGGCACTGATCCTGCACTGTCAGAGCTGTGCTGCACAAGGACCCCCCAGGTCACATTCCACACACAGCCAGGCACAGCCTGTACCCCAAGGGATGAAATTGTGCCCAAATCTGTTCGGTCTCCCTGGATTTTCTGGCTCCTGGCAGCAAGTGCCACCATTTAATTGGATGTTGTGCAAAATATTAATTATTCCTGCTCCATTTAAACCTATGAGCTGATCATTCCCTCCTTTTTCTTGTTAAAAGCACTTGTCCCCAACTTTTCCTAGACTCAGACAGCCACAGAATTGTTAAAGTTGGAAGAGACTTCTAAGATCAAGTCTAACCATTAATCCAGCACTACCAAGGGCACCAATAACCCACAAGTGCCACATGCACACAGCTGTTCAATCCCTGCAGAGATGGGGACACCAGCACTGCCCTGGGCAGCTGTGCCAGGGCTGGAAAACACTCTCCAGGAAGAAATTATCCCAAAATCCCCCCTGGCCCAGCCTGAGGCCGTTCCCTCTGCTCCTTTCCCTGTTCCCTGGAGCACAGCCCGACCCCCCCGGCTGTCCCCTCCTGTCAGGAGCTGTGCAGAGCCACAAGGGCCCCCTGAGCCTCCTTTGCTCCAGGCTGAGCCCCTGCCCAGCCCCCTCAGCCTCTCCTGGGGCTCCAGCACATTTCCTGTACCACTGACCATCATCCATGTGGCACCTTCAGCTGTCCTTCCCCCAGATGATGTGATGGCGTTCACAGGGGCTCTCAGATGGGGGAACAGACAGAGATCTGACTCCATGTTTCAGAAGGCTTGATTTATTATTTTATGATATACATTACATTAAAACTGTACTAAAAGAATAGAAGAAAAGGTTTCATCAGAAGGCTGGCTAAGAATAGAAAAAGAAAGAATGATAACAAAGGCTTGTGGCTCGGACAGAGAGCCTGAGCCAGCTGACTGTGATTGGCCATTAATTAGAAACAACCACATGAGACCAATCACAGATGCACCTGTTGCATTCCACAACAGCAGATAATCAATGTTTACATTTTGCTCCTGAGGCCTCCCAGCTTCTCAGGAGGAAAAAACCTAAGGAAAGGATTTTTCATAAAAAGATGTCTGCGACAAGATGAAAAATTTACTTTCCATTATCCTCCTTCCCTTGTCAGAGATGATTTTATCTCTCTGGTTAATCTTGTGCCTGTTCGGTTGTTTGGGTTTCCTTTTCAAGTTCTGCTGGAAACCCTGTGAGTCACTGGCAGGGTTTCTTCAGGGAAGAGATGCCAGCAGCACACAGAGCAAAGCTGCATTTCCTTCTTTTCCCTCTGCTTATCAATTCCCAGTTTTTCTGCACTCAGCCAAAGGAAGCAGACACCTCAGAGAGTGGCTGGCAGGTGAGTTGTTCTTGGCACAGACCCCAGCACTGACCTGTCCAGTGAACTCCTGGATTTCAGCACCATGAACACCGAAATCCCTTTCTGTCAGCTCAGAATCTGCTCCTCATCAGGGTAACACTGGAATCACACACAGATTTCACCCTCTCTGCTGCTGGGGATGCCCAAGCAGGGAATCAAAAGGAGTCAGCAACTCCCTCTCCCAGCAGCTCAAGTCCATTCTGGGGAGTTTTCCTGGTGTTTAAAGTACCAGGAACAGAATTCCACTCTTCCCTTGCACACTTTTCCCTTATTACAAAGCCAAGAACACCATCATATATTCAGCACTCATCAAATTCCTGGATGTCATGATACTGCTCTAAAAAAAAGGATAGTTTTCTATCTGTTTTTGTATTTGTTTAATGAAAATCCACCAGCCCCAGTCACCAAATACAGAGGGTGAACACAGAAATCTGATTTTCAGGCCAGGTAACAGCACAGGGCCACAGCCAGTACTGATAAAAGCAGGTGATGGATGAGGATAAATTGAGTTTATTACAACACTTTGCAATGCCACTTAGCAACAAGAATGCCACATTTGGCTGAGCAGAGCTTGGTCTGGGACTGTTCTGTCCTCCTGTCACACTCTACATCTGTTTTAGAGGAATTAAGCACATGTGGTAATTGAGGAGAGAGCTAAGCTCAGCTCCACTCTCACTTTCTGCCACTAATCCCTGGGCAGGTTCATCCCTGGGCAGGTTCATCCCCCTGGGCAGGTTCATCTCCCTGGGCAGGTTCCTCTCCCTGGGCAGGTTCATCCCTGGGCAGGTTCATCCCCCTGGGCAGGTTCATCCCTGGGCAGGTTCATCCCCCTGGGCAGGTTCATCCCTGGGCAGGTTCATCCCTGGGCAGGTTCATCCCTGGGCAGGTTCCTCTCCCTGGGCAGGTTCCTCTCCCTGGGCAGATTCATCCCTGGGCAGGTTCATCCCTAGGCAGGTTCATCCCTGGGCAGGTTCATCCCTGGGCAGGTTCCTCTGCCTGGGCAGGTTCATCCCCCTGGGCAGGTTCATCCCTGGGCAGGTTCATCCCTGGGCAGGTTCATCCCTGGGCAGGTTCCTCTCCCTGGGCAGGTTCCTCTCCCTGGGCAGGTTTCTCTCCCTGATCAGGTTCATCCCTGGGCAGGTTCCTCTCCCTGGGCAGGTTCATCCCTGGGCAGGTTCCTCTCCCTGGACAGGTTCCTCTCCCTGGGCAGGTTCATCCCTGGGCAGGTTCATCCCTGGGCAGGTTTCTCTCCCTGATCAGGTTTCTCTCCCTGGGCAGGTTCATCCCTGGGCAGCAGGATGAGGACAGGGAGCCCAGGTCACATCTCAGTACCAATGTCCCAGGTCACAGCTCATTACCAAAATACTCCTGACCCCACAGTGGGCCGAGGGGAAACCAGAGCTCCTCCTTGCACAGAACAGCAAAGTCTCCCATCCCATACTTGGTTTGGGGACAGGTTTTGCAGTTAAAAACAGACATGAAAAGCAGTCCTGTGAAATGGCCCCTGCGGCTGCACAGCTCCAGCCAGCAGCCAAGTAAAAAACAGAGTTAAAAACACTCCCACAGCTGTTCAGCTCAGGGGGAATGACCCTTTTGATCCACCCCAAAAAGGTGACCCAGCAGTGAAAATACAGGCAGCAGTTTGCCAGTCCTCCTACCCGTGGAATTTCCCATCAAATCTCAAACACTCTGGCAGCACTGAGGGATCCCTGACTCCTGCAGAAACAGTGAATGAACCCCAGCCCAGGCTCCAGCAGGTCTGGGGGTGATTCAAGGCTGAGCAGTGCAGCTGACACAACAGAGGGATGGGGACATCCAGGGGGTGGAGAGCTGGGGAGGGCCCAGGAGAACCTCACAAGGTTCAACAAGTCCAGGTGCCAGGTCCTGCATCCAGTCAGGGCAACCCCTGAGCACAGATGGGAGAGGAACTCCTGGAGAGCAGCCCTGGGGACAAGGACTGCAAAATGGGATTTTGACAGGACAAGGACTTTGGGGTGCTGCTGGGTGAGGGCTGCACCTGCCCCAGCCCTGGAACCCCCTCAGCCCTGGGCTGAGCCCCAGTGTGGGCAGCAGGGCAGGGGGGATTCTGCTCCTCTGCCCCACCTGCAGAGCTGCCCCAGCCCTGGGCCCAGCACAGGAGGGACCTGGAGCTGCTGGGGAGAGCCCAGAGGAGGCACCAGAGATGCTGCAAGGGCTGGAGCCAGGCTGGGAGAGCTGGGGGTGCTCACCTGGAGAGGAGAAGGCTCCAGGGAGAGCTCAGAGCCCCTTGCAGGGCCTGAAGGGGCTCCAGGAGAGCTGGAGAGGGACTGGGGACAAGGGATGGAGGGACAGGACACAGGGAATGGCTCCCAGTGCCAGAGGGCAGGGATGGATGGGATATTGGGAATTGGGAATTGTTCCCTGGCAGGGTGGGCAGGCCCTGGCCTCTGAAGCAGGCAGGTCAGCAGGCAGTGCCCATGAGCACAGATGGCCACAAGGATGCTCTTTGTGTCCCTTCCCAGAAGGACAGACAGCATCAGACACAAACCTGCTTTTCTCTCCACCTTACCTGTCTCCTCTGCCACCCTCTCTGCACCTTCTGGCCTTCCAGTCATGGATGCTCCTCCCTGAGGGCACAAATCCCTTCAGCTGCTCACCACCCTTTGCACTCACCGGAGCCCAGCCCTTGGGGAGCACACAGCTTTTGGGGATCCCTCAGGAGGCAACTCAGACAATTCTGCACATGAGCAGATTGAAGGACTGGGGACTTGTACAGCAAATCCAGAACCTCCTCCCTTTACTTGTAAACATCCACCCCAGTGCTCACAGAGACACAACATCAAGAATTCTATTTTGATTCAAGCCAAACCCACAGCCACTCTTTACTATAATTAAAATATCTCTAATTGGCAGAAACCATCAGCCAGGTGAACATTACAGCATAAAGAAATTCACTGATGTGCTCAGGATTCAGCACCCATTTAGAGAGTGTCTTATCCCCTTGATGAGATCAGGAAAGTCTGGAAAAGCAGGAGTCTGCTGTGGATTTTCTGTTCCATCAGCTCTGTGGCCTGGATCACAGCTGAGTCAGCAGAGCCTGGGGCAGCACAGCCACATCCACAGCACTGCCCTCAGCCCAGAGCTCAGCAGGGCCTCAGCCCCAGCACAGCCAGCCTCTGCAGTTGCTATTTTTATGGGCAGACACAAACCAAAATAGCTGTGCCTGACTGGGGAGGCAGCGTGGCCGACAGCCCTGGGACTGCCCCACCCTGACCCAGCACTGCCACAGCCCCATGGTCACCAAGGGAAGGTAAAGAACACACAGCACCCCTCCAGGAGATCCTTTCCTACATCCTCCTCTGCTAGAGATCCTTTCCCACACATCCACTTCTCCAGGAGATCCTTTCCCACACCCTCCTGTCCAAGTGATCCTTTCCTACACATCCACTTCTCCAGGAGATCCTTTCCCACACCCTCCTGTCCAGGAGATCCTTTCCCACACATCCACTTCTCCAGGAGATCTTTTCCTACACCCTCCTGTCCAGGAGATCTTTTCCCACACATCCACTTCTCCAGGAGATCCTTTCCCACACATCCGCTTCTCCAGGAGATCCTTTCCCACACCTACCTCTCGAGGAGATCCTTTCTCCCCACACCCTCCTGTCCAGAAGATCCTTTCCCACACCCCATCCCCAGGAGATCTGTCTCCACACAACCACCCAGCTGAAGGACTCGAGAGCCCCCAGACACACCTCAATGCAGCCAGGACCAGCACAGTGTCCCAGTGTCCCACCCTAAACAAGTGTGCCCAGAAATTTCCCCCTTCTCCTGGATCAGCTGGGCTCTCTGTCAGTATTTGAATATTCCAGAGCTGGAATTTTAAGGGACAGAAAATTCACAGCACTTAAAATCACAGAATGGTTTGGGTTGCGACTTTAAATATCATGTACTCCAACCCCCCTGCCATGGCAGGGACACCTCCCACTGTCCCAGGCTGCTCCCAGCCCCAGTGTCCAGCCTGGCCTTGGGCACTGCCAGGGATCCAGGGGCAGCCCCAGCTGCTCTGGGCACCCTGTGCCAGGGCCTGCCCACCCTGCCAAGGAACAATTCCCAATTCCCAATATCCCATCCATCCCTGCCCTCTGGCACTGGGAGCCATTCCCTGTGTCCTGTCCCTCCATCCCTTGTCCCCAGTCCCTCTCCAGCTCTCCTGGAGCCCCTTCAGGCCCTGCAAGGGGCTCTGAGCTCTCCCTGGAGCCTTCTCTTTTCCATCTGTTTTACTGCAGCCTGAGCTATGCTTGCTTGTAGAAGAAAACCCAATGTTAATCCCAGAAGAGTTATAGACATTGAAATACAGACTAACAGAATCACTGAAGTATTTCTAAAATATTCTGTTTGCCAAGCCTAACTGACCCATTACAGAGTAGAACAATGCCACCCCGGGGAGGAGCTGTGCACCAGGCACAGGGCTCTGACAGCTTTACAAAGTGTCACTGTCCCAAACCCCCTCCAATAAACACCACAACAAAGGGACAGAAGCAGAGATGCACACAGAAACAGCCCAACTAAATATCTGTGTCACTCACCCACCAATCTTCCCCAAGCTGTGCAACACCACCCTGGGGTGCTCAGCCCTCTGAGCACAGCATTTAAAGCATTTACAGCATTTACAGCATTTACAGCATTCCCACACAAAGTCTCCAGGAGGAAGACACCTCACTCTGCCTTCCAGAAGCAGCATCCTTAGCTCATTGTTACTGGCTCTCTGCAGTTCCCAGCCATTCCCAGGGCTCTGAAGACCTGCTCAGGGCTGGCAGGCAGCTGAGATGAGGTGCAGCAGGGCTGTGTCCAACCCTTTGTGTCCCTGGGAGACCATCAGCAGCCTCCAGCTGAGCATTAAACCCTCCCTGGGTGGGTTCTGCACCATTTAGCCAACCCACAAGAGCCGTGTGAGCTGAGCAGAGCAGCAGGAGCTGTGCTGAGGAAGATGGAACAGGAAAGCCTCATAAATGTGATTGCCTGGCAAAAGATTTTGAGAATATGGAAACTGTAAGTGGGATTGAAATGAAAGCAAGCTTTGAGATCCCTCAGTTACTGAACAACTGGAAAACAATGGCATGGCCAGCTGAAGGTAATCCCCTTTTGATGGAACAACACCCTCTGCTTGCAGACAGCTCCATGGGTCAGAGCAGATCCTACAGCTTGGCAGAAGGGGCCAAAGAGGAGTTTTTAGGGTTTAAAATGTATCATAGTATGGGAATGTAATGATTCTTACAGGCTGTATGTAAATGCTATAGGATTTGTATCTTGTACTAGATTGGTTAGTGAGAATTGGAATATTCAACAGAGAAGAAGATTTATGGTATTGGAACAGGAACGTCGCTCTCTCACCCTCTTTACCCCACTCTTGCCTTCTCTCTCTTTCCCACTCTCTTTACCTCTCTCAGCCCTGCCCCAGCTGTGTTTGGCAGCTCCCAGCAGGGCCCTGCACCCAGGCCCTTTGCAATGAACCCCAAGTTCCTGACCTGGCTTCAGAGATGTCTCGTGTCTGTCCGTCCCCGCCATCCTACCTCTGGCACTCTCACGGAGCTGGAGAGCTCTGGCTACCCAGTCTGCCCCATACATGACCAGTTAAACGGCTGTTCCTGACTGGTTAAACCCCCACTCTTGACTGGTTAAATGCCCATACCTGACTGGTTAAATCCCCATTCCTGACTGGTTAAATCCCTGTACCTGACTGGTTAAACCCCGTACCCAACTGGTAACACCCTCGTACCTGACTGGTTAAAGCCCCGCTCCTGACCAGTTAAACCCCTGTTCCTGACTGGTTACACCCCTGTTCCTGACTGGTTAAAGCCCCATACCCGACTGGTTAAATGCCCCTTCCTGACTGGTTAAACCCCATACCTGACTGGTTAAATGCCCATTCCTGACCAGTTAAATCCCCGTACCCGACTGGTTAAATGCCCATTCCTGACTGGTTAAATCCCCGTTCCTGACCGGTTAAACACCTGTTCCTGACTGGTTAAATCCCCATTCCTGACTGGTTAAATGCCTGTTCCTGACTGGTTAAACACACGTTCCTGACCAGTTAAATCCCCATTCCTGACTGGTTAAATGCCCGTTCCTGACTGGTTAAATCCCTGTACCTGACTGGTTATATCCCTGTACCCGACTGGTTAAACCCCGTACCTGACTGGTAAGACCCTCGCACCCAAATGGTTAAATCCACATTCCTGCCTGGTTAAACCCCTGTGCCTGACCAGTTAAATCCCTGTTCCTGACTGGTTAAATGCCCGTACCTGACTGGTTAAATGCCCGTACCTGACTAGTTAAACCCCCGTACATCTCCGCTCCTGACCAGTTAAATCTCCGCTCCTGACCAGTTAAACCCCCGTTCCTGACTGGTTAAACGCCCATTCCTGACTGGTTAAACCCCTGTACCCGACTGGTTAAACCCTGTACCCGACTGGTTAAACCCTGTACCTGACTGGTTAAATCCACAAACCTGACTGGTTAAACTCCCGTTAAATCCCCATTCCTGACTGGTTAAATCCTTGTTCCTGACCAGTTAAACCCCCGTTCCTGACTGGTTAAATCCCCGTACCCAACTGTTAAACCCCCATTCCTGACTGGTTAAACCCTCATTCCTGACTGATTAAATCCCCGTTCCTGACTGGTTACACACTCGTTCCTGACTGGTTAAATCCCTGTACCCGACTGGTTAAACCCCCATATGGGACTGGTTAAACCCCCGTTCCTGGCTGGTTAAATGCCAGTACCTGACTGGTTAAACCCCCGTTCCTGACTGGTTAAACCCCTGTTCCCGACTGGTGAGAGCCCCGTACCTGACTGGTTAAATCCCTGTTCCTGACTGGTTGAATCCCTGTTCCTGACTGGTTAAACCACCGTTCCTGACTGGTTAAACCCCTATACTTGACTGGTTAAACGCCCGTTCCTGACCAGTTAAACACTCTTTCCTGACCGGTTAAATGCCCATACCTGACTGGTGAAACCCCCGTTCCTGACTGGTTAAACCCCTATACTTGACTGGTTAAACGCCCGTTCCTGACCAGTTAAACACTCTTTCCTGACCGGTTAAATGCCCATACCTGACTGGTTGTTGCGCATGCGGATGGCCTTGGCCTTGGCCAGCTCCAGGGCCGTGACCCAGCGCTGCCTCTCCACCTCCGAGTTGGCTTTCAGGTGGTAGGTCCTGCCCCCGTTGGACAGCACGATGTTGCACGAGTCCTCCGTGTCGATGTGGGCTGTGGACAGGTTGATGGTGCCCCGGCACGTGTGGGCCATCTCTGCCTGAGTCCTGCACGGGAACAGAGGGACAAGGAAGGGTCAGTGCTGCTGTACCTGACCCCAGAACACCTCCAAGGCACCCTCCTGCACAGCACAGACCTGTGGAGACATCCTGAGGTGGGCAGCACTCACATGCAATCCACTAAAGCTGGAAAAGGAGTGGTATTCACATGCCCTCTGAACAGAGATTTAGCTTTCTCAGGATTCTCCTGAGAGAAGCAGAGAAAAGAATGATCAAAACAAAATCTCATTTGCTGCTCCTGTGTTTGTGCCCATGTGGAATGTGTTCTGGAGATGGTTTACCCGAGGTGATTGCTTGATTGGATTCTGGTGATGGTGTTTTATATTCATTGAGCAATTGGATCCACATGTGTGTGTCAGGACTTCCAGGCAGAGAGTCACAGGTTTTCTAGTTAGTTAGTGATAGTTCTTGTTAATGTAATATAGTTATAGAATAAATATAGTAAAGTAATTAATTAGCCTTCTGATATCATAGAGTTCTGAGCATCATTCTTCCCTGTGTCAGGGGATCTTCACAGCATCCAATAGAAAAGGCCCTCAGAGGAACAAGGGCAGGCTGAGGTGTTTAGATGGAACTCGTTCCCTTGGAGGAGCAACACCCCATCATTCCTTACACCTTCACATCCCATCGTGTCCACTGCTTCTAAAAGCAAAGTTCCAACTACACAACACCAGCTTTCTCATCTCATTTCCACTGCTGCTCTTCTCCTTTCTCCCAGCTGTCCCACCTCCAGAGTCCAGCACTCTGTGGCTCATTATACCCTCTCTGTTCCATCATTGTTTTTGTCAAAGTGTGCTCAGACCTCGTGGGTGCCAGCCCTGGGGTGGCAGCAGGAGCAGGGCAGTGCCCGTGCCCTGAGCTGGCACTGCTGGGGCACCTCCAGGGCTGGGGCAGCTCTGGGACCCTCCTGACAGGAGAGACCTGGAGGGGCTGGAGCGTGTGCAGGGCAGGGAACGGAGCTGGGCAGGGGCTGGAGCCCCAGGAGGGGCTGAGGGAGCTGGGCAGGGGCTCAGCCTGGAGCAAAGGAGGCTCAGGGGGCCCTTGTGGCTCTGCACAGCTCCTGACAGGAGGGGACAGCCGGGGGGGTCGGGCTGTGCTCCAGGGAACAGGGACAGGAGCAGAGGGAACGGCCTCAGGCTGGGCCAGGGCAGGGGCAGGGTGGGGTTTGGGGAAATTTCTTCCTGGAAAGGGTGGTCAGGCACTGGCACAGCTGCCCAGGGCAGTGCTGGAGTCCCTGTCCTTGCAGGGATTGAACAGCCGTGTGGATGTGGCACCTGGGGACATGGATTAGTGGTGGCCTTGCCAGTGGCAGGTTAATGGTTGACCTCAATGATCTCAGAGGGTTTTTCCAACCTCAGTGACTCCGTAATTCCACAAGAACATCAGAGCAGGGAGGCCTCAGAGGCACAGCCCAGAGCTGCTCTCACAAAGTGTTGGTGATCAAGCTCACCACAGGACAGAGATATGGGCCCTGCCAGGGAAGAATGGGCAGCACTCCAGGGACACCCACTGCCAACCTGACTCCTGAGGCTGCTCGGTACACAGAGGAGGCCACTCTGCCTGACCAGGAACTGAAAATCTCCAAACCCCCAAACATCTCAAGGACATCTCTCACCTGCTCAGTGGGACAGATTTATGCCAGGGCCATATCCAAGCCTGACATGAGGAGATGAAATCCTCCTAGTGCCTCCTAAAGACCGACAGTTTGTGTCTCTCAGCACCACAGGGCAAGTTCACAGTGTGGTTAACCTTTCTGCAGGGGTGAGTTGGCCCCAAAGGAATCAAGCCCCGATTTTCATTCCTAAGTCATCCCTTCACACTGCAGCACGTACTGTGCTCCCAGGAGGGATCCCTTCCCACCTTGAGAGAGGTGCTAAAATCATCTCTCCTCCACAAAGCAGAGGTCCCCAAGGTGACTGCACTAAATCAGCTGCAGACACTCAGAGCCTCACTCTCCCACCCAGGGAAACAGAGATGTTGCTCTCCCAGCTCCCCTCCCGAGCCAATCTCCATGGGAAATCAACTCCTATCAATCAGCACCCACACACGAGGCAGGCACCTGACCCAGCCTGGAGCCAACCTCCTGTGCCCAGAGCCGGGCAAAGGAGCAGAGGTGCCCTTCAGAGCCCTCGTGGTCAGCTGGATCCGCTCATTCAGGCTGGCACTGGGCTCTGCAGTAACCTGATCCTGCAGATCCCAGCTCTGCCCCTCCTGCAGCACTGGGAGCGCTGAGTTTGGAGAGTTCAGCCTGGCTGGGGGTTAAACCTGAGCTCTGTGTTTGGAGAGTTTAACCTGGCTGGGGGTTAAACCTGAGCTCTGAGTTTGGAGAGTTCAACCTGGCTGGGGAGGTTAAACCTGAGCGCTGAGTTTGGAGAGTTCAGCCTGGCTGGGGGTTAAACCTGAGCGCTGAGTTTGGAGATTTAACCTGGTTGGGGGGGTTAAACCTGAACGCTGAGTTTGGAGAGCTCAACCTGGCTGGGGGTTAAACCTGAGCACTGAGTTTGGAGAGTTCAGCCTGGCTGGGGGTTAAACCTGAGCTCTGTGTTTGGAGAGTTTAACCTGGCTGGGGTTTAAACCTGAGCACTGAGTTTGGAGAGTTCAACCTGGCTGGGGGTTAAACCTGAGCTCTGTGTTTGGAGAGTTCAGCCTGGCAGGGGGTTAAACCTGAGCACTGAGTTTGGAGAGTTCAGCCTGGCTGGGGGTTAAACCTGAGCGCTGTGTTTGGAGAGTTTAACCTGGCTGGGGGGGTTAAACCTGAGCACTGAGTTTGGAGAGTTTAACCTGGCTGGGGTTTAAACCTGAGCACTGAGTTTGGAGAGTTTAACCTGGCTGGGGGTTAAACCTGAGCTCTGAGTTTGGAGAGTTTAACCTGGCTGGGGGTTAAACCTGAGCACTGAGTTTGGAGAGTTTAACCTGGCTGGGGTTTAAACCTGAGCACTGAGTTTGGAGAGTTTAACCTGGCTGGGGTTTAAACCTGAGCACTGAGTTTGGAGAGTTAAACCTGGCTGGGGGTTAAACCTGAGCGCTGAGTTTGCAGAGTTTAACCTGGCTGGGGGTTAAACCTGAGCTCTGAGTTTGGAGAGTTCAGCCTGGCAGGGGGTTAAACCTGAGCGCTGAGTTTGGAGAGTTCAGCCTGGCAGGGGGTTAAACCTGAGCTCTGTGTTTGCAGAGTTTAACCTGGCTGGGGGTTAAACCTGAGCTCTGTGTTTGGAGAGTTTAACCTGGCTGGGGGTTAAACCTGAGCACTGAGTTTGGAGAGTTTAACCTGGCTGGGGGTTAAACCTGAGCACCCAGAGGTGGAGGCAGCCAAACCTCTGGGATTTTTGAGCTCTGCGAGGGAGCAAAACCCGCCGGGATTCGCCCTCGGAGCGCCAGAATTAGAGCTGTGCATGGGAGGCTGGGGGGAATGACAGCCTTGGAGAGTCCTGGCCAGGACACAGCAGAGGGAAAAAATATCCCAAAATACCACAGGGAGGATGAAAGCACCCACCCACCCAGCCAGGGGATGGCAAACATCATCACATCAACATCAATGTGTCCTTTTTGCCAGCAGCAGGATCCCAAAGCACCAGGACATGCTCCATGGAAGCCCTGAGTGATCAGCCCAAGGCAATGCTGCCCAGCCAGGACACACCAGAAAGAAAAAATATCCCAAAATACCACTGAGAGGACGAATGAACCCACCTACCCAGCCAGGGGATGGCAAACATCATCATATCAACATCAGTGTGTCCCTTTTGCCAGCAGCAGGATCCCAAAGCACCAGGACACGCTCCATGGAAACCTTGAGTGATCAGCCCTGCCCAGCCCAGGCACTCAGTTCCACACAGAGCAGGGCAGGAACCACAGACAGATCCATGGCTGACCCCAAAATCAGGCTTGTGGCAACACCAGTGCTGTTGTGGATGTGCTAAGATCATCAGAGGGGAGATTCCTTACCCTAAAACCAGTGATGTTTTTACCACGATGCCAGCAAGACCCCATCTCAGCTGTCCAACCTCCTCTGGAGGCACAGGCCCCAACTCCCAGGTGGATTTTGTCCAAGCCAGCACATGCTGCTGCTCTGAATATATATTTTCCTCTTTTATTTCAACAGAATAATAGGAATTTCAGACTGGTGAAAATTCTGGCATCTCCATCACCCACCCTTACTCACCAGCCCAGCACAGCTCTTGTATCACAGCCACTCACAATGACAGGTTTTGCAAAAATCTTGAAAGATTTTCTTTTTAAAATATTATTTATAGCATTTCTCCTTTTTTTTTGACTGATAAAGCTGCTTCAGCTCCTTAACACCACAAATCTAAACACAGAGAGTTTGACAAGACAATCTGCAGCATCAGTTCCTTAAAAGGGCTTCAGTCTAAAACTCCTGGAGTCTGATTTTCAGTGACTTGGATTCTACAGCCTGACAGAGCAGCTACAACACTGCAGTGCCATAAAAGAGCAGCAAATTATAATTTAAAGACCTGCTTTGTACTGCTGAAGGGACACTTGAGCTCCAGGAGGTATGCCAGGGCTGTGCAAGAGAAAGATGCTCCCAATTTTTAACAGCTGTACCAAATCTCCCTGGATTTAAACAACAAATCTCCCTGCAAGGGCTCACAGGACAGCTTTATCTACAGAACAAAGAGAAGAAGGTGAAAAGGGAGATAATGAAATGTTTTTTGCCTGCCAGCTCCACAGCTGTGGTTTTGGTGATACCCCAACAGCCAAAGGTTGAGCTCTGGATGCTGCTGGGAAGTTGCTGCTGACACAGGATCTGTAATTAAAACTGTGTGGCTCTGCTGGAAGCTAACAGGGCACAGCAAGGAATGAACAAGCCAAGCTCACACTCTGCTCCCAACACTTAACCAGCACAAGGGATGCCTGTGGAATTTCTCTGAAGAATTTTCTTTCTATCAGCAAGGCTCTGCACCATTCTGGGTAGCCTTGTCCCTCCTAAAACTCAGCTTCTTGTCTGACAGCTCCAACAGCATCAGGCAGAGGAACCTAGCAGGGAACTGAGACCATCCCCATGTCCCAGGCACAGCAGAATTCCAGCCTGAGCATCCTCAGGGAGCTCCCAGCAGCCCAGCCCTGGGACCAGAGCATTCCTGCAGTCCTGGAAACCCAACCAGAGCATTCCTGCAATCCTGGAAGCCGAACCAGAGCATTCCTGCAATCCTGGAAGCTCAACCAGAGCATTCCTGCAGTCCTGGAAGCCCAACCAGAGCATTCCTGCAATCCTGGAAGCCCAACCAGAGCATTCCTGCAATCCTGGAAGCCCAACAGCTGCCCCAGTTCAGGCAAGCAGGGCAGGAGTGAAACCTGGAGGGACAGGTGACTTTGTGACATTCTGTCCTGGCTGGAAGCATCCAGCATCATGAGGGGAACAGAAACACTCAGGGTAGTGAGGGACAGGTCTCCAAACTGGATTATCCACCTGAAACCCAGCAGGGAGCCACACAAACACTGAGCTGAGGGTGCCCTTCAAAGCTGGCAAGGGCAGACTCCAGTATCACCCATGCTCTAAGGCACTTCCACAGGGAAATCCAATCACATTTGAAGTTATTTCCTGAAATATGTTCACACTCTCATCCTGCAGATCTTCTTGATCATCTCAAAACCATTGCTTTGCTGTAAGCCTCAGAAATCAGCACACCCGATTCTACATCACAGAACCATGGAATGGGTTGGGTTGGAAGGAACCTTAAAGCCCATCCAGTGCCACTCCTGCCATGGCAGGGACACCTCCCACTGTCCCAGGCTGCTCCCAGCCCCAATGTCCAGCCTGGCCTTGGGCACTGCCAGGGATCCAGGGTGGGCACCCTGTGCCAGGGCCTGCCCACCCTGCCAGGGAACAATTCCCAATTCCCAATGTCCCATCCATCCCTGCCCTCTGGCACTGGGAGCCATTCCCTGTGTCCTGTCCCTCCATCCCTTGTCCCCAGTCCCTCTCCAGCTCTCCTGGAGCCCCTTCAGGCCCTGCCAGGGGCTCTGAGCTCTCCCTGGAGCCTTCTCCTCTCCAGGTGAGCACCCCCAGCTCTCCCAGCCTGTCCACAGGATCTCAAGCACTGAATTCCCATCTTATGAGTGTTTCCTGCTGTAAATGTAGGTCAGGCTCACACTCAGCCACCTCCCCAGACAGGCTCAGAGAAGCACAAGGTGAGCAGGAAAGACTCCTGAAGGAGGTTTTGTCTTCCTTATCCCAGTGTATCCTTCACCCTGGGCTTTCACTCCCTGCTGTTACAGCACAACCAGGGAAATCTGGGCACTGAGGGGTTCAGAGGCTGCATCTCAATCCCCAGGCCACACACCCCAGGGACTTCTCCCCAGAGTTATCCAGGAGCCAGCACAGCTCACGAGCAGCCTCTGACCCAGCCTTCTCCGGGGAAAGCAGCAACAAGTGCTCCAACAGGGCCCTTGCTGGGATCTCTGGAGCAGCAGGAGGCACCAGCAGCCACAGCAGAGCGTGTGCAGGGCACCACTGAGCTCCCTGGACACTGCTCACCCAGCAAGCATTTCCTCATTTAAACAGCACTCACAGAGAAATCTCCTGCTGCTGCTGCACAGTCTCGGGGGGTTTTTCTTGCCTTACATTTGTTTTCCAAGGAAGTTTTGCTGACCAAATGTGAGGGGTGAGTGTAGAACCATGAACAGCCTGCTCTGCATGACCAGACAGGTTCCTGCAGGTGCCACCCTTCAGGTGGATGGGACAGCACAGGGGCAGGGCCAGCAGGGATGCTCCCAGCTCCTCCTCCCTCAGGCAGCCTCAAGGAGAAAATAAGAAACATCTGAAGAGTTTGAAAAGGAAAAGGCACAAAGTTTCAGGGAAGAGAGTGAAATTGTTTGTGGTTGGGGGTGGGTTTGAGTCTCTGGTTGAGAGGTACAGAGACACCACAGCAACATCTGTCACTGCCCACGTGGGATGGAGCTGGACACCAACCCCAGGTTCATCCTGGAGCTGGCAGATGCACACACTGAGGGACTTTCCCAGCACCACGCTGGATTTGCAGCTCAGAAACACTTCTGGCTGCCAGACCTCAACAGAATCACAAATCCAGGCTCCTGAACTGCTGCAGATCACACCCAAAACCCAATCCAAGACAGCCAGGAGCAACAAACAGCACAAACCACAGCACAAACCCAACAGCTTCATAGGACAGACAGGAGCCTCAGACAAGGGCCCAGGAAGAGAAAGGGAATGGCTCCCCATGGACAGGGGCAGGATTAGATGGGATAATGGGAAGGAATCTCTCCTGGGAGGGTGGGCAGGCCCTGGCACAGAGAATCTGGGGCTGCCCCTGGATCCCTGGCAGTGCCCAAGGCTGGATGGGGCTTGGAGCAGCCTGGGACAGTGGAAGGTGTCCCTGCCCAGCACAGGGGGTGGAACAAGATGATATTTAAAGTTCCATCCACCCCAATCTGGGACACCCTCGCTGCTTCTTACACCACTGCCCTCTCCAGACTCAGCGATTAAGACCTGTTTTTTTTTTTTTTTCTACTGTTTATTTTACGGATTAAGTAGAAACCAGTTTGTAAAAATTCATTTCTTCATCATACTGGAAAATATGGTAACATTAAGGGCTCTGCAGCCTTAGAGGAATATTTATACCCATGGCCAAGTGGGAAATGCCCTTTGGAGTCAGGTGCAAGGACTGCTGCAGACAGAGGGAAGGAGAGAAATCAAGGCCAGGGAACAAACCAGGCAGAATTGGACAATTCAGTAGCTGGGACAGGATTTGATTTCCTTCCCAAGCACAAAGGATGCCACAGCCCTGAGTCCCTGCCATGCCTGAGCAGCACAAGGATTTCCATGCAGAATTCAGAGCCTTGCACCTGGGTTAGGCTGAGCTCTCCCATTCCCCCGGGGCTCAGGGACAGGAGCTGCTCTGCCCATTGCTCACTGCCAACAAAGGGCTCTTGTGCCACCACCCCCTCCCAGCAGCAACAACAGCTCCCTCACGGCTCAGCTGCCACTCCCAGAGCATCCGTGCCCACATCTGGTGTTTGAGTGCCCTGTCACCCCCACCCCACACTCCAGCCTTGAAATATCAGACACAACGAGCCTCCCTGCACAAGGGCTCCAAGGCAAAACTCCCAATAAACTGAGATTTCCCAATAAACTGAGATTTCCCAATAAACTGAGATTTCCCATTTGTTCAGGTTTTGGGGCCATAAAGCCAGTGAAATCTCTGCTTCCCTTTTAGGCATGAGAAATCCCAAAAAGCACTTGAATTTGAGCTCACATTGCCTGAAGGACATTGAAACCAAACCTCTTGGGGTTATTACTCTCCACGGGTTCAAGGAAAAAGGGAGTTTATGGCAGCTCAATCCCAGAACTCAAATCCCCAAGGGGATGCAGGCCTGTGGCTCCAGAGGTATTTTCCCAGTGAGTTCAGCACACCACAGCTGGTTCAGCAGGGCTCTCACAAACCACAAGCTCCATGTGACAAACAGCTCAGATATTCCCTCTGCTTCCTCTTTTTGCCTTCCCCAAAACCAAGGAAGCACAAACCAACCCCAAACAAGCACAGGGCAAGTGTTGGGCTGAGATTGCTGTAAAAACACACGATTTTAGATCTGTTTAAAGGCCAACTAATCTGTAACTGGCTGCAGTCAGGATGGGCATGGATTGGGAATGATCAGGGCTGAGGGAAAGCCTGCAATCCTGGCTGCAATCCTGGCTATTTGCAACCCTCACCAGCCAGAGGGATGTCTGCAGCTCAGGATCATGGAAATATCCCCCACAACCTACCCTGCAGCTTCCCAAGCTGGTTCCAGGACAAATCCCTGCCCACACTGGGACCAAAGAGCCTCAGCAACACCACCCAGGCAAGGATTTAAGGAAGATTTGGCCATACAGCTCTTCTGTAAGCAAGCAATAAGCACAGCAGTCGGGAATTCACACTCCTTTCTCCACCTTCATTTGGCTGCAATACCCACCCCAGCAAAGGAGGAGCCTGGAAGATCCTTCTGCTCCAAATCATTCACAAACAGCTCTTGTCTGTCTCTGCTTCAGAGAGGGAAAAAACTCCAGAGGAGCTCAGGACAGGCAATTTGTCAGACAAATTCCCTCAGTGCCACAGTGCAGGGTCACAGACATCTTTTATGAAAAATCCTTTCTTCAAGATTTTTTCTCTTGAGAAGCTGAAAGGCCTCAGGAACAAAATGTAAACAATGATTATCTGCTGCTGTGGAATGCAACAGGTGCATCTGGGATTGGTCTCATGGGGTTGTTTCTAATTAATGGCCAATCACAGTCAGCTGGCTTGGACTCTGAGACAGAAGCTTTTGTTATCATTCTTTCTTTTTCTATTCTTAGCTTAGCTAGCTGATGAAATCCTTTCTTCTATTCTTTTAGTATAGTTTTAATATAGTATATATCATAAAATAATAAATCAGTCTTTTGAAACATGGAGTCATCTCTTCCCTCATCCTCAGACCCCTGTGAACACCATCAGTGCCTGCTGGGAAGGTTCCATCCCACGAGGATGGGACACTTTGCGAACGCCAGCACTTCCTACTCGGAAATCTCTCTGCTGTGAGAGTTCCATGAGAACACTCCCTGCTGGGGAAGTGCACGGCTGTGAGAACGTGCTCAGGGCAGGAAAACCACCACAGCCCAGCTGAAAGGGCTCTGCAAACAACACCCAGGCTACCCCTCACCTCTTTTCCTGAATAAAGTCAGGGTGAGCTGCTGGGTGGCTGAGGAGCAGAGAGCAAGCTCCTCCCAGTACACAACATATCCGAGCTGGGTGCCAAGCACAGGGGCTCATTTCCTGAAAACCTGTGTAAAACCTGCAAAAATGCACTCAGACCTCAAAATGCTTTCCCTGCCACAATCAGAATCACAGCAAAAGGCACAGTTCCCTTCCCCGTGTTCCTCAATGCTGTTTCTGCAGCACTCCCACCGACAAGACTCCCACCCCAAACACAAAGATACTCTGAAGTCAGCCCATCCTGCTGCACACCTCTGGGATTGCCTTTTATCCCACATTTCTGCCTCTCTCATGTGCATGCTGCAAGTTTTCTGCCAGGACACCTCAGCATTGGCCAGGAGATAAACTAAGCCATAGTGCAGGTCAGCAGATATGGTTGGCAAAGAGGGTTTGTGTCGGAGTTTTTATGAAAACAAAACAAAACAAAACAAAAACAAACAAACACAAAAGATAAAATTCATGTTAAAATAATTTACTGGGAAGCACTCCCACTCCTCCCAGCACACGGTGCTATCTCCTCTGCACCTCTGGAGAGGCCGGTGTGGCCCTGGCTGATAAGGGTATCAGCCCTGCAAACACGGGCACCCAAGCAGCTCCAGCAGGCACTGACTGGTTTGGGGCTTCACCTGCTCCACCATGCCCCAGCCCTGCAGGGCACAGCTCCCCGAGCTGCTGTGACCCCAGCCCTGCTCCCACCCAACGCTGCTGCAGCTCCCCAAAAAGGGCTCTCACTCCTTCCCTTCCTGCAGGGCAGAATGGAAGGAACTCGGCGTGGGAAAAGCATCTCAGGACATGAGCAGAAGGAAAGGCTCTGAGAGCGTGTCCTTGGTGGCAGCTGGACTGCAGCTGACCCAGCACAGGGACACTGGTGTCCCTCACAGCCCAGAAACCAAACCACAGCTCAGCAGAGCCCCTGAGCCAGGATTTGGGCATGGAGCTGGGAATGGTTCCTAGAACCACGATGCAAGCATGGAGCTGGGAATGGTGCACGAGACAGGCTCTGGGCATGGAGCTGGGAATGGGCTGCAGAGCCAGGATGCAAGCATGGAGCTGGAAATGGTTCCTAGAACCAGGATGCAAGCATGGAGCTGGGAATGGCTGTGGGGAGCTGGGAACAGCTCCTAGAGCCAGGCTCTGGGCACAGAGCTGGGAATGCTGCAGGAGCCAGGCTGTGCTCATGGAGCTGGGAATGGGGCAGGAGCCAGGATCCAAGCATGGAGCTGGGAATGGCTGCAGAGCCAGGATCCAAGCATGGAGCTGGGAATGGTGCAGGAGCCAGGCTCTGCATATAGAGCTGGGAATGGTTCCTAGAACAAGAATCCAAGCATGGAGCTGGGAATGGCTGTGGGAGCCAGGCTCTGGGCATGGAGCTGGGAATGGTTCCTAGAACCAGGATCCAAGCATGGATCTGGGAATGGCTGTGGGGAGCTGGGAATGGTGCAGGAGTCAGGGTTTGCACATGGAGCTGGGAACGGCTGCAGAGCCAGGATCCAAGCATGGAGCTGGGAATGGCTGCAGGAGCCAGGATCCAAGCATGGAGCTGGGAATGGTGCTGGAGCCAGGCTCTGGGCATGGAGCTGGGAATGGCTGTGGGGAGCTGAGAATGGCTGCAGAGCCAGGCTCTGGGCATGGAGCTGGGAATGGTGCAGGAGCCAGGATCCAAGCATGGAGCTGGGAATGGCTGCAGAGCCAGGATCCAAGCATGGAGCTGGGAATGGCTGCAGGAGCCAGGATTCAAGCATGGAGCTGGGAATGGTGCAGGAGCCAGGCTCTGCATATAGAGCTGGGAATGGTTCCTAGAACCAGAATCCAAGCATGGAGCTGGGAATGGCTGTGGGGAGCTGGGAATGGCTGCAGAGCCAGGCTCTGGGCATGGAGCTGGGAATGGTGCAGGAGCCAGGATCCAAGCATGGAGCTGGGAATGGCTGCAGAGCCAGGATCCAAGCATGGAGCTGGGAATGGTGCAGGAGCCAGACTCTGGGCATGGAGCTGGGAATGGCTGTGGGGAGTCAAGATCTGTTCATGGAGCTTCCAAAAACACCAGAGGAAGCCCCCCCAGTCCCCCCAGTTTTTTTGTTTTCCTTAGTTTCCAAACTAAAATTCCAAAGATCCCGAGATGTGGAATCCCATTAAGACTTTCAGCTGCTCATCACATCAGTCATGGAAGGTCTGCTCCAGGTCTCATCACCTCCACAGCCAGCAGGATAACCCAAAACCTGGACCAGGCCTGACTCACAAGCTCGGTGGTTCATTTTTAAGCAAGAACAAAAAAAGAGTGACCACACACAAGTTCATTTGACAAATGCTCTTTACTGCACAAGAAACAAATGCACTGCAGCAGATGAGAGCCTCAAGCAGTCATTTTTCTCATTACAGCCTCTGCTTTCAAGTTTGTACTGGTGCTTCAGCCCTTGGGAGTTGTGTTAAATGATCAGCATAAAGATCAGCCACAGTCAACTCGTGTTTATCTTTTCTCACCACCACAGCCAAGGACATAACAGCACACAGGGCACACAGAGTCAACATTAAAACCCCATTTTTACTCCTATCCCATCAATTCCTATCTCATTTACAATATTCAGACTGGTTAAAAAATCCTGGTTTTCCAGACTACAGACTTTAGGGATGTATTTGCTTCAAGCACAAGACTTATCCCACCTTTCAGAGATTGAGGGTGGGTAGAAAAGTTCACTCTCAAGAATTTTTCCATGCTGCAAGCATCTCTCTTTTCTGCAAGTGACTGTCAACGTTAATGTTTTCAGTACCCAATAAATTTCCCTCAGAGACAGCACATGAGATACAGTTTGTGACCTCAAACATCACTCTAAAATAATCACACTCCTGACTTTTGCCAGCTTTCAAACAAGGCTCAGTTCTAGCCCAGGATCTCTGTGGGGATGAGATCTTCCTTAGGGATACACATCTAGATGCAGAATCTCCTTCTGGATGAAATATTCCTTGAGGAGAGATATCTGGATGCAAAGCCCACATGGTTGCATAAATATATATTTTCCTCTATTTTAAGGCACGAGAAAAAAGATAAAACTTCATATCTAAAAGCTGAACTGTTGTTTCTCAGCCCTGGACTATGAAATCCTCAGTTCAACAAGCAGTTTGCTACAGGTTTATGTGGAGGAAGGTTCCAGGAGTGTGTCCAGGGCAGACATGGAGAGAGGTTCCTTCAGCTCCATCTTCTCCCTGAACAGGACACACAGCTGCCTCTGCCCAAGGCAAACACCCAAGAGCAGCAGCTTCTGCAGCCTCCTGTGACCAGCCACAGGTTTACTCTCTGCTAAATCCATGCTCAGCTCCACAGTCAGCACATCCTGCTGCTGGGAGCAGCCACCCTGGGGCAGTGGAGGCAGCTGCCTGCTTCCAGGAGTCACTGCCTGAGAGCAGGAGGAGGGGAATGAACTTTACTGCATACAAGGTGTCTCCATGACCTCCACTGCCCAGGAAAGCAGCAGCTGATCCTTGCAGGACACGTTCCTGAGGAGTCCTGAGGTCAGCAATCCTGGGAAGAGCAGGTTTCCTGTAAGAGGGGAGCAAACAGAGGGAAATGCAAGCAGCACAGCAAACCCTGTCAGCAGTGTGAGCAAGGGGCAGTGTGGCACAGTGCAAGACCTTTCCCATCCCTTACAACACCACCCATAAAATAAAATATGTTGGCAGCCAGCATTGCAGATGCTGGAGATGCCAAGAGCTTGATTTAAAACAGAAATCAAGAGTTAACCACTTACTGGGCCATGACTGGGGCTGAGGGTGCTTCTGGATCAAATCTGCAGGTGCCAAAGTGACTTTGGCCAACAGCTTGGGGACAGGCCTGGCACATGCCAGCTGCTTCCCTGTGACACCAAACGTCCTCCTGCACCAAGTCTCAGTGCCAGGACACAGGGAATGGCTCCCTCTGCCAGAGGGCAGGCATGGATGGGATATTGGGAATTGGGAATTGTTCCCTGGCAGGGTGGGCAGGCCCTGGCACATCCTGGGTGCCCATCCTGGATCCCTGGCAGTGCCCAAGGCCAGGCTGGACACTGGGGCTGGGAGCAGCCTGGGACAGTGGGAGGTGTCCCTGCCATGGCAGGGGTGGACAAGATGCTATTTCAACTCCCTTCCAATCTAAACCATTCCATAAATCTCTAATCCAAGACACGCTCTGGGATCATTCAGGGCTGCACATTTTCTGCAAAAACCCTGCAGATATTGACTGTGGGTTACCAGGAACAGCCAAGAGGGAAGGCAAAGTCACTGACCTTCACAAGGGACAGCTCTCACACGCAGACAAGGATGAGTTGCAGCTTTCAGCCAATTTCCCAACTGCTCAGACCAGACTCTCTGTGTTATTTCAGGGCATTGTGTTGCAAGACAAGTTGTGTGGTGCAATAAATGCTCCGAGGTTTTAATGCAGAAACATTTCAGTTGTTTCAGCACAATCTGAGTCCTGCCCTTCACTCTCACCCCTGTGTGCTGCCCTGGCTGCAGCCAAGCCAGGCCATCCTCCCCCAGCACAGGACACCCTCACACCCCCACAACACCCAGCTGCCACCCCAGCATCTGCTCCACGCTGGAAATGTTCCCATGCACAAAAGCAGCAGCAGCACTTCATCCAAAGCCACTCCTTCCCATTCCAGCACCACTCAGGGCAGCCAAGGGGCTCCTGCTGTACACACCAAGGCAAACAAGCAATCCACAGAATCATGGAATGGGTTGGAAGGGACTTTAAACCCCATCCAGTGCCACCCCTGCCATGGCAGGGACACCTCCCACTGTCCCAGGCTGCTCCAAGCCCTGGCCTTGGGCACTGCCAGGGATCCAGGGACAGCCCCAGCTGGTCTGGGCACCCTGTGCCAGGGCCTGCCCGCCTCACAAGGACCAATCTCTTTTAATATCCAATCTTAATCTACTGTCATCCAGCTGTAAGCCATTCCCTGTGTCCTGTCACTCCAGGCCCTTGTCTGAACTCCCTCTCCAGCTCTTTTGGAGCCTCTTTAGCTGCTGTTTTTTCATGAGAAAAACACCAATTTTACACATTGCTTGGCCAGGCAGCTCCACAACCCCCTCAGCTGCTCAGGCTCCTGGGAAGCAGCAGGATTGTGCCAGCAGATCCCAAAATCCCCCTGCAGCCCAGGCCCTGGTGCTCCACAGAGGACATTAAAGCCTCCATCCTGAGAGCTCGTGTCCAGCAGTTCCTGTCACAGGGACAGGGCTGGGAATGGTTTATTTTTAGCCCTCAGCATCTTTCATTTCCGTAGGAGCTGCAGGCAATGCTCCCTTCCACAGAACACCTCCTCCCCTGCCTCTCCAACACTGCAAACCAGAGTGCTGGGACAGAACAGAATGCAGGGCTCTGGCTGCTGAAAAGGACAAAGCCACCCGAGGAGGGGAGCAGAGGCACCACACGCAGGCTGGGTGCTCTGCCAGGGCAGGAAACAAACAGGGGAAAATGGGGAAAACAGGAGAAGCAGAGCCATGGGTGCCAGCAGGATCTGTGCAGTGATCCACACTCCCAGTGAGGTGTGAGACAACAAACAAACACCACAAGTGCAGCCAGCACCAGAAGCAATCCAACAATCCAGGGCTTTTCATCTTCTCCAGCCAACAGCAGGGAGATGAATGCTGCTCTCCAGTTTCAAACTCCCACGTGGTGAAGAGCACCTATTTATACAATTTTTTACACAGATGAAAGGGCCAATCTTGGCCTAGAAGCCACTCTCTGCAGCCGTGAATGACTCCAGGCAGTGGCTCATGGCCTGTCTCTCCAGCAGCACCCTCAGCCCTGGGGCTCACCCTGGCAGCTTCAGCAGCTGGAAGGACTCCACCAAAGACATGGGAAGTGTCCCAAGAGAGAAGGAAGAGCCCAGCTGAGCTGCAAAGAACAGAGCCCAGTGCTCAGCTGGTTTCCCCAGCAGGACTCAATGCAGGGGACAAATAAAGCTGTGACCATCCTCCTCCTCTCTTCCCAGGATCCACCAAACTCATTGAAAACTCTCTTTTTCTTTTTTACACAATTTTATTTCTTCAGTCTTCTACAGGAAGAAAAGCAGGTTTAAACTTTCAACTTTGTATCTATTTTTATGTTATCAGAGATTTTTAAAAATGGCGTAAGAGGGGACAGAGGCCAGGCCACCGAAGGGAATTCTCCCATAGGAACATATTCCAGGAGCTGGATTTGAATGATCCTTGTGGGTCCCTTCCAAGTCAGGATATTCCACGACTCTGTGATGTGAAGGAGCACAGAGCAGTGAAAAGCAGCACAATGCCCTTTTCCCAAGTGAGGGAGCAGGATCACATCACATCCAGGCTCACTCAAGCTGAGCTGTTCTGACTCCAACACTTGCACAGGGGAGCAGATTCTTTTTATAGAGACCTGGCACGGCACAAACACTTCCATGAGGTCTGTGAAGGGATGAAGGGGCAGCACAGGATGTGTCCCCACAAAGTGCCACCATCACAGGACTGCTTTAATGCCACACAGGCACATCCCAAGTGCCTCTGCTGGGTTTACATCTGCAGTTCTATAAATAAACCATTTTGCAAATTAAGACTACACCTAATGGTGTAATGGTCTAATATCATTGCCATTCTACCATATAAATTTTGAACTTGGAAATTAAAGCTACATTAATGCTAATAGTGGAGTTTGTGTACCTGCCCCGTGGGACAAAGGGCTCAGTATTTATTTCCTTTACAAACAGAAAACTCTAATTCCCTCTGTACCCATGAGGATGCCTCACTTCAGGGTAGTGTCTGACTTAATACTGGTGTTTTAGCTACTTTACAAATTTGTCCTTCCTAAAACTACAGAAATTGTAAATCTTCAGGGAAACACCTTGAACCAAAGTGCCAACATTAACCTCACTACATTATGGCTGAAAGATTTAGGATTGCTCAGCCTGGAGAGAAGAAGGCTCCAGGGAGAGCTCAGAGCCCCTTGCAGGGCCTGAAGGGGCTCCAGGAGAGCTGGAGAGGGACTGGGGACAAGGGATGGAGGGACAGGACACAGGGAATGGCTCCCAGTGCCAGAGGGCAGGGATGGATGGGATATTGGGAATGGGGAATTGTTCCCTGGCAGGGTGGGCAGGCCCTGGCACAGGGTGCCCATCCTGGATCCCTGGCAGTGCCCAAGGCCAGGCTGGATGGCACTGGGACACCCTGGGACAGTGGGAGGTGTCCCTGCCATGGCTGGGGTGGCACTGGGTGGGCTTTAAGGTCCTTTCTCACCCAGACCATTCCATGGTTCTGTGATTGAAGATTTTGTTCCCTCCCCTGCCTGACCCTGTGACACCCCAGCCTGGCACCACAGCAGCTCCTCACCACAATCCCAGAGCTTCCTCCAATGCATCACTGCCTCCCTGCAGCATCCACAGGGATTCCTCAGCAAAGCTCTCAGCCTCCACTGCCTGCAGAACGTGACTCTCACAACCACTGAGCCTGTTCAGGTGTTGAGCACTTGGAAATCAATTGTACAAATCCTGATGGGATCAATCCCGTTCTCACAGCGTGGGCTCTGTGCTTAAATTAAGCTACAACATTCCAAAAATGGGGAATGTCAGCTATGGGCAGCCAGAGGTTTCATTCCTGCACTGCAAAGGCACCTCAGGGCTGCGGCTGTGCAGCAGAATTCAATCCCATCCAGCAATTACAGACCTTATCTGTGCTGAGATACAGAGCTGCAGCCTCTCAAGGCATTTACAAGTGACAATTCCAGGCTGGATGTCTGCAGCTGTAAGGGAGCCTGTTACAGAGCAACAAACACAAATTTCCACACCTCTACAAGTCAGCTTTCAAACTTAAAACTGCATTTCCAAGGAGCTTGCATGCATAGGTTTTTCTACTTTGAAGCAGAAATTTTTGCTTCTTTCCTGGTGGTGAAAAAGAAGGGGACAGAGAGGGAGAGGCAGATGCCTCACCCAGTGCACACTCAGTGTTTATCCACAAAAAAATCCAGGTTCCTGGGAAAACAGTTCCCATGCAGCACCCAGCTGGGACATCCCAGAGACTGCACAGACAAAAAAACAGGAAAATTCCTGTCCATCAGCTCCTAAGCCAATCCCTAAAAGGATCAGAAGCACCACTGGGTCTTTGCCTCCCCAAGTGCTGCAGCAAAACACTGTACTTATAATGAGCTTTAACAGATAAAAGCCTGATAGAGGAGTAAAGCACAGATAATCCCATAAATTTGGTTTGCCAATCCTCAGGCTGTCCCAGGGTCAGGCAGCTCCTCCACCAACTCAGAGTGCCATGGAAGTGCAGGATGGTCTGTGAAACAGCCTGAAGGGCTCAGACAAAGAAATCACCAGGGCTCCCCTGGCACTGACAGGACAAGGCTTTTCCTCATCCCTCATCAGCATCCAGAGCTGAAGGCAAAAAGTGTCACAAACAACCATAGAATGGTTCATGAGATGTGTCTGGGAGGCACCTCAGGTGCAGTGTCCTGCTCTGAGCATCTGCCTCCAGACAAGGCTGCTCAGGACCCTGCCCATGGAACAGCCATGAGTTCCCTGCACCTCTCCAGATCCCTGTCCCAGTGTTCAGTCTGAACAGTCCTCATTCCCAAGCCAGCATGTTTGCATGTGTCCATGCAGGGTTTCCCACGTGCTGCCCTGTGTCTCACCCTGCCACGAGCAGAGCCAGGCTCTGTCCCCTCTCACACCCTCCACCGTGGAGCTGTGGGGTCTCCTCTGCTCCAAGCACACTGAAGGCCCAGACAGGGCCCCCAGGGCTGAGCAGAGGGGACAGTCCCTCCCCTCAACACTTCTGCTGACACAGCCAAAGCCACCGCTGACCTCTGCTCACTCCTGGTCACCTTTTTGTCCCCAGGGCTCCTCTGCAAAGCTACTTCCAGCAGCAATGGCTCTGCTGAGCATCACAGGGTTCTCATCACCTGCAGCTCCAGGGTGTCACAGTCCCTCTGAACTCCAGGCCTGTGACCTCTCTGCTCCACTCGGCACCACCCAGAGCCGGGCTGTGAGGGCACTCACCCATTAATAACCACATTGCACAGCAAATACTGCAACTAATGAACTGTGCTCTTACCACAGCTACCAAAAACCAATCAAATTATGCATACTCCTAATCAATGCCTGAGAGGATACAGCTAACCAGAGCACCACCAGCACCCCAGCTCCCAAAGGGAGCCCTGCTGCCACAAACATCTTTTATGAAAACTCCTTTCCTTAGGATTTTTTTCTCCTGAGAAGCTTTGAGGCCTCAGGAACAAAATGTAAACAATGGTTATCTGCTGCTGTGGAATGCAACAGGTGCATCTGTGATTGGTCTCATGTGCTTGTTTGTAATTAATGGCCAATCACAATGAGCTGGCTCAGACAGTCTGAGGCAGCTGCCTTTGTTATTATTCTTCCTTCTCTATTCTTAGCCAGCCTTCTGAGATGAAACTTTTCCTTCTATTCTTTTAGTATAGTTTTAATGTAATATATATCATAAAATAATAAATCAAGCCTTCTATAACATGGAGTCAGATCTACATCTCTTCCCTCATCCTAAGACCCCTGTGACCACCATCACACCCTGCATGCTGTGGACAATTCCAAGTGGGAGCTGACAGTGTGTCCTGTGTGCCACATGTAAATTATGCAGTATTAAGATGATTATCACCTTTGTACCATCACAAAATGACTTTTAGTTTGAGCCCTCTTTTCCTCCTGTTTATAAAAGTTCCATCCCAGTAGAGAAGCAAAGCCAGGGAGCCTCAAGCAGACTCTCCCCAGCACAGACCAGGAATGAAAAACTCTGCTGGGATAAAATAAAGCCATAGAGCAGTTCCACCTCACCACACACTATAAACCTGCAGTGCCTTCTGCTCCACAAACCCTGCTGGGAAACACCACAGTGGCAACTTGGGAATAATAAACAGCAGATAAACAGCACCCAGCATCAGTCACAGGAACGGGCATGCTTGGAAACAGAAAAGATGGAAGGTCTCAAGTCATCCAAGAACAAAGGATGGGGCTGCTGGAGAACACAGCCCTGACACCAGGCACCACCCAAGAGTTCCTGGACTCCTCCAAAAAGGCTTCAAACCAAAGGCTGAAACTTAACACAGAATCATGGAATCTCCTGAGCTGGAAGGAACCCCCAGGGATCATCCAGTCCAACTTCTGGCTGTGCCCAGACACCCCAAACCCCACCCTGTCCATCCCTGGCAGTGCTGCCCAAAGGCTCCTGGAGCTCTGGCAGCCTCGGGGCCGTGCCCATTCCCTGGGCAGCCTGGGCAGTGCCAGCACCCTCTGGGGGAGAACCTTGCCCTAAAATCCAACCTAAAATTCCCCTGACACACCTTCATGGACTCCTCACAAGCTGTGGGCACAGCTGCCACCCCCACCTGCTGCACAGCATCTCCACACCTCAAAGACAAAAATCTGCTTCTTTATTCTTATGGTCTCCACCCCTGCATAGTCCTGGGGAGGAGGGTCATGTCTGTGTCCCACAGCCATGAGCACATCCCAGTTATCCATGTCCATGCTGCAGCCAAATCCACCCAAACTCACCCCATCTTCCGAACTGGCACCGGTGTATTTTTCAAGCGCTTCCAAGAAGAGCCACCACTCCTGACAGTTGCAGAAGACCTGAAAAAAAAAGTTGGTGGAACCACCCCTGTGCATTTCACAGGAAAAAAAAAGAAACTTCAAAAATCATGAAGATTTCCAGAGCTAGGGAATTAGTTGCCATGGATATTTGCTGCTGTGACAAATACTCTAATTCTGTGCTGGGGTGAGTGACAGCACAAAGCACCGAGTCAGCTGGGAACAAACAGCAACACGGCGAGGCTGGAACACAGCACACCCAGCCCCACGTCCCTGGGAGCATCCCTGAGGAAACCAACCATGGACCTCAACAGCACCAGCACCAGGAGGCCACAGGGCTCCCCAAAGGAGCTCTGCTCCCATCCAGGCTACCCAGCCCTGCTGTCACACCCATGGCTGTGCCATGGCAAGGAGAGTTCACTGCTTGTGAGAGCCCACCCAGCCACAGTGTTAAGGTGTGTGTGCCAAACAACCAGCCTGAAGTGAGAAGATCTTACAACAGTAATACACAACCAGCAGGCCCCAAGGACAACATTTTCCTGCTCTGTTTCTCATAAAGTTCCTAGAAGAAACCTGCTCTAGCTATTAACAACAGATTAAGAATCACTGCTGTGTGTTAAAGAAGGAAAAGAGAAAGGCACTGACTCCCACTTCACCATATTTACCCCCACATGCATTGCAGAAGCTGCTTTAAACAGCCACGCGTGCCCAGCCAGTGCTCTCATCCAGAAAGATTTGGAGGATTAGGACTATTTTTAGGGAGTGAAGCACCTCCCCCTGAGTCACTGCAGGGACATACATCTATCCGGTCGTGATTCAAAGCAGAAATAGCCTTGAAGAGTTAGATAAAAATAAAAAAAAAAAGCAAGGAAAGTGGATACTAACACAGCTTGGTGTGAAAGGAAGGGCAGGGAACACAGAGGTGACAAAGGGTTCGGGCACAGTCACCAGTGCTGACACAGCAGCAGCTCCATCAGTGTCACAATGTGACCTGTGAGCAGCTCCAGCCCACAGCATCACCTGGGGACAGCACAGGTACAAACCAGCCCTGCCAGCAGCCCTGCCTTGCCGAGGGGGAAGCGAATCCCAAGTGCCTGGAAGGGAACCAAAGAGGAGATTTGCTCCCATTTGTTCTGCTGCCACGGCAGAGCTGCACTGACACGCAGGCCCACGCTCCCATCTGCATCTTCAATGGCAGATTGATCCCTTCACAGCCCGGGCTCAGCACCAGCCCTGCACTCACACTCACACTCACACTCAGGGCTGTGAGTGAGCACCATCCTCACATCCAGCCCTGCACTCACACTCACACTCACACTCAGGGCTGAGTCAGCACCACACTCACATCCAGCCCTGCACTCACACTCAGGGCTGGGTCAGCACCACACTCACATAAAGCCCTGCACTCACACTCACACTCAGGGCTGGGTCAGCACCACACTCACATCCAGCCCTGCACTCACACTCACACTCAGGGCTGGGTCAGCACCACACTCACATCCAGCCCTGCACTCACACTCACACTCAGGGCTGTGAGTGAGCACCACTGCCCCAGCACCATCCTCACATCCAGCCCTGCACTCACACTCACAGCTGAGTCAGCACCACACTCACATCCAGCCCTGCACTCACACTCACACTCAGGGCTGTGAGTCAGCACCACTGGCCCAGCACCATCCTCACATCCAGCCCTGCCCCAGCCCTCAGACACGGCAGTGTTATGGCATTAATTATTAAACAAGCTTTTTGAGTGAAACCAAACAAAGGCTGATGCAAAGTGTAGAAAGATCCCTGCCACGGTGCTGTAGGAACTGCTACAATAATTGAACAGTATAATGAGGACCTGAAGGGATATTTAACACCTCCAGCCAGCTCGGGTTTGGAAGCACTATCTTATTATTTAGGGGTAAATCTCCAGGATGCTGCCTGCCCTCCTGATAGCAGGCTGGGACAGCTCACATTTCAGGGTGACAACCTGAGCTGTTGGCCATCAGCTGAACAGACCTGCAGGGAGCAGAGGGCTCTGATATCACTGATAACACTTCAGGCATATAACATTACCAGGCTGAGTTACCCAGCTACAACATTTGATACACAAGCACAAAACACAGAGAAGCTCAGGAGTCTGACCTGCTGCAGCATAACTCAACCTACAGATAGTGAACATCGTGGTCATTCAGAGGTGAGCTCAGAGCTCATTGCACTGATTGGAAACTCCTTTTCAGGGGAAAATGAGGTGGGATACAAGGGACACTGCATGGAAAAGCACAGCAGGTTCCTCACAATACTCCTGACAAGAAGGATCAGCTCCTTCCCCAGTGACTCACTGTGGGTACAGAGGATGACAGGCCATACAAGCACCAACTTAAACCTGTAATTGGAGCAAGCCAAGTCAGAGCTGAATGCATATTTCCCTGGGAAAAGACAAGCAGGGGAGCTGCAGGAAGAGGCAGGTGATGCCAGTCACCTCTGCAGGCAAAGGACAGCTGGCCTGCTCCTGGAGCAACATGACAGCAGCTAGACTAAGGGTTTTCCAGGGCTGAGCACAGTCCTGGAGCAGGAGCCAGTCCACACCACCCTCTGCTCCTACAGGCCAGCACAGCCCCTGCTGTCCCACTCCAGCTGAGCTGAGGGAGCTCCAGCACCGTGGGGGAGAGTGCAGGGCTGGACAGTGACCCCTGCCCGTGCCTGGGACAGCACAGCAGAACTGCACAGTGTGTGCTCCAGCAGGGGAACCGGGACCAGGGCACAGCTGGAATGGGGTGACAGACACCTCACTCAGGTCAGGAGGCAGGCAGCTGAGCCCACAAACACCCTCCACACCTGCCAACAGCTCCAGGAGTGAAAACTGCTGCGGGAGCCAAGCTACCTGAGGGATCCCCTCGTGCCCAACATGGAGACAGCAGCACAGGCTGCTCTACCTCCACACAAACCCAGAGTGTTCTGCTCCCTCACCGTTTAGACAAACCAGTTATTTCTTCTACAATTACATCAAATTAAGTATTTGGCCAGTGTAGAATCATGGAATGGTTTGGGTGGGAAGGGATCTTAAAGGTTCCACTCCCCTGCCATGGGCAGGGACACCATCCACAAGACCAGGTGTTGTGGGGTGCTGTGATGTCCCATTTTGGCCTTCCAGGTCATTCCCCCAGGTGTGCCTACGCCTCTCTCCCTTCCCCCTTGCCCCCATGCTGAGTGAGTCCTGTCACTCAGGCTGAACATTCCAGCAAGGCGTCGTGTGCTTGGTCAAGTTCAAAGGATGCCCCTCAGGCCCAGGGGTCATTGGCCTGTCTGGGTGTCATCTTCCCCTGAGACCCTGCCCCTCTCACCTGGTTGGTGGCTCACCTGTCCCTCCCCTCCCCCTGTCCCTGAGCTTAAAAGGTGATCAGACCATGCGGCCGGGATTCTGTTGGAGCAGCTGCTCACGTTCAGACCTCTGTAACCATGGAATAAACCTCTGGACATTAAACCCTCCAGCAGAATCCATCATTTTTCTCTTCACCATTGCCTGAAGCCATTCCTCTTGAGGTAAACGGGGTTCCTAACAAGCCTGGACTTGTTCAGTGCCCAGCTGCAACCACCAGCAAGCCAAGGTATCTCTGGGGTGACACACCACAGTTGCCGCCTTTGGCCCAGCAGCGAGGGTCAGACTGGCCCAGGCACAATCTAACTGGGAATATTGGGAGCTTTTTTTCCAATAACCAGGCTGCTCCAAGCCCTGCCCAGCTTGGCTGGAACACCTGCAGGGATGGGATTGTCGGTTTCTCGGCTGTTTCAATGACCTGGAAAGGCCCGGGGTGGCCTTGGACAGCCTGCGCTTCAAAGGACGAGAAGAGGCTTCTGATCTTTTCTCGGTCTCGGTATTTATTAATTGTTTATCTAAAAGATTTTCTTTTGGCCCAACAGAGATCTGCTCAGCAGCCAGCATGAGCACACTGAGCGCCCCCGGGGCGGTCACCTATCTTTATACTCAAAATTACGTGTACAATATTTATCATTTTTCCCCAATACCTTTTACCCTTATTGACCAGTGCACTTTTAGTAATAACCAATCCCAAAGTGCCAGCATCACCAGAAAAGATGGAGGCCAAGAAGAAGAAGAAGAAGAAGAGGACACGCCCCAATTCCTCCATCTTACTTCTTTAGACCCCCCTGTACAGAAATCTTAAACCCTGTGTCTTACACTCTAATTAACTTATCCCTTCACCATTCACCCAGTGAAATCCTCCCATCCTCATACAGGTGTCATCTCCCGTGCAGGATCAAAGTGCAGCCACCAGACACTTCTGGCAACATCCCAGGACTCCCGAGCCCCCCAAGGCTGGTCTCGGTCACTCTGCACCTCAGTCCTGAGGTGCTGAGATCCCACATGGGATGAGGGATGTCATCCATCCCACCTAGCCAAATGAAGATTATATGTATAGAAACAAAGGAGAAAGATGGTTCATGGCTCTTATCACAGTTTGCAACCAGCAAACAGAACCAGGCAACAGCTGTAAATCCCCTCAGCCAGCACTAATTACCAAGCCATGATGGAAACATCCCTAAGGAGAAGATCCCTGTCTCACACCCTCCTGCAGAGTCAGCTGCAGTTGCTGTTTGGACTGAAGTGAGCCCAGCCTCCCCCACAGCACTAACTGGGAGCAGAGCAACCCAGCCTGGCACCAGCAGCCCCAAGAGCATCGTTCCCCCCACCCCATGGCACCCCAAAAGTGTCCTGTGGCCACGCAGTGTCCCCAGGGAGCTGTGGCAGCACCGTGTCCCCAGGCACAAAGCACAGCAAGGAGCTGCTCCAGAATGGGCAAACAGCAAGGAACACCAGCAAAGCACCATATGGATGCAGAGAGTGCCATGGGAAAACAAGCTGACTGGGAACACCAATTATTCATCACTGTTTAAAAACAAGTAGCTCAAAGTCACCAGGAGCTGCAGAGCTGCCCTGGAAACCTGCACGCTCCAGCACCCAGAGAGACACAAACACTCCAGGATTGTCTGCACAGGGACAGGGTGTCACAACAATCATTCCAGGAGAGCATGGTGCCTCATTCTATCAGGTACAAGCTCAATGTAAGGAAAAGTTTTCCCCTCCAAGAGTGGTCCCACACTGGAAGAGGGGCCTGGAGAGGCTCTGCAAGCTCACACCTTGGAGATCTCAGAGGCTGGAGCACAAGTGTGATGAGAGACGGCTGAGGGAGCTGGAGGGGCTCAACCTTGTGGCTCTGCACAGCTCCTGACAGGAGGGGACAGCCAGGGGAGTCGGGCTGTGCTCCAGGGAACAGGGACAGGAGCAGAGGGAACGGCCTCAGGCTGGGCCAGAGGAGGTTTAGGTTGGATATTGGGAAGATTTCTTTATGGAAAGGGTGGTCAGGTTGGCAAAACTGCCCAGGGCATTGCTGGAGTCCCCGTCCCTGGAGTGACTTAAAAGCCACGTGGATGTGGCACTTGGGGACATGGGTCAGTGGTGGCCTTGGCAGTGCTGGGGGCTCCCAGAGGTCCCTCCTGGGCTCCCTCAACCTCCCACATCTCCACCATCAGCAGAGGTTCTCAAGCTCCTTCCCGAACTCCCCTCCTCAGCTTTCAGTGGAGTCTCAGCACAAAAAACATCTCTGGGCTGTGCTCAAGCCCTCCCGGTGCCAACCAAGAGTTAAGTGCTGCATAAACAGAGCTGGTGAAGAATGCTGCTCTGTGAAACACAGCTTTTCCAGGGAAATGAGCTGCAGGATGACCCAGACAAGACAGCTAAAGTGCCCCAGGCACCCATCACTGCTCAGAGAGGGGAGTTAATGCTGCTTGAAGGAGAAGCCTTTCCCTTCCCAACAATAACACGGTTTTCCCCTCTCCATTTGTCACTGCTTTCATCACTACACCCCGTGCCCACACAAAGCACTGCTGAAGGCTCTCCAGACACCCAACCCACAGGAGCCCAGCTCCAGCCCATCCCACAGAGGAGCCAACACATCCCAGAGCTCTCAGAAAGGTCAAGAAGCTGCTGGGAGAACACAACACTTGGAGCATCCATGGTCACATGAGCCAACGCCAGTCTTTGATGAATTAATACTCACCTGCAGATCCTCTCTAATCTCCTTGAAAACACTTATCTGTTCAAGGTGATTAGATTCTCCCATACAGAGCCGCTAATTATAGATAATGATAACTCTGAGTGGCAGCAAGAGGAGTTCAGAGAGTTTGGATCATTAGCAAGTCAAGCAGACTCGTCCTGCATCCCCAAACTGCCTTCCCACGCCAGGATCACTGAATCAGCCAAAACACTTGGTCAAAAACAACCCAGGAGGACCCATCAAGGGCATGTAAAATGGTCCAACCATATTGCTGTGGATTTGGGAACTTCCTAAACCCATACAACTCCTCCAAAATTCCTCAGCAGTTGTTGTTTTTCACAGGTTCAGAGGAGGGAATACAAAGCAAAGGCACATGAAGTTTCCCTGGCAGCAAGGCTTGATGTCTTCATCGATGTAGCAAAGCTACAGGAGGCTTTAAATGCTCCATTTGGGGAAAATGTTGTAATTAGAAGCTTTGATTCAGCAAACTGTCCCTGTGAAACCAACTGGGCAGCAAACGGGCGTCGCACTTGGCTGCTGGAGCAAACCCCTGAGTGAGAACAGCTCCAGAGGATGGCACAGCAGCCACCCACACAGCAGCACCCCAGGGACACCAAGGGGACACCCGGGATTTCAGCAGCTCAGCTCTGCACACCAAAACCCTCCGGGCAACGTGACAGGCTGGGCTTTAAAGCTGAACAGCGAGAGGCAGGAAATCCAAATGCAACAAAAAGCTTCAACATGGAACAAAATCAATCCACTCAAGGAGGCGGCTTGGGCACCACGGGGCAGCCTTCCCAGTCTAGATGATTTTAGCAGACAAGCAAAATGAAGTTTCTACAAAGTAGCCATAGCTAAATCAGGTGGGCTGTGCAGCTACCAAGGTGAGAAGAGCACAGCAATTCACCTGCAAGGGCAGGAAAGGAGACTCCTGGTGTGGACCTGCTGAGCTGGGCTGAGCACAGAGAGCCAGCAGAAAGCAGGACCCGTGACTCTCGCTATGCCAGGGACCTCTATAGAACACTTACAGATAGAGCATCTATCTATATTTGTCTTTCTCAGCGAACAGGCAGCAGCCTGACACCTGCCTGGCTCCTGTCATGGAGCTAGAATTCCTATCAAAACACAAGTGCCAGGTTTTACCCCAGACTGTCTCCCAGGAGCGCTCCCAGATGAGCAATTCAAGCTGACACAGGCACTATTGCAGAGTGCTGGGTTTGAAGAGTATCATGGAGGCTTTTCTCCACTTAGGAAAGGCTTCACCACGTGTTCTGCGCTGTATTTTTGTACTCCTGACTCACAACCAAATTAATTCAGTTGTCATCAAGCCCAGAGATGAAAAGAAGCACAAAATCCTCCAGCATCCTTTTCCCCAAGCAGCTGCTGAAGGTCTGCCCTGCCTAAAAGCTTCACAAAGTTTCAACTCCTTCACATGCAGCTCAGAATAATTTCCTTGGGTGTTTCTGTTTGTTGTTTCAGCCTAAAACAGATCAAATGGTCTCAAAATAAACCAGGTTGTTCCCATCTGAAATAATTGTTGAAGAAAACCACTTGCTCACTCACGACAGACTCGGCATCGACACGCAAAAATAATATTCTGACATGGTTACAAATGGGGTGTTAAACTCCAACAGCCTTTTTGAGCAGAGTTAAGGCATTCCAGAAAGGATTACAGTAAATTAGCTGAATTACTGAGAGGTAATTACATTTTTTGGGGGGAGGTTGTTTGGCTTTAGTTCTTTGAGGGTTTTCAACAACTGCAAGTAGATAACCACACCATCTGTCTTCTGCACTGTTACCTGCTGTAGTCTGACCCTGGGACCCAGGTTCCAGGGGTCTCTTAGAGCTGGAAGAGTTTATATTTACATCTGACAGGGAGCTGGAGCTCTGCAATCTGCTTCAGGCTACGTGTCAGCAGCTGGAGCTGGGAGGAAATCAGCTGATGAACTTTATGTCGGGAGGAAAAACAGCTCTGGCAGAACCTTTATAGAGAATTCCTGTCTCAGGGGGTTTGGCACTTTAAAGAGTTACTATTTTATAAAGCTTTTAACCATCTTTAACATTCGGGATTGTTTCCATGTCCTGAAGTACAGCCAACATCTGCTGCACAACACTGAGGGTGACAGAGCACTTGTGTTCCCAGTGAGAAAGATAAACATGATCCAAATCACAGAATCCCTGAATGGTCTGGGTGGGAAAGGACCTTAAAGCTCCTGTCGTTCCACCTCCTACCATACACAGAGACACCTTCCTGGAGGATAAAAACACCATTTGTATTTTCACCGCCCAAGTGAGACAAGCAGCACAAGAGACGCTACGAAGATGACACCGCTTTGGATTCAGCCTCGGGGTGTCTGACACGCTCCTCGGCGAGCCCACAGCCCGTCAGACAGCGCCGGGAGCCAGGCACGGCTCGGAGCAGCTGCTGGAGCTTCCTTCAGCCCCCAGGAGCAGCCCCAGCCCGGGCTGCCTTCCCTAGGCCGACATTCCCGGCACAGCATCCCAGGCCACGCTTGCACCGCCACCGCAGCGCCCACAGCCGCGGGCACCGCCGGGGAAGGACCCGCAGGCTCCGGCAGGGTACAGCAGGAGCAGGTTACACAGCTGAGGGAGGAGGGTCTGGGGTGTTCGGATGGAGGTTGTGATTTGGGCAGCTGTAGCAGCCGGAGCTGCTGAACCAGGAGCGGAGGGATGGAGAGAGAAGGATGGGAGATCCAGGGCGATCCATCATCCCGGGGCCCCGCTGGACCCCCGCGGCTCTGCAGGATCAAAACCCGAGTTTGGCTTTAAAAGAGGAAAAAAAGCCCAAACTAAACAACACGAGGCGATTTTCGCTGTGCAACAGCGCAGCCCCCGCGGTCCATCCCCCCTCCCGGCGGCCCCTGCCCGGCCCCCCGGCCCCGGTACCTGTAGTAGCTGAGCAGCCCATTGCTGAGCACGAACCAGCGCCGCTGGTAGCCCTTCAGGTAGTTGGTCCACTTGAAGAGCCAGCCCTTGTAGGTGTCGGAGCCCGGGGGGGCGGCGGGCGCTCCCCCCGCCGGGCCCCCGCCGCCGCGGCCGCCCGGCTCGGCGCTCATTGCCGGCAGCTCGTGGCAGGCCAGGCAGGGGACGGCGCTGAGGAGCGAGACCAGCCCGCGGGTGCCGCCGCCGCAGAGCGCGGCCGCCTTCCCCATAGACCCCGCGGGGCCCGGCCGAGGCTCCGCCGCTCCCGGGGCGGCCCCGGCCCGTCCGCACCGAGCGGGGGCGGCGCCGCCGCCACGTGACTGCCCCATGGGGAGGGGAGCGGGCGGGAGCGCCCCCCGGCGGCGGGGCGGGAACGGCGCGCACCGCGCCCGCCCTCGCATGGCCCCCGCCCTCACACCGCCCCCACACTCACACCGCCCCCGCCATTTTGGCCCCCCGCCGCCATTTCATGCCAGGGGGCTGGGGCGGGGGGCATGGTGCAAACTGTTCCGTATAAATGTTCTCGTAAAAAAATCCTCCTGGGTGCCGCCTGCCCTGCTGGGAGGAGAAGCCCCATCCTCGTGTCCCGCTCACCCGCCCCCTCCAGCAGCACACGGGCCTGGGTTTTGTGCCTGTCCACAGGGCAGTGTGGAGGCCTGTGGCAGTGCCACCCGGCCAGGTGTTCCCATGTCTGCTGAGGGTTCTTTCCCTTTTCTCTTCCCAGCCTTTTTTCCCCTTCTTTGTTCTCTTTTCCCTTTCCCCTTCCTTCTTCCTCTTTTATTCTCCCCTCTTCATTCCCCCCCCATCATAGATCACGTCTCACTCATCTCCCTGATCCTCTCTGATCCCCCTGATCCCATTATCCTCAGCCATCACCTTCACACACTGTCACAGCCGTGCCAGGTGCTCAGGAGGCTTCTCCAGCCCTGGGAATTCTCCAGAGAGGGCACCGGGCTCCAGGCTGGGCAGTTCTGAGAGTGAGGGACCCTCCATGTGCTGCTCTGGGCTGAGCTCTGGCCTCTTTGCAGCTGGGTGAGCCATTCCTCCCTGGAGACTCCTTCAGGCAGGAGCACCAGAGACACTGAGGCAGCCTCTGGGGCCACTCCTGGGTCTGCAACAGCCTGAGAGGGCTTTGGACTCCAAAGGCTGCTTTTCAGAGAGCCATGGAATGGGTTACCATGGAAGGGACCTTAAAACTCATCCCAGTTCCACTACCTGCCATGAGCATGGACATCTTCCACTATCCAAGGCTGCTTCATACCCCATCCAGCCTGGCCTTGGACACCTCCAGGGATCCAGGGGCAGCCACAGCTGCTCTGGGCACCCTGTGCCAGGGCCTGCCCACCCTCACAGGGAACAATTCCTAATTCCCAATATCTCATCCAGCCCTGCCCTCTGGCAGTGGGAAGCCATTCCCCTTTGTCCCAAGTCCCTCTCCCACTCTCCTGGAGCCCCTTTAGGCACTGGAAGGGCCTTTAAGGTCTCCCTGGAGGCTGTAGGTTTTTGGGAACTGAAGTCTATCTGGACAGGGAATGTCCTTCTTGATGTAACTACACCCCAAACTATCCACATGGCTGCCAACTTCTCAAAGTCTCATGGATCCCAGTATCTCTTGTGGCTGCCAAGAAGGGAACACACCTTCCTTGGCCATGTCTGAGGAGAGAGGGGCCTCGCCAGTGCCACTGCTCTCTCCAGAAAAGGGAGGCTGCAAGGAAGGGCCCTAAAGTCAGGAGTGGGCTGTCAAATCCACACAAGTAGGACATGACAGCATGAGGGGAAATAGCCTCAAGTTGTGCCAGGGGATGTTTATATTAAATATTAACAGAACTTTTTTTTGTGGAAAGGGTCCTGAGGCCCTTGCCAAGGGAAGCGGTACAGTCGCCATCCCTGCAAGTGTTCATAAAACATATGGATGTGACACTTGAGAACAAGGGTTACTGGTGAACATGGTGGTACTGGCTTGACTGGATGATCTTAAAAGTCTTCTCCAACCTTAACAATTCTTAATGCTTTTATCTGGAAGAGCTCATACACAGCAGCTTTGCCAGGAGAGAAAATTATTTGGGGCTTTATTTCTTGCCTTTGCCTTTGCCCTTGCCCTTTGCCTTCTTCCGTAGTGACTTGTACTTGCACCGCACAAAGTAGCCTTTCCAGTAGGCCTGGATGCAGGTGGCAGCTTGGTTCCTCCTGGCCTCCTCCCGTGCAGCCTCCTCTGCCTTCTCCTGGAGAATCCTGCGCTCCTCCTCGATCAGGGTGTACTCCTGGATCAGCAGGGCGTGTTTCTCCATCAGCACAGCCAACTGCTGCTTCTCCTCATTGTAGGCAATCTGGAGCTCATCATATGTGGTCTGCCGGGACAGCAGGGATCAGGGACAGCTGGGCAGCAGCTCCTCCCCACATCCCCAGGTGGGGGTCCTGAAACCCATCCCAAAGCCATGGAGCCTAAACTGGTCAGAGCCTTTCCAAAGGGACTCAAAAGGAAGGGATGTGCCCAGTACCCAGGGAGTCTCATGACATGCTGGGTGCCTTGATGCTCCCCTGAAAAATGCTCCCACACACAGTGGAAGATTTGGAGAACCAGCAGTGCATCTGCCAGGGTGCTGCAATGAGCTGAGCTCTCCAAAGCAGCCCTGCTATAGCAGGAACTGCCTGGCACAGCCTCTCTGCTAAAGATTTTGGGGCTTGTACTGCAGCTCTAACTTGGGTTTGATGTTTTGCCAGTGTGGGGGTGGGTCTGCCTTGACAAGTTCTGCCCCAAACATGGGGCTCCTGCCTCTCCAGGGACAGGAAACCAAAATAATCCCATTATTAAACATCTGACAGGATCATTCCTTACAATTAGCAGCAGCTTTCAGGCCCCTCCCTGTATTTTGCTCTGTAAGGAATCCAGCAGCTTTTATCCAATCCCATAAATACTGCAAGAACAGGAAAGCCCCCAGGGCCTTCCTAGAGGCAAGTTTTGGGGGTTCTGATGTGACCCTGAGCCTGTTATGGCTCAGTTGTGGGCAGGCTGTGGGGTTTCTTAACACCCAGCACATGCCCCAAGGATTCAGCAGGAACAGGAGCAGGATTTGGACACCAGGTAGGGCCATGAGGATTGAGGATTGGAGCAAAACTGTAAAACCTGTTTCCTGGCATCAGGTGGACACCCCAGACAGAACATGGTGACCCATTTGCCCCCAGATCCTGTGGGATTTAGCACAGATTTATCCCACAGATACCGTGGGATTTACTGTGGGATTGAGTGAATGTAACATTTCCTAAAGCCAGAGCAGCAGAAGACTCCTGGACACACAGGCAGGACAAAGATCCCTTTCCTGTAGGTTTGCCTGGATGCAGAACTGCCTCTCACTTCCATGGTCTCCTGTGTCCCTTTGGACAGGAATCTACCCAAGCAAATCACTTTATGGCAGAGCAAAGCACTTAAAGCCAACACCTGTTTTTCTGTCATGTCTGTGTCGTATTTCTGGATCCATTCCTCAATTTCCCTCTCTGTTTTGCACTTTTCCTGAAAAACAAAACAAGATCAGATCCTTGAAGACATCTGAGGCCTGGGAAGGAGTGTCCTGAGTGAGAAAACAGGGAAACTTTAAGCCACATCATCATTATATTTAAGTATTCGAGCCACAGCATCATTATATATCTGAATATTTCACCTCCTTCCTGTGACAAGCTTCCCTCAGCTGACACATATGTGGTTTGCCCTGGTTTAAGGATTCTCCTGGGACATTCCCAGAGGGCTTTATTTGGTTTACAGCATGGAGCTGGGGGGATGAACAGCACCTGGAAGTTGCTTTCTGCAGGAGGAAATGAACGTGTCTGATGGAATGTGGCAAGTCATCGACAAACTGAGGCAACCAGCCTGAAACTGAAGCAGGAGAGAACTGCAAAACCTGAATTTGGGACAGAAAATACTCAGAAGATGGTGGTGCCTTTTAAAAGAAAGCTCTTTCTGGCTGTACAACAGTTTAACAATGGCTGTACTCTTGTACAGCCTGGGGCAGGTTCCCTCCAGCTCTGGATGTGTGCTCTGTGGAATCATTCCTGCTCCATTTCCTGTGTGGCACAACCCCAGCATGGCCCAAGGGCTCCCAGGCCATCACGAGGTCCCACCTGAGCTATTTAGACCACAAGTACAACTTGTACTTGCTGAGGAAAGGAGGCTTCTGTGGTCAGTAAATGCATCTGCCAGGGTGCTGCAATGAGCTGAGCTCTCCAAAGCAGCCCTGCTGTGGCAGGAACAGCAGCAGGAACTGCCTGGCACAGCCCCTCTGCCAAAGATTTTGGGGCTTGTACTGCAGCTCTGACTTGGATCTGATGTTTTGTCAGTGCCCAGCCCTTCATGCTGTGCCACCCAATGCAAGAGTGACAGATGCCCCACCACCATGTGGGCTTCCTGCCCATGGGAGGCTGCACTGGTTTGGAGAGAACACTCAGGATGAGCAAAGTGAGAAGGAAAATGCCCTTTTTTCCAGTTCTCAGTTCTTTGTGTCCCCAGTGTGTTCTGCTCAGGGCAGAGTTGGTGCTACAGGGGGCTGAGCCTGCCTGCTGCTCCCATTCCTCCTCCTGAATCTGCTCAGCCCTGGGGACAGGGACTTTGGGGTGCTGCTGGGTGAGGGCTGCACCTGCCCCAGCCCTGAAACCTCCCAGCCCTGCATGAGTCCCCAGCATGGGCAGCAGGGAATGGGGGATTCTGCTCCTCTGCCCCACCTGCAGAGCTGCCCCAGCCCTGGGCCCAGCACAGGAGGGACCTGGAGCTGCTGGGGAGAGCCCAGAGGAGGCACCAGAGATGCTGCAAGGGCTGGGGCCAGGCTGGGAGAGCTGGGGGTGCTCACCTGGAGAGGAGAAGGCTCCAGGGAGACCTCAGAGCCCCTGGCAGGGCCTGAAGAGGCTCCAGGAGAGCTGGAGAGGGACTGGGGACAAGGGATGGAGGGACAGGACACAGGGAATGGCTGCCAGTGCCAGAGGGCAGGGCTGGGTGGGATCTTGGCAATGAGGAATTGTTCCCTGGCAGGGTGGGCAGGCCCTGGCACAGGGTGCCCAGAGCAGCTGTGGCTGCCCCTGGATCCCTGGCAGTGCCCAAGGCCAGGCTGGACATTGGGGCTGGGAGCAGCCTGGGACAGTGGGAGGTGTCCCTGCCATGGCAGGGGTGGCACTGGATGGGCTTTAATGTCCCTTCCCACCCAAACTATTCTGGGATGATTCTTTGAAGTTACATTTCCCCCCATTCAGCCCAGCCTGACTCCCTCTTGGTTTGTCTGTTCTGCCAAGCTGGGCAGAGCAGGACCTGCTGAGCCCTCAGCATCAGCTCCATTCCACCCTGAACAATAAATCTGCTCTAAAAGATGCCTTCTACCAAGGCAATATTGTTTGCTCTGCTCCCCCTACAGCAGACCCCTGGTTTGTCACTCTCCCACACGTGTCCTGCTCCTGCTGGCTGGCCTGAGCCCTGCTGGTGTCACAGCACAGTGGGAAGGTGTTCCCAGGCAGCAGGAGCAGGACCTGTGACAGCTCCGTCCCTGCTGTCGCTGCAGGGCTGCTTTGCACTGGAATCAGCAGAGCATGAGGACAGGGCGGGTGTGCTGTGACAAACACCATGTGCATCCTGCCAGGAACAAGCAGGGACCAGGCAACTCCTTGCAGCAGGCAGCAGCCAGAGCTGACAGCTCTGCAGAAAGGCTTCAACCTTCTGTCCCAGGGCTCTCCTCCCCTCCTCTCCTCTCACCATCCTGAGAACCAGCTCTGAGGCTCGATGCTTCAGCACCAGTGCACTGAACTGTGTTCCCAGGTGCTGAATGTCCTCCTTCAGCCTGGCACACCTCTCCTGGGAGGCTTCTTCATCCCCCTTTTTCTGCTTTCCCCCTTCCCTCATGAGCAGCCGGATTTCAGTCCTGCAGTTCTTGGCCAGATCTTCCATGGTGGTTTTGAGGTTTTCGATTTCTTTGTCCTTCTTGCTAACCTAGACCAGAAAAAAAGAATAATTCTTTTGGGAAATGCCCCTGAGGATAAGGTGAGCAGAAGAAAAGCTGGAGGAGATGCAAGAAGGGACCCCCAGGGGCCAGCTCAGGTAGCACCAAGGCCCTGCCACTGCTGGCTGAGGGAAGAGTCAGATTTACACAGGAGCTTTGGAAACCTTCCCCTGGCTCCTCTGGGAACCTGTTAGTAAAGACACAGAGTGAACAAACCATCCCAAGCCCCACTGGCACTGCCACCTGAGGAGCAGCCAAAACAGATTCCCTGGAGTGGTCCTGTGGCTCCCTCAAGGGCTGGATCAGGCTCTGACTGACTGTCTGGGGGACAAGCTCAGGGAGGGAAATCCCCAGCTGGGATCAGTGAAACAGATTTATTCCCCATGTCCTGGACAAGCTGCCAAATTGCACATAAAAATCTCAACTCCCAGAGCTCCAAGGAGCAGAGGGAAAGGGGAAAGCAGGCTCTGCCACAGGTGAGCTGAGCAAAACCTTCTCAGCCAACCCCTCTTGCAGGGAGGAGAAAGAGAAACCCAGGTAGAAAACAAAGGATTGTTGTCAGAAGCTCTGGGCTTGGTACACAGGCTGGAAAAGTGCCTGGGAAGTGCCCAGTCAATTATCTGCACCTCAGCTGCAGATAAAATTCAAGATTCATGTAATTTGTATAATCACTGATTAATCACAAAGGCTCCAAAGCAGCTGCTAGAGTTGGGAGTCACAGAAATGTTGGTTTTAAGCAAGAGTGAAGACAGAGCAAATATTAAAAATGGATTTTAATCAGAGCAATCTCTCCCTGTAATGATTTTTCATTCTTTCAGCAGCAGGGAATGAAGCAGCTGGCCTTGTCACCCTGCCAGGATACCACCACAGCAGTTTGTGCCTGTCCTGCCACTCCTCTGGAACTCAGGGACTTACATTGTTTAAGTTGGCTGGTGACAACAGGTTCAAAACATGCCAAATTTGAGTTTAAAAAAAAAAATCAAGCATGCAATATGCATTTTTCATTATATTTTACAATAAAAATATTATTCTTAAGTTTTAGATCTGGTTTTGAAAGGATTTCTGGAACTTGCTCTTTAGGAACTGCAATAAAGGGATTGGTTTATAGTTAGCAAGGTTTTGCTCCAATAAAAAGCAACTTTCCACTTGGTTGGAAAACACATTCCCACAAGGTCATACCTCTTCATCTCGAGCCTGGATGAGTCCTTCAAGCTGTGCCTGTAGAGCTGAGATCACTTCTGTGTTCTTCTCAACCTGGAGGGAAATGTCTTTCATGAATTGAATCATTTCCCTCTCCTCATCAGGAGTGGTCAGGAGCCTCTCGAGCATGGAGTCCCGGAACTCCATGAAGGCTTTGATGAAAGCATCAGCTGGTGACTCTCTCACCCGAACTTCGAATTTCAGCCCATGGTAAAGCAAGGGGTTGACCAGGAAGAGCCTCAGGATGTTTCTCAGGGAACTTTTCAGGTGTTTCTCTGCAGCTCTGATGGTCTTTGCATCTCCAGGGCTGCTGTGCAGCTGCTGTATTTCCATTGAAAGCTTCTGAAGCTCCAAAAGGCTGCTTGTGATCTCAGGTCCCAGCATCACGGCATACCTGTCCAGGGAGCCAGTAATCCGTGGGATCAGCCTGGTGATCTCCAGCTTGACAATGGTCTCATCCAAGACAGTCATGATTCTTTCTGCCTCCGTGCTGTCAGGCTTTAGCTGGCGTGCATCTAACACCTTCATGACACCTAATGGGATCCCTGCCTTCCTTGGAGTTGCCATGGCCTTCACCAAGGTTCTTTGCTTCGTGAGGATGCTTGGAATGCAGCTGGATCCCCTGTTGCCTTGGATTCACTGAAACACCACTGGCCTGGGTGGTTTGAGGTCTAGCAAGGACACGGCAGCTCTTACACAAGGTGAGACTCTGGAAGAAAATGGAGGTCCCTGTGCTGCTGCTGTCACGTAATCTCCCTTCTTGGATTTTCTCTCTAAAAGGAAAACACAGTGACAGCATTAGAGAAATTATGTAATTTGGGAAAACAGAGTCCGAGGTTACCCTGGAGTTCTCTGTGAGTCTGAGCAGGGGGTCAGGACATGGGGTTGTGGATTAGAGGTGGTCTCTGTCCCAGAGCAGCTGTCAAACACCCATAGGAAGGGAGTGATGGATTCCTGGCTTTGAAGGGTGGTGGGGGGAAAGCTCCCAACAGCTTCTGAGTAGCAGCTGAGGTAGAGCAGCACAAGCTGCAGCTCTGCTGTCCCCAGAGGGGTGTGGAGAGGGGTCTGGAGAGCCCTGGGGCCACCCTGGAGGGGAGGGTTCCTAGTGGGAAACCTCTATGGGAAACCTCTGCCCTTGCAGGCCTGTCCTGTCAGAGGGAGGAGGAAGGAGAGGGGATCTGGCAGGGACAGGGCAAGAGGAGGAGAGAGGGGAGGGAGGAGATGGGGACAGCTGTAGCGGAGGGGCCGACAGGGAGTGCAGGGTCCCCTCGGTGCGGGTGTGGGACCGCAGGAGGCCCCAGAGACCAGGGAGCAGTCAGAGGTCGGGGCGGTGACTCCCGGTGGGGACACCCCCGTGCGAGGGGCGGGCGGCTCGGGGCCAGTGCGGGAGGATCCGTGGGACCAGCGGCCCTGGGCATCCCGGGGGCGGGACGGGGTGTCTCAGGAGTCGGTTACTGGGGGATGCCGGCCCCAGGCGGCCTCCACCCCTGAAGCGCACTCGGTTCCGATCGTGGTCCCAGTCCCGATCCTGATCCCGATCCCGATCCCGATCCCGATCCCGGTCCGGATCCCGGTCCCGGTCCCGCCGACAGCGCCTCCCGTTGCCAGGCGACCCGAGGGGGCGGGGCCTTTCCGGCTGCTCACGACGAGCTGTGCTGGCCCCGCCCCTTGTCGCTTGATTGACAGCGCCGCTGTCCAATGAAGAGTCCCGCTGTGGCGACAGCCAGGGATTGGGGTGTGTCATGGCGCTGAGGGGGCTGTGAGGGGTGAGGGGGAAGAGGCGGCTCGTTCCATTTGAGCTGCCCAGGTCTGAGAGCACGACACGTGCTCGAAGAATAAACTTTATCCCGAAGAATAAACTTTATCTCCCCAAGGTGACGTCTGCCAGGCGCGGGTCAGCCCAGTGGGTGTCCAGGAGCTCCGAAGAGGCTGTTTTGAACCATCAGGACACAAGAGAGCTCCCCTGAGCCGCGCTATTAACGTGGCTGGTTTTACAGGGCCATAAAGTGATAATGAACCTCAGCTGATGAAGATGCTGATGCTGTACAGGCTGAGTTAATTGCTTACCTGTGATTTACTGACGTCTGCAAAGAGCATGGTGGCCCCTGAACGCTGCCCTGCAGCCATGCCCTCAGCCTGTGCCCATGGATGCCCTCGGGAGGGGAGGGTTTGGTTTCCAGCAGCAAACACGGCAATGCTGAGCTCCAAGCCACACTCATAGCGATCTCTGTCCCTCGCAGGAGCTGGCACAGCACAGTGGTGGGGTGGCCATGCCCTCATGTGCAGCCTTGTCCCAGGTCCCAGCCTTACCTGGCCTGAGCAGCTCCTTTATTTCTGTGCAGGGAGTGTCCAAGTGCAAGAATCATTCTGCTCACCCATTCCCAACTGCTCCCCACACAAAGCAAAGAGAGGATGGTGGTGGGAGATGTATTGGGACCACCAGGACTGGGCTTTCTGGTGTGGCATTGGTGAGGATGGATGAGAGGATGTTTGGCATACCTGGTACCATCTCCAGCACCCCCAAGTCATTTTCCTCCAGGCCCATTACCTGGAGCAGTGACCTCCATGTGGGTTCCCTCCTGCCCTGAGTGGCTCAGCCAAAGGACTTATTCAAATCAAGAATGGGATTGAGTGTGACAGTGACTCTGGGTTTGGGCCCACCCAGCCTGCTGTAGCCTCCAGGGAAAGCACTGACCTGCCCAGGAACACTTTCTAAAGCTCTAATTCAGTAACTGGGATCCAGAAGATCTGTGATTTCCTGGCTGCACTATGATTGACAGTGAGCACAGCAGAACTGTGATTTGAGTTCTGTCAGTTGGATGTGTCCTCATGGAGCTCATCACACAACAGAGAACAGCCCTTGAGACATGGAGAGCTGATGCTTTTCTTGACAAGGACTCCAGAAGGGATCCCTGACCCCCCTGAAAGGCTGCCACATGCACTGCAGATATTTTGGAATGAAATCCATCATGAAAAGAATGTCTTTCCAAAGTTGAGGAGTGATCTGATTGCTTTGTTTGAAATGTGCTACTGCTCTCCAAGAAGGGCAGACTTGGACTTGCTGACAACCATGACCTGGAGATGGCATCAGCTGGCCAGTGACTGTCACCAGAGTTCCCTGTGTCTGGTGTGCACAGCTGTGCACAGCCTGCTTGAAGGGACAGCAAGTCCTTGTGACATCCAGGGAAAGAGGAAGGAAAGGGGTGGAGCTGTGGGTCGCATCCAAACCTCCTCTGAAGCAGGGAAGACTGTGGATCACTGCTGCTCCCTCCTGGATCTGGGTAATTACAGACACTGCCATCTTGCAGGAGGAGATGGGGCTGATGACACATGTCCAGAGCAGCCCTGACTCGTCCTGCAGCTCCACACTGCTCCAGGCCAGCAGCAGCTCTTCAGCCAGGAGGAAAACTGGGTCACTTTGGGAGCTGGATGAAGCATCACCAAACCTGCGTCAATCCCACCTCATCCAGGATGTAGAAAAGCCTCAGATCCATCCTCAAACAATTCTCTGCACCCAAACCCACCAGACTGCATCACTGCCTGAGCCAGAGCTGCCCAAGAATCCAAATTATGCGGGGCATGTGCAAGCAGGGGAGGGAGAGCCCGGAGCCCCTGGGCACAGTGTCCCCCCCAGTTTGAGTCCAGCTGTGTTCCAACAGCAGGACTGTGACAGACACCTGAGGGCCATGGACTCCCCTGGCCCCAGCTGGCCTCAGCAGCACCCAAACCCCTCTCCAGGTGCTGAATCCCATCCTCTGCAGCAAAGGGAAGCACAGCTCAGAGTGTGGGAGCTGGCAGGTCCATCTGCTGGGAAAACCATGATCCACCCCAGCCTGGTTTGCCCAAATAATTTCCCTGTTCCTGCTACCACCCACCCATGTGTGGGACCGGGGAAGGGACACCAAGGAGGGGCATGGTTTGAACTGATTGTAAAATGTTGGTGACAGAGCAGGAGCACACAATGAAGCCTTGGTGTAGGCAGCAGCACCCCATCCTGTCACTGCAGGGCCAGTCCCTGTGATGGTGTTATCAGGGGTCACAGGGTGAGGGAAGAGATGAGGATCTGACTCCATGTTTCAAAAGGCTTGATTTATTATTTTATGATACATATTATAGTAAAACTATACTAAAAGAATAGAAGAAATTATTTCATCAGAAGGCTGGCTAAGAATAGAAAACGAATGATCACAAAGGCTTGTGGCTGACCAAGACAGTCCAGACAGCTGGGCTGTGATTGGCCATTAATTAGAAACAACCACATGAGACCAATCACAGATGCACCTGTTGCATTCCACAGCAGCAGATAACCATTGTTTACATTTTGTTCCTGAAGCCTCTCAGCTTCTCAGGAGATAAAATCCTAAGGAAAGGATTTTTCATAAAACATGTCTGTGCCAAGTCCCCTCCTGCCACGATCCTTTGGCTGTAGCCTTACATTGTGCCCTGCCGGCAGCATGGAGCTCTGGCACCACACCAAGGCCTGCAGGACTCCACAGGGCCAGCTGATCCCTGAGCACATCCCTCCTGCAGCTTTGGCTGCTGTTCCTCATTCCCATGTCCCACTGTCAGTGGGATGATGGCATCTGTATCCCGAACAGTTGGGAAGGAGTTTGCACTTCCCTGGCTCCCAGAGCCTGTCAGGAAGGCCCAGACAGGGCACAGAGAAACCAGGGAGTCCCTGCAGCACAGAGCTGGCTGAAGGGATGAGAGTAGTGGGGCTGGTGTAAGCTCTGAGCTAAAGGAGCCAACAAGGAAAACGGGAGGGCTGGAGGTGCTGGGTTGGCTCTGAGAGCACCAGGCTGGAGCTGGGTGGCAGGAGCAGGAGTGCAGAGGGACACAGCCAGCTGTGGGCAGATGTGGCACAGGAAAATGTCCCTGGGGCTGTCAGGGCACTGAGACCAGAATGTGTGAGTTTGGTCCTAATCTGTCTGCTAGGCCAAAGGAGGTCATACAAATCCTGTGTCCAGTTCTGTGTCCTTTATGACAGGAGAGACCTGGAGGGGCTGGAGCGTGTCCAGGGCAGGGAACGGAGCTGGGAAGGGGCTGGAGCCCCAGGAGAGGCTGAGGGAGCTGGGCAGGGGCTCAGCCTGGAGCAAAGGAGGCTCAGGGGGCCCTTGTGGCTCTGCACAGCTCCTGACAGGAGGGGACAGCCGGGGGGGTCGGGCTGTGCTCCAGGGAACAGGGACAGGAGCAGAGGGAACGGCCTCAGGCTGGGCCAGGGGAGCCTCAGGGGGGATTTGGGGACAATTCCTACATGGGAAGGGTGCTCAGGCACTGGCACAGCTGCCCAGGGCAGGGTTGGAGTCCCCATCCCTCCAGGGATTTAACAGCCATGTGGATGTGGCACCTGGGGACAGGAGACAGTGGTGGGAGAATGGTTGGACTTGATGCTCTCAGAGGGCTCTTCCAACTTTAACGATTCTGTGATTCCGTGAGTCTGCAGCAAGTCACAGCCTCCATCTCCCAGGTACAGCCCGCTGCTCCCTGGCTCTGCCGAGAGGGAGCGCACAGGGCTCGGTCAGCACCGACACCAACCCCGGGTGTGCCAAACCCCCCGGCCTGCCCGGGAACCGCCCAGCTCCTGTGGGAGCATCGGGGCAGGACGGTGGGGACAGAGAGCAGAGATGTCTGAGCCAGGTCAGGAACTTGGGGTTCATTGCAAAGGGCCTGGGTGCAGGGCCCTGCTGGGAGCTGCCAAACACAGCTGGGGCAGGGCTGAGAGAAGAGAGGGGCAGAGAGGATGAGAGGGTGAGAGAGTAAAAGGGTAAGAGAGCGAGGTTCCTGTTCCAATACCATAAATCTTTTTCTGTGTTGAATATTCTGATTCTCACTAACCAATCTAGTACAAGATACAAATCCTATAGCATTTACATACAGCCTGTAAGAATCATTACATTACCATACTGTGTTACATTTTAAACCCTAAAAACTCCTCTTTGGGCCCTTCTGCCAAGCTGTAGGGTCTGCTCTGAGCCTTGGGCCTGTCTGCAGGCAGAGGGTGTTGTTCCATCAAAAGGGGATCACCTTCAGCTGGCCATGCCATTGTTTTCCAGTTGTTCAGTAACTGAGGGATCTCAAAGCTTGCTTTCATTTCAGTCTCACTTACAGTTTCCATATTCTCAAAATCTTTTGCCAGGCAATCATATTGATAAGGCTTTCCTGTTTCATCTTCCCCAACAAGCTCCAGCTGCTCCAGAGGCTTCAAGGCCACGGGGCTGGGGAGGTGGCAAGGGGAGGGCAGAAGGGGACAGGCATCACCCCGGCTTGGGGCTCTTCATCCCGGGGAGCTGCTGCGTGCCAGGGCTGTCTGCCCATGGGCATGGTGGCACCAAGGACAGCCCCGAGCTGGGGAGCGGAGCCGCCGATGACAGGCTCCTCCCAGCACAGAGGGGCTGAGCTCTGCGACCTCTGCACAGAGCAGCTCTGTGAGAGCCCTGCAGCCCCTCTGCCTCCCCGGCGAGGAGGGGACACATCCCCCATGCCCCCGGGTGCTGCTGCGTGCCAGGAGCCACTCGGGGCCATCCCCTCCCCAGTGGGCAGGGTGGGTGCTCTTTGGTTCTGGCTCTGCTTTTCCCACAGCATCTTCCCAAAAGGAAAACCTCAGGGGTGGCCAGTGTGGGTCACCCCCAAGTGACAACCTCCAGGCAGTGACAACCTCCAGGCTCCTCTCTAAAAAATTCTGACATTATTTGCTTTTTGGCATTTCGTTTTTATTGATCTCAATACATCTTTTCCTGGGTTTCAGTCACCAAGCAAGCTGGTGCAGGTGGGCACCAGCCTGGCACTGGTGCCTGCATGACCAGAGATGTTCCCTGTCTCTCCTGCCCAGCAGCTGTCACAGTGAACCATGGAATGGTTTGGGTTGGAAGGGACCTTAAAGATCATCCAGTTCATCTGGTGAACTTTTTCTGGACAAACCCAGCTGGCAAAATTGAGATCAATAAGGAAGAGTCTGTCCATGGAGAGGAAAGGATGCAGGGCAGATTTATCACCGGTGGGAGGAGGAAAAAAACATACCTTAAATACTCTGGGAAAGCAAGACTTGATAGATCTATGGTTTGGAGCCACTTCAGGTGCCAAACCCTGATTTTCCATGCAGTGTTTCTAGAGCCTTGCAGCACCTGAAATATGTCTATAGGGAGGTTAGGAGAAAGTTTTGTGCTTCTTTAAATAACAGTTTTAACAGTAAATAGAGAATTTATTGCCAAGGCCTGATGGCTCCTGATTTTTGAGTGCTGAGATGTGACTTGCTTGTGCTGTCCTGCTGTCTGAGCTGTGCCTCTCCCATCAGTTTTGAGAAATCCCAGCTGAGGGGCACAGCTTGGAGGTACTGGGCATTTTTCAATCCAGTGAAGGAAGCACTTGACTGAGGATGTGACGTGATTGAGGATGTGGAAGCAATCTTCCAAGGTCCAATTATTCCCTCGAGGTCACTGGGAAGCATAAAAAATAAGCAGCTTCATCTCAAGCAGAAAAGGTTTATGTTATGAAATCCAAACGCTGCAATGGTGGCTGGAAAAGCAGGACACACAGTCATGGAATCTCCTGAGCTGGAAGGGACCCCCAGGGATCATTGATCCAGCCCCTGTCCCTGCCCAGACCCCCAACACTCCCACCCTGTCCATCCCTGGCAGTGCTGCCCAAAGGCTCCTGGAGCTCTGGCAGCCTCGGGGCCGTGCCCATTCCCTGGGCAGTGCCTGGCCACCCCCAGGGCACGAGCCAAGGAAAACTCCATCCTTTCACATGGCACTCCCACTCCCTCACAGGACAGCAGTCCCTTGAAGAGGAGTTTCACTCCTGCAGCTGCCTCACAGAATTCACAGAATGACCAGGTTGGAAGAGACCTTCAAGGTCATTGAGTCCATCCCAGCCCCAACACCTCAACTGAACCCTGGCACCCAGTGCCACATCCAGGCTTTGTTAAACACACCCAGGGATGGGGACTCCACCACCTGCCTGGGCAGCCATTCTAGAATGTTATCACTCTTTCCATGAAAGATAACATCCAACCTATATCTCCCTTGGCACAGCTTGAGGCTGTGTTCTGTCAGTTCCTGGAGAAAGAGCCCAGCCCCAGCTGAGCACAGGCACCTTTCAGGAGCTGTAGAGAGTGACAAGGTCACCTCTGAGTCTCTTTTCTCCAGACTGAACACCCCTGTCACAGACATCTTTTATGAAAAATCCTTTCCTTGGGATTTTTCCTCCTGAGAAGCTGAGAAGCCTCAGGAACAAAATGTAAACAATTATTATCTGCTGCTGTGGAATGTAACAGGTGGGTCTGTGATTGGCCCATGTTGGATGTTTCTAATTAATGGCCAACAACAGCCCAGCTGGCTCGGGCAGAGAGTCTGAGACAGAGCCTTTGTTCTCATTCTTTTCTATGCTAATCTTGGCTATCCTTCTGAGGAAATCCTTTCTTCTATTCTTTTAGTATAGTTTTAATGTAATATATATCATAAAATAATAAATCAAGCCTTCTGAAACATGGAGTCAAATCGTCTCTTCCCTCATCCTGAGACCCCTGTGAACACGGTCACACACCCCCAGCTCCCTCACTGCTCCCTCCAGCCCAGGCTCTCCAATGACCCCATTCCCAGAGGGCAGCAGCACCAGAGGGATTGCACTGATTTATTGCAGCAGAGTTGGGTTCCTGAAGCTGCTGTGTGCCGGCAGCCGGGGCTCGCCCTGCAGGAGGAGCTCTGCGGACGCTGCTCTACTCCGAGGGCTTCGCCTCAGCCGCCCCCGAACGGGAGCTGGGGCCGGGCACCCTCCCGCTCCTGCGATCGAACACTTCCAGGGACCTTTGAAACTGTTCCGCGGTCTTCTTCCTCCACGCCATCCTCCTCTCCTGTTCTTTCAAAAACTGCTGCCGTAACTGTTTGTAGAGACGATGAGTTCTCCTTTTGGCCTTCTCAAATTTTTTTACCTTTGTGAGAGCAAACATAAGCCTTTATTGCCACTCTCCTACCATGAAATAAAGAACTCTAAAATAGTGCTTGTCTTCAGGAGGAGACAGATCCCACCACATCCCTCACTTTGGCCAAGGTGATCTCCGAGCAAAAAGCTCCAATATGCATAATCACAGAGTCAGAGAATCACTGAATCACTGAATGATTTGGGCTTAGGAGAAGCCCAGGAAGGGACCTTAAAGCTCATCTTGCTTCATTCTACAGGGACACTTTCCACCAGGCCAAGTTGCTCCAGATCCCATCCAAGCCTCCCAGGGATCCAGGGGCAGCCACAGCTCTGGGCACTCTGTGCCAGGGCCTGCCCACTCTCACAGGGAAGAATCTCTTCCCAAAATCCAATCTAAACTTATTCTCTTCCAGGGTACCATTGGAACAACATCTGAGTTCAGGTCAAGCCCATGTCTGTAGGTTATTCCAAACCACATGTGACTTAGGATATGGCAGCTGTGTCCTGAGTTTGGGATAGAGGCACAACCACTCGTGTCAAAGGTGGCCCAACTCCAACAACTGCCTCTCCCAGCCATTGGAGAGAGCCTTGGCACCCCCTCCTGATCCAGCTGGCTGAGGACCTAAAGGCCTCCTTGTGCCACAGGGGCCATGAGCTTTGTCCCAGGGAAGAGGAGACCTCACCTGCTCCTCCAGGAGCTGCAGCTCCTGGGCACTGGTGTGGCTGCTGCAGGTGGGCAGGGGGTAGTCCAAGTCAAGGTCCCAATCTGCAGGGCTGCTCAGGGTCAGAAGGGGCTTCATGTCAGAGGCCCACAGACCTGCTCCTGGAGTGTGAGGGGCCCCCAGGACAGTGTGAGGGTCCCCCAGGATGGTGTGAGTGTTTCCCAGCCCCAGGACAGTGTGAGGGTTCCCCAGTCCCAGGATGGTGTGAGGGTCCCCCAGCCCAGTGTGAGGGTCCCTCAGCCTCAGGATGGTGTGAGGGTTCCCCAGGATGGTGTGAGGGTTCCCCATCCCCAGCCCAGTGTGAGGGTGCCCCAGCCCTGCACCGGGGCCAGCCGCTCTGCTGGCTCTGGGATGTTGTGAAGAAGGTGACACGAGGCCGTGCCTGGCCCTGCTCCTCCATGGCCCCGTCTCTGCCCTCGCTGGTCGGTTGTTGTCATGGTGACCTTGGCAGGTGGCTGTCAGGAGTCACCTCCACACTCTGCCTCAGTGACACCGTGTTCCAACAGCTCCTCCTGCCCTTCTGCCACTGCCCCAGCACCACCCTCGGTGTCTGCCTGGAGCAGTGACCAGGCTCTGTCCCCACAGGGAGCATCCATGTGTCCCCTGAAGGACATTCCCAGCCCCCATCTGCAGCTGCTGGGCTCAGTGACAGCCAGGATCCACGGCATGGGGACACACAGGGGTGAGTCAGTCCCACTGGCTGCTTGGCCTGATGGAGCATCCTCCATGTTCCCTACAGGAACAGAACCATGGAACCATGGAATCATGCAATGGTTGGGATTGAAAGGGACCTTAAAGTTCATCTTGTTCCACCCCCTGCCATGGGCAGGGACACCTTCCACTATCTCAGGGTGCTCCAGGCCCCAGTGTCCAACCTGGCCTTGGACACTGCCAGGCATGGGGCAGCCACAGCTGCTCTGGGCCTCCCCACACTCACAGGGAATAGTTTCTTCAAAATATGCAGTCTAAACCTACTCTCCTTCAGTTTGAAGGCATTCTTCCTTGTCCTGTCTCTCCAGACCCTTGTCCAAAGTCTCTCCATCTTTCTTTCTCTCTCCATCTTTCTTTCTCTCCCCATCTTTCTTGTTGGCTCCCCTCAAGTACTGGAAGGCTGTAATTAGGTAACTCTAAAGCCTTTTCTTCTCCAGGCCAAGCTATCCCAATTCTCTCAGCCTTTCCTCACAAGAAAGCTGCTCCATCCCTCTGCTCACCCTGGTGTCTCCTCTGGACTCTCTCCAGCATCCCCAGCTCCTTTCTGTGCTGGGGCAGCTCTGCAGGTGAGATCTCACCTGGGCAGGTATAGAAGTGCAGAATGCCCCTGCCCTGCTGCCCACACTGGGGCTCAGCCCAGGGCACAGTGGCTTTCTCCAAGGTCCAATCCTGCCACCCCAGCAGCAGCTCCTGGCAGCAGGGCCAGGCCAGTGCAGGTCCAGCACCAGCAGATCCAGGTGCTCAGCTCTCCAGCCAGGATGGTGCCCCACGTTTATGGAAATGGAGTAGGAGAAACTCTGCTGCTCTGAGTACAAATGAGCTGTTGTGACCTCTTGGCAAGAAATCCAGGGAAAGCCAGCAGCAGTTCTCCCAGAGCCATGCTGGAGCGCTGAAAATAAACTCACATGTGAGAAGCTGGAACATGAAGTCTGGGCTGCTGAAAGTACAGAGGATTTGAGATACTCCGCGAGTAGTGAATTTTACTATTAATAAAATCAGCAGAGTTTTCACATCTCATTTGTACCAGGGCCTTGACAGGCACTCTGAGACCACCACGTGCTCTGGGAGTGTTGTTTTATTCCAGCACAAAATGTGCTGCTGAGGCAGGACAGCAACTTGCTGTGAGTCAGGAGACTTGGAATGTCACCAGCACTTGTTTTTCCTAACTGGGATACAGCTTTGGGGTTTGAGACAGCAACTCAAAGTCCTGTCATCTGCTGCCTTCCAGAGAGGGAAGGACGAGCACAGGCTCCAGCATCTCTGCTTGGGAGAGACCAAAAGATGTCACCTTTCTGTTCTCCCACTTAACTACCACAACTCTTTTCAGGAGGTGCTTGGGAGGTCCATGGTTGTTGTTCCTGCCCATGGCGGGGCTTTGGAATGAGATGAACTTTAAGGTCCCTTCCAACTCAAATCATTCCATGTCTTATGCTTTGAGCAAGCTGCTCCTTGATGGTGAAGAATCCCATTCCTTGGTGGGGTCCCACAGCCCCAACAGATGTGAGGGGCTGGAGCCTGGTGGGGGTCAGGCTCTTTTCCCAGGGAACAAGAGGCAGGACAAGGGAAATGGCCTCAAGTTGAACAAAGGGAGGTTTAGGTTGGATATTAAGGAAAAATTCTTCATAGAAAGGGTGGCAAGGCACTGGAACAGGCTGCCCAGGACTGTGGTGGAGTCCCCATCCCTGTAAATGTTAAAAATATGTGAGTATGTGACAACTGGGGACATGGGTTAGTGCTGACCTTGACAGTGCTGAGGGAACAGTTGGACTTGGTGATCTTAGAGAGCATATCCAACCTTAACCACTCCATCTTCCTCTGATTCTAAGGCTTTTAAAATGTCTTTAAGTGATTTCATCTTTTAGAAACTCAGCTACTGAGCCAAGAGCCTGCTCAGGGCAGGGCAGGAGCCTGTGACACAGAGCCAGCAGTGAAGCCAGCAGTGAAACCAGCAGGGAAGCCACCAAATGGTCAAGGGCAAAGCCTGAAGGGGATTTTTGGGTGCTGGAACAGAGGCTGTGGGGCTGGAAGGGAGCCTGAGGGGTCATCCTGTCCATCTCCTGGCCTCCAGTCTCATCTGGGCAGCTTCAAACACCCTCAGCTCTCTGGGCTAGGCTGTCCTACAAGGAAAAATGCTATCTTCCTCCATCTACCCTAAAAAAGGCTTTGCCACAATTCCAGCTCCGTACCCAGGACAGTCCCTGACACTGTTTGAGGACTGGGATGTGGGAGGTTCGAGAGCACAGCCCAGCATATCCCAGAAGGATGTAATTTCCCGGCTCAGGCTCCACAGCTTAGCAAGTGTTTGTCCCTGCTGCAGATCCCAGCCCCTGCTGTGCCAGGGCAGACAGGCCCCAGGGCAGCAGTTAATCCCTGTCCTGAAACAGAGATCATCTCCACGCTGTGCTCCCAGGCACACAGCAAATCCAGCCTGGATTTCCTCTCCCCTGTGTGGGCACACGCTGCTCCTGCTCCAGCCCCATCCCAGCACCTTCCATTGCCACTTCCAGGGAAGGGTTCAGCAGTGCTTCAGAGCAGATCCATGAAAACCGTCTGGCACAATGCCATAGCTGCCCTGTCCCACTGCACTCGGGTTTATTTCCCCCACCTTGGACTTTCACACTTCACTGGAGCTCCTTGATGGAGAGGGACTTTGAGCAAGGGTGTGGAGGGACAGGACACAGGGAATGGCTTCCCAGAGGGCAGGGGTGGATGGGATATTGGGAAGGAATCATTCTCTGGGAGGGTGGGGAGGCCCTGGATTAGGCTATGCAGAGAAGCTGTGGCTGCCCCTGGATCCCTGCAAGTGTCCAAGGCTGGGTTGGATGGGACTTGGAGCAGCCTGGCACAGTGGAAGGTGTCCCTGTCCATTGCAGGGGATAGGATGAGATGACCTTTAAGTTCTGTTCCCACCCAAAGCATCTTGTCATTCCATGGTTTGCCAGCCAGCACCTCCAAGCACGTGGAGATGCTCCCCATCCCTCAGAGCTGTGACCCCTCCTCAGAAGGAGCCTCCCCTCCCTATGCCCCTGTGAGGGCTGTGCCCGCTGTTCCAGCTGGGCTGCTCCTGCCCTGTGCCAGGGGCTGCTCTCCAGGAACGTGTCCCATCTGCTCCCTTCCCAAAATCCCCAGGGCTGGGATGCCTCTCCCTCATCCAGCCTGGCCGGAGCAGCACCAGGCTCAGCACATGGGCAGCTGTCAGGATGGGTGAGAAACCCAATCCTTGCTGGGGCCAGAGCAGAGGGATAACACCAGGCTGAGATCATGGCCTGGAATACCCAGAGAGAGGGTGACCACAGCCAGCCACCACTGCTGGGCTTTCCATGGACAACACAAGCCCAATCCCAGCAGGAACGCTGCCCTTGAGCCCCCAGCACTGTCACCACTGCTCAGGGACACACACAGACACACAGGGAGCTGCAGGGCACCAGGAGCATCACAGGGCACTGGATCCAAGGTGGGGAAGGCAAAGCCATGGATGGAGCTGGGAGCCAGGCAGAGTCCAGCGCCAGCAAACGACTCTGGGGGCTGGGACAGGCAGGAGCTCCTGAGCCGGCCATGCTGCAGGTGGCAGCTTTGCAGCTCTCCCTCCTCCTTCCAACACTCCCCGCGGTGAAAAAGCCTCTGGAATGTGAGCCCGGAAAGCAAACACGCTGCCGGCCAGAGCAGGGGCCGCTGGCCGATAACTGCGGCCCTTTGTGTCCTTTTTGGGATGGGCACCGCTCCAGCCGCACCTGGGGCACCTTGGCAAAGGTGGCAGCACGGTGGCACGCCGGGCACACCCCGGAGAGCTGCCCGCCCTCACCCGGGTGCTGGGGAGGAGCCGTTCCTCGGGTGCGGCTGGAAACAGCCTCAAATCACTGCCCTAACGATGGAAAAACATCGCTGTTCGGAAAGAGGGCGGGACCCAGTGGGGATTTTCCGGGGGAAGCGGGGTTGTGGTTTTGTGTTCAAGCGAGTCACCAGGCTGAGAGGGGTGGAACAAGCAACACATGGTGCGACTTTTGGGGCTGTCCTGGGCAGGGTAAGGAGCTGAACTCGATGATCCTGGTGGATCCTCCCCAACCCAGGATATTCCATGATTCCATGACTCACGGGACAGGATGCTCCAGTGTCACGGCACCCCAGGGCAGGGCAAAGCAGCCAGCCCTTTTCCAGACACTGGTGGTCAGTGGGTGCTCTCTGTGTCACTGCACCCCTGCCGTGTCCTGTGGGGTGTCCCAGTGCCAGCCCTGGGGCTGCCCAGCCACAGCTGTCCCTGCTGGACACGGCTTCCCAAGAGCTGCCACATCCTGAGGCATTTCTGTGCCTCGCTTTGCTATCCCTGCACGGGGCGCTCCTCCCTTCCTTCCTTCTTGGCCAGGAGATCGCTGGGAGCCAAGGGTGGAGTACAACAAAAATAGAGCTTTATTTTGGGACAAGTGCAATCGGAGCTGGGTCCTTCGGCCCCGGCGTGGGGATACAAGTGTGGCAAGGCCACCACGGGCCCGGCAGCGGTGCCAGGCACACACACCGGGTGTCCCTTTGCCATGGCATGTGCTGTGTCACAGCCCAGCACTGTCCCGTGTCACAGCCCACCACTGTCCTGGAGCGATGGCAGCGGGTCCAGGCTGCTCCCGTGCCCTCGGCTGGGCTCTCACCATCTCTGCCACGGATGCCAGTCTGCAGCGAGCTGGGAGGGGTGGGGACAGCTGTGGGGGCTCAGGGGCGTGGTGGCGACAAGGACAACATCGGCAGCACCACCGGCGGCCCCACGGATTGTCACGACACGGTGGGGACGGGGACAGGAGAGGGGACACACCCACCCTGTCCTGGGCGTTCGGCTCGGCCACGAGAACCGAGTGTACACAGAGAGCCAGGGGCCACTCCAGCCAGCAGAGCTCAGTAGTGACACACACACAGACACACACACACACAGACACACACACACACAGCCAGACACACAGACACACAGCCAGACACACAGCCATGTCTGTCTGCCCAGGTGGGACGGCAGCTGGATGCACAGAGCTGTGTGTCCAGAGGTGTGTCCAGAGCCACGTCCCTGGGCCCTGTGTGCACACACGGACACGTGCAGAGCCGGTGCACAGCGGGACCTGCCAGCAGCACACACCTGCACACACACACACACACACACACACACACACACAGAGCCGTGCCCGCCCAGCCTGCACACACCAGCACGCGTGTGCCACACAGACACTGTGCACACACCTGTGTACGGCCTGGGGCAGGGCACGCGTGCCCACAAGCACAGACCTGCTTGCACACAAAGCCTGTGCACACCAACACGTGCACACCAATGCATGCACACTGACACGTGCACACAGAGCCTGTGCACACCCATATGTGCACACTGACATGTGCACACCAACACATCCATACACAGCTGTGCACACCTATGTGTGCAGTGTCATACACATTAACACAGGCATGTCCCACACAGGGCCATGCTCACACCTGCAGAGCCTGTGCACACCCACAGGCACAGAGCTGTGCACAGACCCACTCACACCCAAGAGTGTGCAATTGCACACACGTGCACACACCACGTGTGCATGTCAGCACGTCTGTGTGCACAGTGCTGTGCTCACCAGCACACCTGGACACTGTGCAAAGCAGGGCGTGTACACTCACTTCTGAGCACACCAGAAAACACACAGGCACACAACCATGCACGCTGACACACGTGTGTGCCTCAGCAGCTGTGTGTGCACACAGAGCCATGCACACTGGCACACACGTGCACAGAGTCACACACACTGGCACAGACACATGCACAGAGGAGTCACACACTCTGGGCACCAGTGCACAGTCACACACACCCTGGCACACACTGCACAGAGTCACACACACTGGCACACACGTGCACAGTCACACACACACAGTGGCACACGTGGGCACAGTCATACACACTGGCACACACGTGCAGTCACATACCCTGGCACATCTGTGTACACAGTCACACACCCTGGCACACACACACGTACTCAGAGTCACACACATACCTTGGCACACATGTGCACAGTCACACACACTGGCACTCGTGGGCACAGTCATACACCCTGGCACACACGTGCACAGAGGAGTCACACTCATTGGTACACACGTGCACAGTGACACACACACTGGCACACATGTGCACAGTTACACACACTGGCACACACACGCACAGTGTCACACACTGGCACACACATATGTACAGTCACACTCATTGGCACACACATATGTACACACTCGTTGGCACACACGTGCATAATTACACTCTGGCACACAAATGTACACAGAGGAGCCACACACCCTGGCACACACGTGCACAGATGAGTCACACTCATTGGCACACACGTGCACAGTGACACACACACTGGCACACACATATGTACAGTCACACTCATTGGCACACACGTGCCCAGCGCTCCCCCAGAGCCCTCCCGGCCCCTCACCCCCCGTGGGTCCCTACTCGTGCCGCGGGTGCCGCCGCGGCCCGCAGAGGCCCCAGCAGGCGGCCAGGAGCCGGGGCCGGTGGTACAGCACCATCCCCGCCAGCGTCAGCGCCACGCCGGCGTAGCCCAGTGCGCCCAGCCGCGTGCCGAACAGCAGCCACGACAGCAGCAGGTTGCCCACCACGGTGAGGCTGCCCAGGAGGTGCAGCGTCAGGGCCGATGTGAGGGACAGGAGGCAGGAGGTGGCCAGGTTGTAGAGGACGGAGCCCAGGCAGCTGAGCAGGACGCAGCCCCAGAGCGCGGCGTCGGGCCGAAGGACGCCCTGCCACGAGGGGCCCAGCTCCAGCGCCACGGCCGCCCCGAACAGCAGCACGAAGCTGGGCAGGGACGTCAGGCCCAGCAGGGACAGCGCGTCCAGACGGTCCTCCTGCAGCAGCACACCTGGGGGGACAGGGGGACGCTCAGTGGGACGTCCCCGGGAACACCCACCTGCCGCAGGGACACCCACGGGAGACACCCACCCGCGGGAGACAGAGCAGTAAAGGGATCCCAAATGTCACCGGGAAAGGGAAAATGAAGGGGGGGAGTTCCTTTGATGGGGTGAGGGTGCCCTGCTTTGGGGAGGTCCCACTTTAGAGGTTCCCTGGTTTGGTTGTGTCTCTATTCAGGAGTCCTTCATTTCCGGGATTCCTTGCTTTAGGGGGTGTCCCGCTCTGGGGATGCCCTGATTCTGAGGGTGTCCACTTTCAGGGGTGCCTGTGTTTGGGAGGGTTGGACAGGGCAGTTTTCCCAGCCTGTTTTAGAACGTTTGTCCCCATATCCCCTCCTGCAGGTCATCTGAGGACAGAGGGGACAGCAGGCACAGCAGGGCTGGCTGCCACATGCAGACATGTCCTTACCCTCCCCAGGGCCACTGTCCATGTCCCACCAGGGGTGAAAGGGTGACAGGGCAGTGGCACAAAGACCAGTGGTGTCCCTTGGGGGACCACAGCGTCCCACTACAGCCATGGAGCCCTTGGGGTGGGCACAGGGCCCCATGCCAGAGCCCATCCCCACAGTGCCCCGAGCCACAGGCTCCAGAGGAAACGCTCCCTTCCCAGCCAGAACCATCCCAGCTGGCTCCTCACTGCCATGTGCCAAGGACACCATGGCCTGGGTGGCACCGTGGGCACCCTGGGAAGGGGAGACTCGCAGGGAGTCCAGCAGCCCACAGGGGTGGGACAGGCTGGGTGACCCTGAGCCAAGCTAGGGCACCTCCACCCTCCCTGGCCCAAGGACACCACAGGGACACCAATGGTGTCACCAATGACAAACTACAGTCAGGTCACCTCAGGGCAGGGCCACAAGCACGACAAGGGTGCCATGCCACAAGGGTGGCACCGAGGCCAACAGGGACAGCAGGTGGCACCAGGACTGGGGTGAACGTGGGAGCCAGAGCGCCACCACGGTTGGGGTGACACCGTGGCCACGGTCAAAGCACAAAGCAGGCATTAGGGTGACAGCAGTGATAGGGTGGGGTGGAATTGGGGCTGGGATGACACCAGGGTGCACAGAGGGTGGCAGGACGAGCAGGGAGAACCCCCAGCACCGGGGGTGGTACCGAGGTGACACCAGCACCCCTGCACCCCAGGGGTGGACATGCAGGACAGGGACAGGTGGCACTTACTCTGCTGGATGGACTTGAGGGCGCGGAGCACGGTGGCGGCCAGGAGGAAGCCGCAGCCGGGCTGGGAGAAGCAGAGGCCGCCGGCGATGCTGCAGGCGGCCCCGGCGCACACCGGCCCCATGGCCCAGAACTGCAGCGGGTGCGGCCGCCGGCCCCCCAGCAGCCCCAGCAGCAGCGTCACCAGCGGCGTGGTGGTGGCCACGGCCTGGGCCACGTCCAGCTGCACGTAGCTCAGGCCCAGGTTGCCCAGGGCCACGCTGGTGCAGAAGGTGAGGCTGAGCAGGTAGATCCTGGCGCGGGGCCGGGGGCCCGGAGCCCGTGCCCAGCCCAGCGGGTAGCCCACGGCCACGCCGGACAGCATGTGCAGCGCCGAGAGCAGCAGCGGGTAGCGGAACCCGTGCGCGGCGAAGATCCACTTGTTGAGGCCGGCCATGGTGGTGCCGGTGCCCAGCCAGGCCAGCACGCTGAGGGTCAGCGGCAGCGCCGGCCCCGGCGGCCGCCCCCCGTGCGCCTGCCCCGGGTCGGGCTTCCAGGGCCGCACGGTGCCCGCGCCCGCCGCGCTCATCGCGGCCTCATCGCCCCGCCGCGACCGCGGGCACATGGGCACCGGCTCCGCCGCCTCCGGCCGCCCCTCGCCGCTCTGCCCCGTCCTCCCCGAGCCCCGCGATGGCTGCCGGTGACAGCGGCGCTGGCGCGGCGGCGGCCGCGCTGTCCCCGGGTGGCGGTCGCGCTGTCCCCGCTGCCCGGGTGGCGCTGTCCCCGCTGCCCGGCGGTGCTGCTGGCGGGGCTCAGCGCAGAACTGGCGGTGCCATGTGCCGGGAGGCGGCGGCGGCGGCCGGGGCGGGCGGAAAGTTTGGTGATGGCGGGAGCGGAGGGCGGAGGCTCCGCCCCGCGAGGGCAGCGCGTCACTGCCGGGCGGGCGGGGCACGGCGGGCACGGGCACCGGGCACCACCGGGGGCACCGCCGGCACCGCCCGCACCCGGCCCGCTCCAAACCCCGCCCGGCCCCGGCGCTGAGCCCCGAGCCCGGCCCGCCGCTGCCCCGGGGGTTTGGGGCCGGGTTAAACCCAGCGGGAGTCACAGATGGGCAGATTTGGGGGGGGTCCCTCGGGCACTGCGGTGCCCGAGCCCTGGGGCAGTGGGGGCTCACGAACCCCGGAGGAGGATCCAGCTTGCTGAGGATGAACAGCGCTGACTCGGACTCCCCAAATTTTTGGCCGCCCCAAAAATGCTTTGGACACCCCAAAAACGGCTGCTCCCAGCCTGCCCCATTCCCGAGTGCGACCCGGACTCGAGGGGCTGCTGGTTTTGGTGCTCCTGTAGGACACAGAGCACGGTGTGTGTCCGCTCCTCATGCCCCTGGCAGACTTGGGGTGCTGGCCCACAGAAAGCAGGAGGCAGGGAGCCGGCAGGTCCTGTGCCCACAGTGGGGGTTTCATTGCCATCACCCCCCACCCTCTACCACTCGCTGAGGCGCAGGATGACGGTCGCCCCATCCGGGGGTCTGTACTCGGCGATACCTGTGGGGAGAGGGACAACAGTGTGGGGTGAGACAGCAGCCACGGGGCTGTGGGGGATCCCTGCCACCTCCCCAGGGACCCCCACCCGCCACTCACCCATCTGCAGGGGGGTGCTGGGCGCAGACAGGATCTGCCAGTAGTTCCGCTTCTCCTGCCGGGCCTCCAGCCCCAGCACCTGGGTCAGGAAGGGGCCCTGGGGGGTGTCCTGGGTCTGGAACCTGGGGGGGCACAGAGGGGTCAGGGGGGTGAGGCTGCGGCCTCGGCACTGCTGGGGGGCACAGAGCAGCTCCAAGGGAGCTGTGAGCCCGGCACAGGGCACAGGTGCAGGACACATGATCACCACAGGGTGACTTCCACACACCTGAATTCCCGGGGGTCCAGCGCTGCAGCCGCCTGCAGCACGTCCAGCAGGGAGGCGGCGGCGGGCACGGGCACCAGGCGGTCGTAGAGCCGGAGGTCATAGCACCAGGGCAGGGGACACTCCACCACCAGCTGCACCGTCTTGTTCCCCGGCACCTCAGGCAGAGGCTCCATGTCCCGGGGTGTCAGCGTGTCTGCGGGAAGCCACCAGGGCACTGGTGACACACCGCCACCCCTGTGGTGACACCGGCGCTGACCCCAGTCCCGTTAGCCCAGCTCTCACCTGGCTCCTCCCCACAGTGCCTGGAGGCGATGTCCAGGTAGGAGTGGCCGTGCAGCACCGGCAGCACCTGGGCCATGGTGGCAGCGGTGCCGAAGGCTTCCAGGTTCTCCAGCAGCGCAGCCATGGCCTGGCCGAACGCCGGCTCCGTCTGGCACTCGCCTGTGGCCAGGAACACCTGGGACGGGGAGGGATGGAGGTGGTGGGAAGAGGAAGGAGGGTTGGGTACCTGGGCACTGCACTGCTGAGCATCACCTGCCCCACGGCAGCTGCATCTGCCTGGGCACCCACATCTCTACCTGCACCCACACTCAGATCTGCAGACCCACTTCCCCCATGCCCATTCCCAGTGCCAGCCCAGATGTCCCCTCAGGTGACACCCACCTGCAGGGCCCACGGGGTGCTGTAGATATTGCCGATGATGCCGTCGGGGCCCTGGGCCTCGGCCATGTTCCTGCTGGCCTCGCGCGCAGCCAGCCGGAGCTTGGCCGCCAGCTCGGTCCCCACCAGCCTCCTCCGCTCCAGGCAGGTGAAGGCCAGCGCCAGCACGGCCTCGGTGTCTGCAGGGACCGCCCGGTGTCACCCCTGAGTCACACACTGCCAGGGTGCCACCGCCTGCGCCCACAGGCCCTTACCCACGGTGTTGCCCCCGTGCCCGAGCTTTCCGTGCTGCTGGGCCGTGAGGAGCCGCTGCACCACCGGGTCCCGCACGCGCTTGCGGTGCACGCACAGCGCCAGCACGCCCAGCCCGTACTGGTAGTAACTGGTGACGGGGTGGCCTCGCTGCTGGGAGCCTGGGGACAATGGGTGGTGTCACCAGGGTGAGCCGGTGCCTCACGGCCCGACGTGTAGTGCCAGGGGGGCACTCACCCCGCAGGGACACCCTCACCTGTCCACTCCTCCTCCAGGTAGTACTTGAGCCATGTCACCAGCGAGCGATGGGGGCTGACGGGGGGACAGGAGGCCTGCAGCCCCAGCAGGTACAGTGCCAGCCGCCCCGTGTGCGGGGGCTCCTCCGCGCTCCTGCAAGGCACCGTCACCTGCCAGGGCACCGCCCGAGGTGCCACCTGCCCCGAGGGCACCCCGGGACACCCACACTTACATGCCGCGCTCAGCGTCCCACCGGGAGCGCCCGTAGCCCTGCAGGCTCCTGCGGGGACAGACTGTCAGTGCGGGGCACAGGAGCAGCCCCAAAGGCCCGAGGGGGACCCCGGGCACCCACCTGCCGTAGGGGTGCTGGAAGTTGTCCTGCAGCCGCTCCAGGTAGCGCCGCTCCAGCCGCGGGTGGTGCTCTCGGGCCAGGCGCAGGGCCAGGTACACGGCGGGGTCCGGGTCCCGTTCGGGGTCCCGGGCCAGCCCCAGCAGCCGCGCACTCAGCGCCCGCACGGCGCCCCCCGAGCCCGCCGGGGGCTCTGCCCGGCCCGGGAGAGGCAGCGCAGGTCAGGGGGCCCGAGACATCCCCCCGGTACGGCCCTGCAGCCCCACAGCCCCCCAAAGCTGCGCGGGGCCGCGGTGGGGAGGGACCCCAGCGCCCACCCATCCACACACCCCCAAATCCCATAACCTCCCGATTTCCCACCAAAAAAAGAGGAAGAAACAAGGAGAGGTGACATGGAGCAGGAGCAGGGGTGGGTTGGGGGGAGCTGAGCCCCGGAGAATTTGTCACCGAGGGCTGGAGATGGGGCTCATCCCCCCAGCCCCGCTCCTCGGGGACCCCCCGAGCTCAGGGCGAGCCCCGGCCGAGGGTCCCGGGCAGGCTGGGGGCCGGGGCCGCACTCACCGCAGCAGCGGGCGGGCAGCAGCGCGGGCAGCAGCAGCAGCAGCAGCAGCGGCAGCCCCATGGCGGAGCGGGACAGGGGACACGGCGGGGACAGCCGAGAGAGACGGGACGAGCCGGGAGCGGGGACAGCACGGGAAGGTGTGGCGAGAGGCCGTTTCCGCACAACGGGGCCGAGTCAGCACAAACGGGGCAGAAGTTGTGCTGAGGCGCGGCCGAGGGGAGCGGGGACAGCCCGGGACAGCCTGACCGGGGCAGCCCGGGACACCCTGCCCGGGACAGCCCGACCCGAGCTGCCGCTGCTCGGGGCAGCGCCGGCGGGCACAGCCCGAAAATAGACAGGGCTGAAACCCGGCCAAACCCGGCCCCTGGAAAGAATCGCCGTGCTCGCCTCCAAGAACGATTTAATTGAGAAAGCGGGGATGGATCAGCCGCGCCAGGAGCCGCGGGACAGGCGGGGAGGGGGCACGAACCCCCCAAACATCCCTAAAGCCGGGGCTGAGGGGGTCCTGAGCCCCGCTAAGTGGAACTCCCCTGCTGGGGGCTGGGTGCGGCCTGAGCCACGAAAGCGAATCCCCGAACCAGGAGGGGATCCCGGGGCCGCGCTGGGCTCAGGTCCCGCCAGCCCGGGCACACCCGAGCACGGGGGCGGCCTGGGGAGCCCCTGGCACCGAGAGCCCCCCGTGCCCGGTTGTTCCCCAAACACCGGCCCCGCTGTGGGCCCCCAGGCCGGTGCCTGCGGTCAGTGCTGCGGCGCCAGGGACCACAGGTGGGCAGCGGGACCCGGAGGCCCGGGCAGGGACCCACGGCCGCCATACCGGTGTGTGTACCCGGCCCCTGAACCCAGGCCAGGCCCGCGGGTCCGGCCTCGCTATATCCCGGCATGCTCAGCGCCAGCGCTGCCTCGCTATATCCCAGCATGCTTCGTGCCAGCACTGTCTCGCTATATCCCGACATGCTCAGTGGCACTGCCTCGTTGTATCCCGACATGCCCTGCGCAGCCCCGCCCCGGTACCTCCCGGCATGCCCCGCGCTACTATGCCTCGCTATATCCCGACATGCCTCGTGGCTCCCTGCCTCGCTATATCCCGGCATGCCCCGCGCGGCACCGCAATATCCCAGTGCGCTCTGCGCCTCAGGACCCCTCCTGCTAGGGCTCCGGGCTGCCCGCGGCGCGCCTGGCTGAGCCCCCGCTGCCGCCTGCCCCGGCCCGCCCTGTGCCCGCTTTGCTCTCGGTGCCCGCTTTGCTCTCGGTGCTCACGCCGCGCTCGGTGCCCGCGCGGGGCCGCTCCCGTGTGCGCAGGCCCGGCGGCGGGCGCGGGCGGGCGGCGGGCAGCTCGGGGTCCTGCGCTGCGCGGGCACGTGGCGGCGGCGGCGGCGCGGGGGCCATGGGCGGGCTGGAGAAGAAGAAGGTACCGGGCCCTGCCCGCCCTCCGTTCGCCGCCCGGAGCCTCCCCGGGCCGTCCCTCCTTCCCCCCTCCCTGCCCTCTCCGTGCCCCCCGGTGCCGCTCCCCCGGTGCCGCCGCTCCGGCCGCGCCGTGCCCCTGCAGCCCTCCCTGGCGGCGCTGCTCGCTCCCTCTCCCGGTGCCCGGTTCCGCTGCTGCCCCCGCGCTGGCCGTGCCCGGTGCCCCCTTCCAGCCCCCCATGCCCCCGTTCCCGTCCCTGCTCCCTCTCCGCTCCCGGGGTTCCCGGTGGCCCCGGGCCGGTTGCGGGGCTCCCCTCCGCCCCCCCGAGCTCTCCCAACGCCGCCGTCTCTCCGCAGTACGAGCGCGGAGCCGCCACCAACTACATCACCCGCAACCGGGCGCGGAAGAAGCTGCAGCTGAGCCTGCCCGACTTCAGGTGCGGCCCTTGCGGTGCCCCCCGCACCCCTTCACCCCTTCCTGCGAACCCTCCGGTGCCCCGAGCTCCCCCGGTGCCACCCAGGGCACCGAAGGCCGGTGGGGCCCGCTGTGGGTTTGGGACGGCCGAGCTGCTCCCCGAGCGCTCTCCCTGTCCCCGCAGCTGCCCCGGGTTCAGGCTGCCGAGTTTGGGGCTCCCCCTGCATGGGAGGGCTCTGGGCTGGCCCAGGGGACACAGAGCAGCCGTGACGCCCCTGTCCCAGCATTGTCCCTTGTCCCCAGGCGTCTCTGCATCCTCAAGGGGATTTACCCCCACGAGCCCAAGCACAAGAAGAAGGTGAACAAGGGCTCCACGGCCCCCAGGACCTTCTACCTGCTCAAGGACATCAAATTCCTGCTCCATGAGCCCATTGTCAACAAATTCCGGGAGTACAAGGTGAGTGTCCCCCCCGAGGGGCCCCCGGGGGGCTGTCCTGGCCCACAGAGCCCCCATGTCCCCCTGTCCCCACAGGTGTTTGTCAGGAAGCTGCGCAAGGCCTACGGCAAGAGCAAGTGGGGCACCGTGGAGAGGCTGAAGGACAACAAACCCACCTACAAACTCGACCACATCGTCAAGGAGAGGTGAGGCAGCCCTGGCTGAGCCTCCTGCAGCAGCCAGCCCTGGGCTCAGCACTGCAGGGACCTGGAGCTGCTGGGGAGAGCCCAGAGGAGGCACCAGAGATGCTGCAAGGGCTGGAGCCAGGCTGGGAGAGCTGGGGCTGCCCCTGGATCCCTGGCAGTGCCCAAGGCCAGGCTGGACATTGGGGCTGGGAGCAGCCTGGGACAGTGGGAGGTGTCCCTGCCATGGCAGGGGTGGCACTGGGTGGGATTTAGGGTCCCTTCCAACCCATCCTGGGATTCTCTGGTCTTTCACCATGTCCATCCCTCTCTGGGAATCCACCTCATGTGCAGTTTCTGGATTTATTGGTGGAATTTTGTGTTTCTGGGCTGGAGAAGAAGGAATGAGAGAGGAGCCAGCCATCCTGGGTGGCTCCAGGAGAGCACAGGGAGCTCCCTGCTCTCCCTGTGGGGTGCTTTCCTCAGGGGGCTGATGAAGGGTTAAAGCTGCCAAGGCTCTGAGGAGGGAGGAAGCCCCATAACCATGCTGAATGAGGCTGTTCCCTCACTCTGTGTGTGCCCTGCTGGCATGAGCAGCTGGATGCTCCACAGCTCCCATTCCTTCCTCCTCCTGGCTCTCCCCCAGCCCCAGCAGCCTGTGCAGGGCTCTGGGGCTGGCACTGACCCCCGTGTCCCCCCCCTGGGCACAGGTACCCCACGTTTGTGGACGCCCTGCGGGACCTGGACGATGCCCTGTCCATGTGCTTCCTGTTCTCCACCTTCCCCCGCACGGGCAAGTGCCACGTGCAGACCGTGCAGCTGTGCCGGCGCCTGGCCGTGGAGTTCCAGAACTTCGTCATCGCCTCCCGCTCCCTGCGCAAGGTGGGCCCGGGGACAGCCAGCCTGCCTGGGGACACTGCGGGGACAGGGCAGGGGGACAGGGCAGGGGGACACTGCGGGGACAGGGCAGGGGGACACTGCGGGGACAGCCGGCCCTGCCTGGGGACACTGTGGGGACAGGGCAGGGGGACACTGCGGGGACAGCCAGCCTGCCTGGGGACACGGCGGGGACAGCCAGCCCTGCCTGGGGACACTGCGGGGACAGCCGGCCTGCTTGGGGACACTGCAGGGACAGCCAGCCTGCCTGGGGACACTGCGGGGACAGGGCAGGGGGACACTGCGGGGACAGGGCAGGGGGACACTGCGGGGACAGCCGGCCTGCCTGGGGACACTGCGGGGACAGGGCAGGGGGACACTGCGGGGACACAGGGCAGGGGGACACTGCGGGGACAGCCGGCCCTGCCTGGGGACACTGCAGGGACAGCCGGCCCTGCCTGGGGACACGGCGGGGACAGCCAGCCTGCCTGGGGACACTGCGGGGACAGGGCAGGGGGACACTGCGGGGACACAGGGCAGGGGGACACTGTGGGGACAGGGCAGGGGGACACTGCGGGGACAGCCGGCCCTGCCTGGGGACACTGCGGGGACAGGGCAGGGGGACACTGTGGGGACAGCCAGCCCTGCCTGGGGACACTGCGGGGACAGGGCAGGGGGACACTGCAGGGACAGCCGGCCCTGCCTGGGGACACTGCGGGGACAGGGCAGGGGGACACTGGGGCCACAGGGCAGGGGGACACTGTGGGGACAGCCAGCCCTGCCGGGAGACACCAGGGGGACAGGGCAGGGGGACACTGAGGGGTCAGGGCAGGGGGACACTGTGGGGACACTCAGTCCTGCCTGGGGACAGGGCAGGGGGACACTGGGGTGTCGGGTCAGGGATCCCATTGGGGTGTCAGGTAACAGATCCCACTGGGGTGTCAGAGCAGGGATCCCACTGGATTATGGGCTCACACATCCCACTGAGGGGATCAGGGCAGGGGGACACTGCAATGTCGGGTCACTGATCCCACCAGGGGGACACGGCAGGGATCCCACTGGGATGCCAGGGCAGGGATATTGTGACAGTGTTCACAGGGGTCTTAGGATGAGGGAAGAGATGAGGATCTGACTCCATGTTTCAGGAGGTTTGATTTATTATTTTATGATATATATTATATTAAAACTATACTAAAAGAGTAAAAGAAAGGATTTCATCAGAAGGCTGGCTAAGCATAGAAAAGAAATTACTGACTGACTGAGACAGTCTGAACAGCTGGACTGTGATTGGCCATTAATTAGAAACAATCACATGAGACCAATCCCAGATGCACCTGTTGCATCCCACAGCAGCAGATAATCATTGTTTACATTTTGTTCCTGAGGCCTCTCAGCTTCTCAGGAGCAAAAATCCTAAGGAAAGGATTTTCCATAAAAGATGTCTGTGTCAGGATCCCACTGGGGTGCCAGGGCAGGGATCCCACTGGATTATTGGGTCACACATCCCACTGGGATCTGAGGAACCTCCTGCCAGGGGCAGGGTGACAGTGACAGTGACACAGCAGCATTCCTCCTGCTGAGCCCGTGCTCTGTCCTCTGTCCTGCCAGGTGTTCCTCTCCATCAAGGGCATCTACTACCAGGCAGAGGTGCTGGGGCAGCCCATCACCTGGGTCACCCCCTACGCCTTCGCCCACGACGTGAGTACCTGGGGAGAGCCCGGGGATCACCGAGGGGTGAGGGACTGTCCCGTGGCACATGGGACACACACATCACAGGGCCTGGCTGCAGAGGCACGTGGGGACACAGCCAGCTGTCACCTCAGGATCCCCGGGGCTGCCGGTGCCAATCTCCCAGTCATTCATATGTCTCCAATCATTAATGTGCTCCTTTATCAGCCATTAAAGATTAACCTGTGCGAGCAGAGGGAAGGGATGAGTCAGACCTGCAGCCTCCCCAAAGGGATTCTGCAGTGTCTCCAGGGCATGGGGTTGCTTCCCCTTAGCCTTGGCAGGAGCTCACAGGCACAGCAGGGCCCTCTTCATTCCCTCCCAGCATTTCCAGGGCTGAGCACAGTTGGGTTGAGGTTTTGTGTTTTTATGGTTCTGAATCAATAGAACCCTGGAATGTTATCAGTTGGAAAGGACCTTAAAGCCCATCCCATTCCACCCCTGCCATGGCAGGGACACCTCCCACTGTCCCAGGCTGCTCCCAGCCCCAGTGTCCAGCCTGGCCTTGGGCACTGCCAGGGATCCAGGATGGGCACCCTGTGCCAGGGCCTGCCCACCCTGCCAGGGAACAATTCCCAATTCCCAATATCCCATCCATCCCTGCCCTCTGGCAGTGGGAAGCCATTCCCCTTGTCCTACTCTTGTCCAGCTCTGCTGTGCCCTGCACTCTTCACCTTGAAGAGTTGGAGTCCCTGGACCAAACCCCGAGGTCCCCATCCATGATGGGATGAAGTGTTCCATGTATCCAGGCACAAGGAGGGATGGCAGCAGGACCCTGGGGGAAACCTGCAGAGCTCTCCCTGCCCAGGGTCTGGTGGTGGCTGTGACATCTCTGCACTTGGGGCATGTTTAGGTTGGTTTTCAAGGAATGGCTTTTTCTCCCGAGGCTGCCAGAGCTCCAGGAGCCTTTGGGCAGCACTGCCAGGGATGGACAGGGTGGGGTTGTTGGGGGTCTGGGCAGGGACAGGGGCTGGGCTGGATGATCCCTATGGGTCCCTTCCCAAATGGGAGTATTGTGTGATCCTTCTCCCTGTGGGTGGGATGGGTCCTTGTGCAGGGGGGTCCTTTATCCCTGTGTCCCATCCCGTGTGCTGGCAGCACCCCACAGACGTGGATTACCGGGTCATGGCCACCTTCACCGAGTTCTACACCACCCTCCTGGGCTTCGTCAACTTCCGCCTCTACCAGTCCCTGAACCTGCTGTACCCCCCCAAGGTGAGGCCACCCCGGGGTCACTGTGTCCCACCCTGCGGTGGCAGCAACCCAGATTGGTGGAAATGAGAGATTTTTGGGATATCTGTGTTTGGGAGCTGCCTCCTCACCCCTTTTCCTCCCCAGATTGACACCCAGAGTGAGGATGAGCTGAAGCCTGCAGAGGGCAAGGAGTATGCCATGGATTCAGAGAGCTACCTGGAGGTGAGGGACACTGCTGGCGTTGTGACCTGTGGGGACACTGTGTGGCATTCATGTCCTGCTCACAGCCCTCCTGGCGTGGCACTGAAGGACAGAGCCAGATCCCTGCAGGGTGGAGGGCGCTGATCCCAAACTCCGTGTTCCTGTAGGGCAGAGCTGGGCTCGGCCTCAGGCACCACCAGCCTCCCCCTGCATGGCCAGGGACCCCCCAGAGCCCCATGCTGGGGATGGGGCCGGGAGGAGCTGAATTCTGTCCAGGCCCTGGCTCTTCCAGCCTCTTGCTCTGAGAAATCCCCTTCCCCCGTTCCCAGCCCCTGGATGTGGCTCTGTGTCCTCTCCCTGCAGAGACTCTCGGCTCTGAGCTCCAGCCTGGCCCGGGCAGTGGCTCCAGCCCATGAGGACGAGGTGGAGATGGATGAATTCCCAGTGGAGGGGGTAAGACCCTGGTGGGGGGCTCATCCCTGGCCTTGGGGGAGCCTGGCCTGTGCCTAGGCTGGCAGCTTGGGCACAGTTCCTGAAACCCCTGGTGGCCGAGGGAGCTGTGTGTGGGGAGGAGGCTGAGGGCTTTGCTCTGAGCAGGAGACAGCAGAGCTGATGGATGCCAAGAAGAAGGAGCAGGAGGCTCTGGAGAAGCACAAGAAGCTCTTTGAGGGGCTGCGCTTCTTCCTCAACAGGGAGGTGCCCCGGGAGCCGCTGGCCTTCGTCATCCGGTGCGTGGGGGCAGCCCTGGCCTCCCCCTCTGGCGGGACTTTGGGGCCAGGTCACCCAATGTCCTGTGGGTGAGGTGACCCTGAGGGTCCCACCTGCCCGTCTGACTCCTTGGTGGCGTTGCCCACAGGTGCTTTGGTGGCCAGGTGTCCTGGGACAAGTCCCTGTGCATCGGTGCCACCTACGACGCCAGCGACCCGTCCATCACCCACCACATCATCGACCGGCCCCGCCTGGACAAGCAGGTGGTTGGCAGGTGCGTGGGGCAGGGGGGCCCTGCCCACAGCAGCCATGCCAGAGCTGTCCCGCGGGCTCCAGAGGCTCAGGTGTGTCCCCTCTGCCCCACCCAGGTACTACCTGCAGCCCCAGTGGGTTTTTGACTCGGTCAATGCCAAGCTGTGCCTGCCCGTGGCCGATTATTTCCCCGGGCTCCTGCTGCCCCCGCACCTCTCGCCCTTCGTGACGGAGAAGGAGGGTGACTACGTCCCTCCCGAGAAGCTGAAGCTGCTGGCCCTGCAGAGGGGAGAGAATCCAGGTGCTGGGAGCCCCCAGAGGCGTTTGGGAGCTGGGCTGTGCCTGCTGCGGAGCATCCCAAGGGTAACGATGGTGTCTCTTTGTAGAGGAAGAGAGTGAAGAGGAGGAGGAGGAGGAAGAAGAGGAGGAAGAGGACGGTGACAATGACAAAGAAGAGGAGGAAGAGGAAGATGAGTCTGAGAAAGAAGAGGAGATGAAATTACAGAAGATGGAAGAGCAAAAGATGGAAGAGCAGAAGACTCAGAGCACGCAAAGCAAAAAGGTGGGAGCCCATGGAGGCAGCCCCGGTGTTGCTGTCCCTGCTGAGGGGTGTCCCTGTCCTGGCACCACTGGGATGCTCAGTCATGGAATGGTTGGGGTTGGGAGGGGCCTTAGAGCTCATCTTGTTCCAGCCTCTGCCATGGGCAGGGACACCTCCCGCTGTCCCAGGTTGCTCCAAGCCCAGCCTGGAACACTCCCAGGGGTGCTCCTGGCCCCCCACTCACAAGCTGCAGCTGCCATCCCTGTCGGGGCCTGGCTGTGAGGGCTGTGGCTCTCCCTGGCCCGCAGTGGAAGGGCTGGAAATGCCTTTCCCCAGGGAAGGAGGGGGTTCCCGGTGTCCTGAGCTGCCTGGCTCCCCACAGGTGCTCCCTGTGAAGGTGACAGCGGGGAAGGTGCGGCTGGAGGACAAGCAGCGCCTGGAGCAGGAGCAGCAGCAGGAGGAGAAGCGCTTGGCCATCATGATGATGAAGAAGAGGGAGAAGTACCTGTACAAGAAGATCATGTTCGGGAAGAAGCGCAAAATCCGCGAGGTACGGAGGCTGGGCCCTCACCTCATCCAAACCCACTCGTTCCTTCTGCTCCTCCCTGTCCCTGGTGAAGAGTTGAGGTCCCTGCCAATGTCCCCAGGCGGGCAGAGCTCCCTGTGTCCCCTCCCTGGATCCCAGCCCCGATCCCGGTCCTGTGGGGCCCGTCCTCCACGTGCAGCTGGAGCTTGGGTGGGTCTGAGGGCTCGCAGCCCCTGTCGTGCTCTGACTGGGGGTCTCGGGGGTCTCTCCCCAGGCCAACAAACTGGCTGAGAAGAGGAAAGCCCACGACGCAGCCCTCAAGGAGCAGAAGAAGAAGAACAAGAAGGCGCGGCAAGCGTGACAGGGCCGGGGGCTCCTTGATGGTTTTCCACTCTTGCTTTTGGGTGGAAAACCCCTGGCTTTGCTGCTGGGGCAGAAATGCTGTGTTTGAAGCATTTCCCATCTGTAAATCCACCTGCTGCTCTGCCTTTGCCCCACTCCCCTCTGCGGAGTCGGTGTTACAAGGACTGTCCTCTCCCTGCTGGTGCCACCTCTGTGTGAGGAAGAGGAGGCCAAGGAGAGCTCTGGGGTCGTTCCATGTGAATTTGCACAGCCCTGGCTGCTGGAGCCTGGCTCCCAGAGCTCCCTGGGGCAGAGGAGTGTGGAGCCCAGAGCTCCTTCCCAGTGTCCACACAGAAAACCATATTCCCCTGTATTTTTAATTAAAGAAGGTGATGCTTTTCTGGTGGTGTTTGTTGTCTGCTCCTTCTGCCTGGGTGTGGGGGAGGCCCCTCAGGAGGTGATGTGGAGATCCACGGCTGGTGCCAGGGTTGCTGGTCCTGCTGGATGTGTTCCTGGCACCAGCAGTTACCTGTCAGTCCTGGGTTTTCCCCCCAAAACACCTTGGAGGCACCACAGCTGGGGACAAGGTGTCTCATGGGGTTTATGGGCACACCTTTGTCCCCAAATGTGGTGAAGGCTCTGTCTCGAGAATTTTTGGAGGACACCACTGGCATTGCTGTGGGGACATAGAGGATCTGGAGAGAGACACCCCCTGGAAGGGAGTGAGCTCAGACAGAAGAGCTGGAAACACCCAGACTTTGAGATTTTATTTCTTTTTAGTTTCTTTTCCTGAATTTTTCCCTTTTTTTTTTTTTTATTTTCTATTTTATTTAAGTGCTTTTTATCTTTTTACTGTTTCCATTCTTCCTGTTTTCCATTTTTCTCTTTTTCGTTTGTTCTTTTCTATCTTTTCCCTTTTATTCCTTTTTATTTTTTATTTTTCCCCTTCACTCATTCCCCTGCTTTTTCTCCCCCTTTTTTTTTTACCTCCTTCCCCCTCTTTTCTTTTTATTTATATAATTTTTTTTCCCATTTCAGAGGGTTGGAAGGCTTTTCCGTTTGTTTTCATCGTTTTCTCCTTGCTTTCCCCTCTCCCAGGAGGAGCAGGACCAACCCCTCCCCCTCCTTTTTTTTTACCTCCTTCCCCCTCTTTTTTTTTTTTTTTTCTTTATATATTTTTTTTTTCCCATTTCAGAGGGTTGGAAGGCTTTCCGTTTGTTTTCATCGTTTTCTCCTTGCTTTCCCCTCTCCCAGGAGGAGCAGCACCAACCCCTGGGGCAGCCCCAGGGCTGGGGTTCCCTCAGAGCAGGAGAGCCCGAACGGGGCCTTAAACCTTGGGAGCTCCTGGCCCAAACAAACAAATCCTGACCCCAAACAAACAAACCCCAGGTTCTAAACAAACCAACCCCAGCCCCAAACAAACCAACCCCAGCCCCAAACAAGCAAATCCCAGCCCCAAACAAACCAACCCTGGTTCCAAACAAACCCCAGTTCCCAAATCCCAGCCCCAGGCCTCACTCCCAGGCCAGGCTGAGGGCCTGGGCCGGCCAGGCAGGGCCGGTGCCAGTGGGCACAGACCGGTACGGCTGCCCAGCACCTCCCCAGCCCATAAAGGCTGTGTCCAGCCAAGTGTGACCCCTCAGCATTGTCACCCTCAGCCTCCTCACCCAATCTTGAGGATCCGCAGCTCCCTCAGGATCCACGGCTCCGGCCATCACGGCTCTCAGTGAGTGCTGCTGTGTAGCCCCAAATCTGGGAGGGACAGGGACAGGGGTGGGTGTGAGGTGGTGGAGCCCTCCTGGTCACTCTGTGGGACATTGTGGATGTGGAGATTGGGGGGTTGCAGCTTCCCAGCTCGCTCACATCCATCCCCCAGGCTGTCAGCATTCCATGGCTGAGCTGCCACATACCGGCCACTGCAGCTCTCTTCTGGCTGCAAACCCTTTCTTTACTACCCATTCCCCAGAAAATGAGAAACCTGGAAATACTTTGTGACCCATTCAAAAAAAAAAACAAAAACAAAAAAACGGGGGGGAAACCTTCACAATCCATCCCCTCAAAAACACAGGGGAAACCTGGAATCCCTTCATAACCCACCTGCAAAAAGGGGGAAATCTGGTGTCCTTCTGTGACACATCCCAAAAAAAAGGGAGAAACCGGGAACTGGGTGAGGTGCCCTGCAGAGGAAGGGAGGGATAGTTCCACAGCAAATCCTGTGACTGTGATAAATGGTCTTCATCCCTCCTGTTACAATGATGATGATGGTAATGAAAACTGAGGTGTTTTGGCTTTTCTTGATCCAGGAGGGTTCCCTGTGCAGGTTACCCTGGTGTGGGAACTGATGAGGCCAGGCAGGATGGGGCAAGAGCTGCCAGCTCACTGCAAGGTGATATCCTCAAATCCTTTAGGGACAAGCTCTGAACCCCAAACACCTCCAACAGGGATGGTGAGCCCCAGGCATGGCCAAGGGGGTCACCCCTTGCTTGGGGCCCCAATGCTGACGCCACCTCTGTTAGTGAGAGAGACTAAGGCCAGCAGGAAGAGCCAAGGCTGCATCCAGGAACACAAGAGCCCCTTTTTCACCCTGCCACATGCAGGGTGATGGACCAGCGACAGGGCTGAGCCCTCCTGGTGCAGCCAGGGCACCCTCTGGGCACCCAGTTGGCCACTGCGACAAGAGGAGCGTGGAAAGGCTGGTGGCACGGTGGTTGTCCCACACTTGTCACACCAAGGTTGGAGATGCTGGAATATTGCTGTCATTAAGGCCATAAATCCATGGAAACATAGTGGGAGGGAGGAAAGAGGGCGGGGAAGCTGCGGGAGAATGAAGGGGAGCCGATGGTGCGTGGCCAGGGTGCCCCGGGGAGCAGGGGGCTGGGCCGGGGTGCGGGAGCTCCCCAAACCCCGGTGAGCTCCGGCTGAGGGAGGTGACAGCCAGGCCAGGAGCCGTCCTGTGGGACCGGGAGGAGGAGGAGGACGACGGTGGCTGCCGAGAGGTGGGTGCGGCCGCCCAGGGCCAGCCATGGTCACCCAGGGCTGTGGGGCCACGCCGGGCTGGTGGCAGGGAGCCGAGGGGCCGGCAGCGGGGCCCGCGGGGACAATGTCCCCGTTGAGGCCGCGGTCACAGATGGAGACAAATGTCCCCGTTGTTCGCGGCACGGGCTGAATGGCTCCTCTGTGCCCCGGCAGTGGGTGGGGGCCGGGTGCCTTGGGGTGGCCGCAGGCACCCAGGGCCGGCCCCGGGGAGCCGGGCAGTGCCCGGCCGCAGCCCCGCGTCCCCCGCCAGCCGCTCCCACTGCTGTCCCCTTCCCCCTTGCCAGGCCGGAGACCCAGGGCCGCGATCCCGGTGATGCCATAAACGGCGCCGTGCAGCGGGGAGGCTTTGGAAAAGCCGGCATTTGCGGGGAGCTGCCCGGGAAGAGCTTATTCCATGTCGGAGCAGCATCGGCACCCCCGCCCCGTGCCGCCCGCTCCCCCGGCACCCCGGTCAGCGCAGGAGAGCAGAGGCACGGCCCAGCGCCTGCGGTGCGGGACAGGAAAAGGTGATGGATACTGGGGGGTGAGGGGGTGCTTGGAGGGTGGCAGGATGGGGAGGGGGCAGCACGATGCTCGTTGGGTTGCTTGGGAGGCAGTGGGATGCTGAGGGGGGCCACAGGATGATAAAGAGGTAGTGTGATGCTTGAGGGGATGTTGGAATGCCTGGAGGGTGTTGGGGTGCTGGGGGGCAGCGGGATGCTCAGGAAGCAGCTCTATGGGGCAGGATGATGAGGGGAATTGTGTACCCATGGGGCACAGAGGGGACAGGGGGGTAGGAAGCAGCATGCCCGTGTGGGATGGGGCCTGTGGAAAACAGCATGTCCACGGATTTGTGGGATCAGGAGCAAGCAGGTGCATGCGCCTTGTGTATGGCAGGGGCTTGGCCCTATTAAAAAAATGGATGCTGTAGGGAAAGCCCAAAAGCCAACTGGGGTGCCCCCAGGGAGATAGGGAGCTGCTGGGACACGGAGAGGGGCCTGCAGGGCTGGGTGGCCTGGCCTGGCCTGGCCCAGCCTGGCCCAGGGGTACCCCTTGAGGAAATGGTGGGTGCAGCCGTGCTCTCCAGCTGGGCATCTCAGCCGGCTGGCGCCACGGGCACACCCCACCCGTGGGAGCCCCAGGAGAACACCCAGTGCACCACTCTCTCCTAACGAGCTATTAATAATTAAGCTGCTCACTCAAGGCAAAGTCAATAGAATATTTGGCTGGGGAGTGTTTGCCAGAACCACCCGTGGGAGGCAGGCAGAGTGGAGCGAGGCATCCCCTTGGCATCCCACAGCTCTGGAATTCGGTGCCGTGTGGTCCTGGGGGCCTGGTGGGGTCCCATAGGGATCTATCAGGATCCATTGGGACCCATCTGGACTCACTGGGATCCATTGGGACTTATCAGAGGGGTTTATGGTGCCATTTCACTCTCTCCTGTGGAGCTGGTGCCAGCAAAGCTGGTGCCAACTTTGCTCCCTCTTGGCAGCACCCACAAAAGTGGGTGTCTCCCCAGCCCTCTCAATGGGCCAGTGGCTTTTCCAGGTGGTGCCAGGCGGTGACTGCGATGGAATCACAGGCACCGACCGTGTAAAGCCGAACTCCAGCTGCTCCTGGAGCCGTCTGGCATTCCCACCCACACGGTGCTTTTGGGATACTGTCAGAGCCACCTGCTCCCCCCGTGGTGACACCGTGCACCCCCCCTCGCACATGAAAACCATTCGGGAAGAGGCTGGATGCACCAGCCCGGCCTGATCCAGCGGTCCCGGCTCCAGGGGAAGTGGGGGGCACCTGGATGAGCTTTTGGGGTGCCCCTGTGGCAGCTCCCCCCCTGCCCGCGGCGCTGTGCCCAGCGCCGGCCGCAGCCCGGGGCTCCGGTTGCATTTTCCATTCATTATTCATCGAGCTGGAAATCTCGGCGGCACGAGGCGATCCGAGCCGGGGGGGCCGGAGCGGGGGAGCGGCGGCAGCGGCGGCGCCCCGGGATCACCGCGGGGCCGGGGGTGAGCCGGGAGCGGGGGGCTCCGGGGCTGGGATGCGCCGGGCTGCGACCCGCGGCTCGTGGCAGCGGGGTTTCACCCCGCAGGGATATCCGCGGGAGCTCTGAGGCGTGAGGGGGCGATGCGAGGCGGGGGTGGGGGGCCGGGGGGTGTTTTTGGGGGTGTAACGCAGTGGGAGCGCAGCCAGCCTTGGCCGGGGGGCTCCGGAGGATGTGGAGCAGCGGGAACAGCGGGAGCAGCGGAGGCTGGGGCGGGCAGGTGATGCTGCTCCCGCCGCTAAATGGGGGTGCAGGGCCGGGGGGCTCAGCCCCCAGCTCGGGGGGGCTCCGGGGAGCGGAGCTCTGCTGTGGAGGGCTGCGGTCACGGGTGCCGTGTCCCCGTGTCCCCGCGTCCCCGCGTCCTGCCGCAGGGGACGGCGCTGCTGCAATGCGGTGTCACAGTGAGGGTGACCCCCGTGTCCCGGGAGGAGGGAGGGGACAGGGACGGGGACACGGGGGGAGCGCTGGGGAGGGGGCAGCGGGCACAGGGGCTCTGTGAGCGTGTGTGTGTGTGTGTGTGTGAGTGAGCATGGCTGATGTGTGTGCACATTTTGTGTGCGTATGAATGTACGCATTGAGGGCTGTGTGTCCTGGCGCACACGAGGGGACGGGGGTGTCTGTGTGTGCCCTCTGTGTGTTTTGTGTGTTTGGGGATGCCATGCTGCCTGCACCCCTCTGTCCCCAGTTCCGTGTCCCTGGCCCCCACCTGGGGCTGCTGAGTCCCCCAGTGCTGCTGGCAGGGCTGAGAGGCCGCATTGGGAGGGTACTGCAGCACCCAAACCATCCCGAGCTGCTGCAGCTCCTGCTCTGGCCTGCAGATTTTCCTGGGCAAATGGATCCCAGCACCCTCAGGGAGCGCCTGCTGGTGCTGGTGGTGTCCCAGTGGAGAATGGCCTCTCTGTCCCCCAGCTGCCCACTCTGCCCCTGGGCTCTCCATGGCTCCCCTTTCCCCCAGTCCCAGCCCTGCAGCCTCTCCCACCCTAGGAGTCACTCGGTTTTCCCAGGGCGGGCAAAGGTTGGCAGGGCGGGCAGAGCCGCTGGGCCCGTGCCACAGATGTGTTGTGGATCACGCCAGGCACCAGTGGGATGCTTTCCTGGGATTTTCCGTGCCTGTGACACGTCCACGTGCCTCGCTGGAGCCACACACCCCCAGTGCCCGTGTCCCTGGCACCATCGTCTCTCCTCTCTGGCTGCAGGTGACCAGGATGCTGTGGCATGGGAAGCCCTGGAGGTCCATGTGCAAGGGGCTGGTCCTGGGGACCCTCCTGACCAGCTTCATGTTGCTGCTCTACTCCTACGCCGTCCCCCCGCTGCAAGTCAGCGTCACTGAGTGAGTCTGGGGTCCCCGCGTGCCCCCCTGCAGCTCGGCCTCCCTGTTCCACACCAGGAACCCCCAGCTGGACATGGGGGACATGGAGATGGCCCTGGGGCTTTCCAGGCCCTGGTGGCTTCACACCAAGATGTCCCCTTCCTGCAGTTCCCAACTCCTGGCAGGGCTGGGGACACCGTGGGGCACTCAGTGCTCCTGGGTGGAAAGGGGAGGGAAAGAGAGAGGAGAGAGGAGAGAGGAGAGATGAGAGTGGAGAGGGGAGAGGACTCAAGTCTCAGATTCTTTCACTGCTCCACAGTGCTCAGCTCCTGCCCGTGCTGCCTGTCATCAAATTAATCTCCAAGCTTGTAAACAAGGTCCACGTGCCTCACAAACCTGGCGCTGTTGGGTGGGGATCCTCATCAAGGATCACTTTGGCAAGTTGATTACAGGTGTCCAAAGTCACTTGTCTCCGTGTGCTCTGCTCGCTGCCTCAGGCAGCTCAGATAAGGTCCCTTGTGTCCTCACATGTCCCTTCAGGGCCCATGAACTCATCTGTGGGGCCAGGCTCTGGAATTATTTCCCTTTTTGCTGGGAGCTGAATCTTTCTTGGATCCCACAAGGTGCTGAGGGGTGCCAGAGCTCCACAGATCCCTTGAGGGGTTTGTGACTCCTGTAAAGGGTTGAGAGCTCCCAGACCTCCTCCATGGAGGAGTTCATGACTCTGTGAGGAGTTCATGACTTCTATAAGGGGTTGAGAGGTCCCTGGCCTCCCCCATGGATCCTACAAGGGATTGAGAACTCCCAGGCCTCCCCCATGGATCGTACAAAGAGCTGAGAGCTTGCTTGCCCCCCTGCACAAATCCAGGGTTGAGAGCTCCCAAGCCTCCTCCATAGCTCCCCTCTCAATCCAGGGTTGAGAGCTTTCATACCCCATAAAAATATTATCAGGTCCTCTCCATGGAGTTGTGACCTTGGAGAGCTCTCCTTGATGCACTTTTTGGCATCACCTCCTCCAGGACCACCGTGGCCATGCCCATGGAGACCCCCTGCTCTATTTCCATTTCCAGAACCCATTCCCAGGCACAGCACCTGTCCCCAGGTCCAACACCCATTCTCAGGTTCAGCATATATTCCCAAGATCCAGCACTTATTCCCAGGTCCAGAACCCATCCCCAGATCCAGCTCCACCAGCACAGAATATCCCAAATCCTTCTAAGTGCCAGTGCCCCTCACCATGGTGCTCCACCTCTTCTCTCACCCAGGATCCCCGTGCCCTTCTCCTGCTCCTCCCACCTGGCCCAGGCCCCATCCCTGTCCAACAGCTCGGGCAGCACCTCGGGGTGGAGCTGCCGGCCCAAGCTCAACGTCATGTTCATGAAGACCCACAAGACCGCCAGCAGCACCATCCTCAACATCCTCTTCCGCTTCGGGGAGAAGCACCGCCTGAAATTCGCCTTCCCCAACGGCCGCAACGACTTCTACTACCCATCCTTCTTCGAGCGCAGCCAGGTGCAGCACTACCGGCCCGGGGTGTGCTTCAACATCATCTGCAACCACATGCGCTTCCACTACGAGGAGGTGCGCAAGCTCCTGCCGCCCGACGCCACCTTCGTCACCGTGCTGCGGGACCCCGCGTACCTCTTCGAGTCCTCCTTCCACTACTTCGGGCCCGTCATCCCCCTCACCTGGAAGATCACCGGGGAGGACAAGCTGGACGAGTTCCTCCGGGACCCCCAGCACTACTACGACCCCAACGGGTTCAACGCTCACTACCTCCAAAACCTCCTGTTCTTCGACTTCGGCTACGACAGCAGCATGGACGCCAACAGCCCGCTGGTGGAGGAGCACATCCGGGAGATCGACCGCCGCTTCCACCTCGTCATGTTGCTCGAGTACTTTGACGAGTCGCTGGTGCTGCTCAAGGACCTGCTGTGCTGGCAGCTGGAGGACGTCCTCTACTTCAAGCTCAACGCCCGCAAGGGCTCCACGGTGTCGCGGCTGACCCCGGAGCTGTACGAGCAGGCGACCGCCTGGAACCTGATTGACGCCAAGCTCTACCGCTACTTCAATGCCACCTTTTGGCGCAAGGTGGAGGCCTACGGGAGGGAGAGGATGGCCAGGGACGTGGCCGAGCTGCAGAGGGAGAACAAGAAGATGACCGGCATCTGCATCGACGGGGGACATGCCGTGGACGCCAGCGCCATCCAGGAGTCCTCCATGCAGCCCTGGCAGCCCCTGGGGGAGAAGACCATCCTGGGGTACAACTTGAAGAAGAAGATCAGCAAGAAGCACCAGAAGCTGTGCCGCAAGATGCTGACACCAGAAATCCAGTACCTGACTGACCTGGGGGCCAACCTCTGGATCACCAAGCTATGGAGCCACGTGCGGGACTTCCTCAAGTGGTAGGGGCTGGCGGGTCCCCTGCTTCCCTGGGGAAGAACCAGGTGCTTTCGTTTTTGTTACTCATGGTTCTCTTGGTTTGGAACTGGCTGGAGGCTCTGGAGCCCAGGAACTTTTGGGGGGACCCTCCATCACTTTCCTGCAGAGCCCCAGCTTGGGCAGGAGAGTGGAGACTCTGCCTCCGTCAGTGGAGTCAAGGGCTGGGGGCCCAGGGGTGGTGTTTTCCTGCAGGATCCACTTATTCCTTCCCCATGGAAAAGCTGGAGGAGGGATTTATGAAGGATGTGGCTTCGTCACAGCGGGAGCAGGACATCCATCACCAGGTTGCTGGGTGCAGGCAGGGATGTGCTGGGACAGCAGTGCTAGAGGGTTTCCCTTGTCCAGGGTGGGCAGAGATGCCCACAGGGAACCCAGCCCTCCAGGAGCTCCTCAAATCACCCCACTGAGCCCTGGTTTTGGGGTGTGGGAATGTCAGAACCTGCTGCACTGCCTCAGCCCTTGGGTATGATGAGTGCAGCATGTTCTCAGCCCACAGCAGCTAGGCTGTGACCTAGAGGCACCCGGAGCCATTTGGAGATTGGAAAACCCATCCCAAAAGCCCCGGACTTTATCAACAGTCCCCGTGGCACAGGGCACACCCTCACTGCCCCCCATCGTCCCAGTTAGAGGAGCCCGTGGTCCTGGTCCCCACAGGGGACATCCCAAAAGGCCAACAGGGTCTGGTGACAACTGGTGTGGGGAGGAGATGGGAGTGGGTGCAGTGGGACTGTCCCCATGATGCCATCCAGGGCACAGTGGGGATGCTGGGGCCAGGGGCCATCCCCAGTGCCCACCCTGCCTTGGGGACAAACCTCGTGCGTCCCAGCTGGGCTGGATGACACCGGTGACACCACGTCCCACTGAGAGTGGCCCTGGCTGGGCACAGAGGTGGCACCTGTGGCTGAGCCACCCCCTAGCAAAGGGACCCCCATTGTCCCCCTACCTGTGTTCAGCTCCTTCTGTAAAAACCAGAAATAAAAAAATAATTTACTTTTGTAATATCATTGTATATTTGGTAGTTTTGGATATAAGGATGGTCCAGCTGGTCTCCAGCCATCTCCTCCTCTGAGATGGGATGGATGAGGTGAGGATGTTCTCACAGCCACAGCAGGATGCTCAGCCAGTCCCTGCTCCTTCTGGGAGCTCCCCAGGGTCCTGGCACCACTGTCCCCTTCAGTCCTGGGGTGGAGGGCATTGTGTCCCCCAGGCAGTGCTGAGGAATGAGACCCTCAGTGTGAATGGGGTGCCTGGATCTATCCCAGTGTCTCTGCTGAGTGTGGGGGACACCCCCATGGTGTGCAGGTGCCCCCAGGAAGGTCTGCTGGCTTCACAGGGACAGCAGAGCCATGGGACCTGCCATCCCTGGTGACACAAACCACTGGTGCCACCATGTTCCAGCTCTGCTGCTGGTGGGGAGCACCCCATTTCAGGGGTGGCCATGGGACTTGCACTGGGTCTTCTCCACGCTCCCTCTGCAGCCAGGCCACCAGGTCAGCCCACTCAGAGGAGACTGTGGGGGGTGTTGGGGCTGTGATGGGGACACCTGAGGCAGGCAGGACCCAGGGACACGAGCACTTCACCAGGTCTCTGTTCTGGCTGTGGCCAAGCTGCTGCTCCCAGGTGGTGTTCCTCTCCAGCAGAGCTATGATGGGACAAGGAGGGGTGCTGGGGACTGGGACTCTCTGGTGGCACCAGGATCAGCCATGGGATCCTGACAATGGTGGGGTCCAAACTGGGGTGGGCTTAAGAACCTTGAGGTGGGACCAGGGACGTCCAAGGGACCGAGGCTGAGTGATGGGACCGGGCCACGTGGTGACCTGGGATCTGCTTGGATCAGCACAAGGACATGGTGGGAGCAGCACCATGCACAGGACCAGGACTGACTGGTGGGCATGGGACCTTGTGGTGGGATCTGCACCTTGCTGAGGACCAGGACCACAACAATGGCATGGGAGGCCCAGCATCACACCTGGGACCAGGACTAACTGGTGGGTATGGGATCATGCTCAGGACCACCTGCAGGACCAGTCTGAGTGGTGGCACTGGGGCCGTGGATGCAATGGGGACTGGAAGATGGGCACAGGCTCTTGTGGTGGGGCAGGGAAGGTGTGAGAGGTGGGACCAGCCCCAGGTGTGGGGCTGCTGATGGCTGCAGAGACCCAGCAAAGCCCCCAGCCCCACCAGTGCCAGCTGGGAGCCATTGACACCCAGCCCCAAGCCCATAAAGAGCCCCAGCTGGTGGGGTGGAGATGCTGCTCACTGGGGATGGAGCTGTGCTTGTTGGTGCTTCTGTGTGGGGCTGTGCTGGAGGTGCCGGGTGACTGGGGCTGGGATCCCCCTTCATTCCTCCCACTGGCTGTCCTGGGAGAGGTGGGTGTCCCTTGCTTTGCCCAGTGCTGGCTCCTGATGGTCACCTGGGGGCTGGCCAGGGTAGAGGAGCCTTCCTAAAATGACCCCAAGCTCTGAGGGTTGGGGCAAGGGGCTGCCAGGAGCTCCCCTGAGGTCCCAGCAGGGCTGGTGGGTCCTGCTTGGGGTGAGGGGGATCACAGGCCCTGGTGGGGCCTGTGGCTGCTGGCTGTGGTGTCCCACCCCATGAGCAGCTCCTGTCCCCAGCCCTGGGCAGGGTCACAGTGCTGGGAATGCTCCTGGTGCATTCCTGTGGTGCAGGTGGGGAAAGAGGAGCCCCTGATGTGCTCCTGGGTGCTCTACGTGCCTTTGTGCTGCTGTCCCCAACAAGTCCTGGGGACACCTGAGGACCTGGATGTCCCTGCTCTGTCTGGGACATGCTACTGCTGGCTCAGCCCTTCCCTTGCAGGGACCACCATGGCTCCAGCTGCCTCAGAGCCCCCTGGTCATATGATGACAGCTCCAGCGATGCCCTCAGGCATGGGGACAGGGAGGGTTCCTGCTCACCCCCATTCTGAGGAGCCCATCCTGAACTTCACCTTGAGGCTCCTGGATGGTGAGGGCAGGAAAACACTGGGGGTGAGACCATGGGAGGGGTCCAGCCAAGACCCAGGGCTCAACCAGCAGCAGTCAGAGCCTTCTCCTGGCTGGCCCCAGGACTTGGAGCACCAGGAAAGGTGGCTGTCCCTGCAGGAGCTCCTCCCCATCCATGTGGAGGGTGTAGGGCTTTGAGATGCTCCCAGTCCTGTGCCCGATACCACGATGGGGTTTGGGGTCAGCTCTGCCCCCATGGGTGACATGGTCCCTCTCAGCTCTATGGGGAGTCCAGGAAGCTCTGGAGAGTAGGGAAAGGAGGCCTGGGGGACAGAGCCAGGACAGCGGGTGGGCTCTGAAAGGGGGAAGCTGTAGGGATGGTGGTCTGGGATGTGTCTGGTGCCCTCACCTCTGGTGGTACAGGTTTGGGGCTGTCACACTGAACCCACACTTCCCAGAGGACTCCAGTGCCACTCCAGAGAAGCTGCCAGTGCTCAGCCCTGGCTCTGTGATCCACCTGGAAGCCAGTGTCCACTTCAGTCCCAGCATCTCCATGAAGAGCCACGTGCATCAGTGCTACTGGACCACCACGGAGCAGCCAGGACACTCCAGGAGGGTCTTCGTGGTGGTAACAGCCGTGGGGCAGGAAGCAGGGGCTCCTTCTCCAGGCACCCTGGGATCCTGCAGGACCTCCTGATGGAAAGGGATGTCCAGAGCCTGGACACAGCCCTGGAGTGTCCTGTGTCACTCTCCTGCCACAGGTGCCAGCACGGGGAGAAGCTGGGGAACGTGTCTGTCCAGCAGCAGAGAGGGAGTTGTGTCCTCCAGCTCTCCATCCTGGCCCCCACGCTGAGGGGGAGCCCGAGGAGGAGCAGGTGAGGGGGGGATGGAGGTCCCAGGGAGGGGCATGACCTGGGTGTCCCAAAACATTGTCCATCCTGAGACATGGTGCTCCTGCTGGGGTGGCCTCAGCTCCACAAGGTGATGCAGAAGGAGAGCAGGGTCCCTGAGGAAGGACGTGGTGTCTCAGCAGGTCTACGTGCACTGCCTGCTGATGGCATGGGGACAAGGATGTGCCACCAGGTCCTGCTTCTACAGCCTCATCACGGCCAGGTACGCTGTGTGTGTGGGGACACAAGCACCCCATGGGTGTGCTGGGGGCAGAACCCATCTCTGGGAAAACCAAGTCACCCCACTGTTGTCTGGTTGTCACCTCTTATTCGATGGCAGATGGTGGCATCACCACAGGTTCCAGCTCCCCCTACGCTGCAGAGGTGCTGTGGAGATGCTTGGAGACATCTCCTCTGGGACAGCACCATGTGGGTCTTGTGGTGGAGTCTGGGCACCCCTAGAGCCACCCCCCAGTCCTGTCCTCTCCTCTCCCAGCTGGCACAACGCAGAGGACCCTGTCCACAGTACCCCATGCCACTGCTGTGACACCGGTTGTCCCGCTGCTGACACCCTCCATGGAGACATGCCAGGTACCAGGGCTGGGACAGGGTGGCCCCAGGTTGTTCTGGGATCTTGGGAGGACTCCTGGGCCTGGGCTGGACTGCATTGGTTATATCCTCCCACAGCATTCCCAGGAGAGGTGACACTCCACCAGGAGACTGTTGGACCAGCGCTGGTGCAGAAGGAGAAGCTGCCATGGCACGAAGGTGAGGGACACCCCAATGCTCTCCCATGGCCCCAAAACCCCCACCCCTTGTGGTGACCCCCGGGTGTGTTTGTGCCCTTACCAGCCCCATGCCGGACGGTGAGGAGGCTCCTGCTGGCCCTGGTGGGCAGTGCTGTGCTGGGGGGGCTGCTGGGACTGGCCCTGCCCACCGGGCACCTGGGCAGCCCCCAGAGGGGACAGCGGCCACCGAGGCACAGGTGTCCCTTCCAGGCTGAGCTGCAGAGCGTGGTGGGGGCCCTGCTCCTCAGGGAGACAGAGAAACAGATGGGGCCAGAGCCTCTTTCTCACTAATAAACGTGATTTTGCTTTCTCTAAAGCTTCTCCTGGTTGGTAGTGTGTGGATGCCACCAATGGATGGAAATGTGCTCCTACACTGGCAAGCCACATCTCCAGGCTCCTGTGGCTTCCAGATGTTGTGGCATTGTCCCAGCCTGCGGTGCTGGAGATGGCAGCTCCGGGCTGCGTGGATTTCGTGTCCTTGGAGACCATGGATGTGGTGGCAGCTCCTTGGGGACAGTCCCCAGGATGTCCCATGAGGCTGTGGAGGTGCAGAAGGTTCCAGGGTGGGGACAGCAGGCTGCTCTGGGCAGATGGAGACCCCTGAGGGATTGGGACTCACCCAGACCCATCTGTCCCCCAGGAGAGGACACGGCCTGGTCTTGGTGGCACCTCAGCATCACCCATCAGGGGTCATGTTTGAAATGGTTTATTAGGACCAGTGTGGGGCAGGGTGGCCACTCTGGGGGTCACCAGAGTGAGAGGTCACAGTAGGTGGGTCACAGCAGCATGCCTGTTTCCCCAGTGCACGGGGAGGTGCTCAGTGGGACGTTGGGGGCTCTCCTGGTGCCCCGTAAATCTTGCGGAGGCTGGAATCCATCAGGAAATCCACAGTCCTGCGGCAGGAGAGGGCATCAGCGGGGCCCGGGCGTCTCTGGGGCAGTGATGTGGGATGGGTGGGGCTGTCCTTAATATCCCTTGAGACACCAGCGCCACCAAAACCAGGTTTAGCACAGCCTCACTGTGCTAATCCCGGCTCAATCCGGATAATCCCTGTCCTGGCTGGACCCCAGCAAAGCCCCTTGGAGTGGAGACATCCCGTCACCACCCTCTGCTCCCAGCCCCAAGCAGACAAACGTGTGCCATCCCTCCGGGCTGTGGTGACAATGGGGTGGTGGCAGCGCCTGTCCCCGCCCCAGGGGTGTCCCCGTTGGTTACCTGTCGATGGGGGTGATGATGAGGGGGATGGCAGCCAGCCCCAGGGCCGTGGTGGTCCAGCGGCGCACGGGCAGGGGCCAGCGGGTCAGGGTGCCCAGCAGGGCCAGCGAGGCGGCGCACAGCCGGTTGATGGTGAAGCCGGGGATGGCCACCGAGGCCAGGCTCTGCCACACGAACGTGTCCACCACGGCCACCCCCACGCGCGTGGGGTCCTGCGGGTGGGCCTGGGGGGACACAGGGGTCAGGGGTCCCGTGGGTGGGCCTGGGGGGACACAGGGGTCAGGAGAAGGGCAGGGATGGAGAGGCTGGGGGCGAGCAGGGTGGCACTCACGGTGGCGGCTTTGCGGCCCTTGTCGATGGCGTCGGCGGTCACGTAGGCGGTGGCCACGCCGTAGCTGGCCCACACCACCGGCACCGGTACCAGCGGGCGGAAGGACTCGCCCACCTCGTTGGCATAACCTGAGGGGATGGCAGGGTCAGGGACTGGCTGTCCCCATGTCACCCCTGCAGGGTGTCCCAGTGTCACCGGATGGATCTCGCACAGGGGGTGTTTGTGGTGCCTGCATCCGCTTGGACCCGCTGCCACCAGGACAGCGGGGCTGGGGGTGAGCAGTGCCAGGGCTGGTGTGTGTGACTGCCCAGTGCTAGTGACAGTGCCCACTTGGGGATCTGTGTCTGTGCCCAGTGCCTGGCAGGAACCAGTAACTGTCCTGATGTCCAGTGTCCATGCACGGTGCCAGTGCATGATGATACAAGCCAGAGTCAGTGCTGGTGACAATGACAGGTACCTGGTGCTGTTACCCTGTGTGCTGTGCCATGCCAGTGCAGTGCCAGGGCCTGCTGTGTGGCGCTAATATCTGGTACCAGAACCCCCTATCAGTGCCCGGTGCAGTGTGCAGTATCTGGTGCTGCCCAGTACCACAGACACAGCAGTGCGTGGTGCCCGGTACCCGATGCAGTGTCTGTGTCATGTTCCTAAAGCAGTGCCGGCTGTCAGTGCCTGGTTCCTCATGTGGTGCCTGACATCGGTACCAGCGTCCAGTGTGTCAATGCCCAGTACCCTGTGACAGGGCCGGCGCCCGGTATCACTGCCCCGTTTGTGCAGCCGGTACCCGATGTCAGTGCCCCGGTCCCGGTAGTGGTATATGATGTTAGTGCCCAATGTCAATGCCCAGGACCCCGTGCTTGTACCCACTGTCAGTGCCCGGTTCCCGGCGCTCCCGTAGTTCCCGGCGCCGGTACCCGGTGTCAGTGCTCTGTACTCAATGTCAGTCCCCGTTTCCCGGTGTCAGCATTTAGTGTCAGTGCCCGCTTCCCGGTGTCAGCATTCACTGTCAGTGCCCGCTTCCCGGTGTCAGCGCTCAATGTCAGTGCCCGGTGCCGGTACCCGCTTCCTGGTGTCAGGGCTCAATGTCAGCGCCCGGCTCCCGGGGCCAGCGCTCGGTGCCGGTGCCCGGTTCCCGGGGCCAGCGCTCAGTGTCAGTCCCCGGTGCCCGGTTCCCGGTGCTCACCCAGGTATCGGACCCACGTGTCCCGGTACAGGTCGGGCCCCTCCTGCCCCATGGCGCGCGCCACCGCTCCCGCCGCATGCCCCGCCCCCGGCTCTACGTCACCAAACCACGCCCACCCGAGACTAATTTGCATGCCCCGCCCCGTGTGTTACGCTCCTGCTCCGCCCCTCGGTGCAGCGGGATGGCGGCGGGGGCAGGGCCTGGCCGCGCACGTGACCCCGCGGCCTTGCGTCAGCGGCGGTCAAGGGGGCGGGGCCGGGGCTGAGGGGGCGACTGTGGGGTTGGGGGACATTTGTGGGGCTGGGGGGGCAATTGTGGGGCTGAGGGGCAGTTACGGGTCTGGAGGGGCAATTGTGGGGCTGGGGGGCAGTTACGGGTCTGAAGGGCAGCTGTGGGGTTGGGGGACAGTTGTGGGGCTGGGGGCAATTGTGGGTCTGGAGGGGCAAGTGTGGGGCTGAGGGGCAGTTGCGGGTCTGGAGGGGCAATTGTGAGGCTGAGGGGCAGTTGTGGGACTGAGGGCAGTTGGGTTTGGGGTGGTTGTGGTACTGGAGGCGGTTCTGGGGCTGGGTGGATAATTGTGGGTCTGGGGCACAGTCAAGGGACTGGGGGAGCAGGTGTGAGACTGAGGGGGCAGTTCAGGTGCTGGGGGTGGTTCTGGGGCTGGGTGGGTAATTGTGGGTCTGGGGCACAGTCAAGGGGCTGAGGGGAGCAGGTGTGAGACTGAGGGGGCATTTTGGGGGCAGTTTTGGGGCTGGGGGCAGTTGTGGGGCTGGCTGCAGGGTTGCGGCGGGCAGCAGGGGCAGCCACAAACGGAGCAGACCCCGCTCAGTCCATCCCTTTACTCCCCAGCCCAGGCAGCAGCAGCAGCAGCGGTGGGTGCGGCACCCACATAAGGCACAGAGTTTGGGGGGGCTGCGGGCGCCCGGCCCCGCTCGGCACCGCCTCAGTCCGGCAGCCCCGGGGCTCAGCCCCGGCTCCATCTTCCCGCGGGGCCGTCCTGGGGGCGCGGTGCAGCCCGGGGCGCTCAGGGGCTGTGGTTCGGGGACTCGCCCTGGATCTGCTGGGCCGAGGCGGTGTCGGGCAGCAGCACCTCCACGCTGTAGCTCACCTTCTTGGAGTGGAGGAAGCTGTAGGTGTTGTCGAAGCGCAGGACATCTGCGGGGGGACACAGGGGTGTCAGGGACACAGTGAGGGCAGGGACACGGGGGTCCCGCGGCGGCCCGGGGAGGGCTCGGCACTCACAAATGCCGGGCGTGGAGCAGGTGAGGGAGCCGTCCTCGGGCACCATGTGTGCGTTGTAGCGCTGGTTGGGGAGCACCTCGGTCATGTCGCCCGCACGCTGCCGCTCCCCGACCTTGGTCTTCAGGTACACGCCGAAGCCGATGTCGGCGCCCTCGGAGCGGAACTGCCATCTGCAGGGAGGGCGCAGGGGCAGTGCTGCGGCGGGCTGGGGACACGGCGCTGTCACCCACCCGCTCCCCGCGGCGCAGAGCTGCCCTCACCTCAGCACGCAGCCGGGGAAGAGGATCTCGTACTCGACCTGGTGGGACGAGCCCCGGTTGACCACGACCGAGTGCTCGTACTTCTGTGCCAGCTGGTCCCGCACGTAGTAATGCTGGGGCACGTCCCCCCCGTAGTTTATCTGGAAGGGATGGAGGATGTGGGGTGGGGGGACTGCCCAGCACCCCTAAAGAATCCCACAGGAGCTCCTCCTACCTTGCTGGAGCACTTGGGGTCCCCGTCAGGGTCTGTCAGCGTCCCCCCGTACTCCACCGGGATCTGCGCGGGGTCGATGTACTTCTGCAGGACCTCCTTCCAGTTGGCTGGGGGGGAGGACAGCGGGGTTGGGGGGGCTGCAGGTTGGAGTATCCCCCCTGGGTGGGCTGATAGCAGAGGGGGAATGCAGTCCCTCCATTCGGGACACGCTGGGGAGGGTCAGCACTCACATCCCAACACCACGACCTTCTTGCGCGTGTCCTCGCTCAGGAAGTGCTTGACCAGGTTGTAGGCCACGGGGAAGAGCTTGGGGGCTGGGGGCAGAGCGGGGTGTCAGGGGGGCGTCAGCACCTGGCTAAGGGCAGCGGGACCCCGGGGCCAAACTCACCCTTCACAATAAAGAGGCGCTTGAGGGACTCGGGGTAATTCTCCTCGAACATGGACAGGATCTGCAGACGGGGAAGCTCAGGTCACCCGTGCCATGCACCCAGCAGGACCCAGCCAGAGCTCTGGGGAGTGCAGGGCACTGCAGGGACCCGCTCCTGCATCATCCAGGGACCAGCCCCGGCGGTCCATGGGAAGGGGGGTGGGCAGGAGCCCTCACCTCCCCGTACGTGTCCACAGCTGGCTTCCAGAGGTGCTTCAGGCCCAGGCCCTCACAGTCGTACACCATCATCACCATCTCAATCTTCTTGCCCAGCTGGGACAGGAGGATGGGGGGGATCAGGCAGGACCCACGGGGAGGTTCAGGGATGGGGTGGCCCCAACAGGCTGGTCACACCAGCCAGAGCCTCCTCCTAAGTGTTGGTGTGGGGAGAAGGGGCACCATGGGAGCTGGGACAGGGACCTGGGCTGAGGGACACCAGGGACATGGACTGGTGGGGATGGGCAGGATGCAGAGTGGTGGGGTGGGAGTGTGAACTAGAGATGGACATGTGGGGTTGGCAGGGACATGGTCCATGGTGGGGTGGACAGGACATGGACTTGTGGGGCTGAGGGAGGTGAATTGGACATGGACCTGTAGGGCTGGTGAGTGAGGACATTGGCTGGGAGAGATGGAGCAGAGATGGACATATGGGGATGGACAGGACGTGGACCTATAAGATTTATAGGGTTGTCAAGGGCATTGTCTGGTAGGAATGAACCGGGGATGGGCTGGGGAGGACTTTGAGTTGTGGGAATGGACACGGACCGAGGGAAATGAACAGGACAGGGACCTGTAAGATATACAGGGCTGTCAAGGACATTGTCTGGTAAGAATGGACCAGAGATGGATATATGGGGCTGGGGAGGACATTGAGTGTTGGGGATGGGCATGGACTTATGGGGCTGGCAGGGACACGGACAGAGGGAAATGGACAGGACAGGGACCTGTAGGGCTGGGGAAGATGATGACTGGTAGGGGCAGACCAGATGTGGACACAAGGAGCTGTTGGGGCCAGCAGAGCGTGGGCAGGTTCCCACCTTTTCACTCTGCTGTTCACAGGCCAGCCGGAGCAGTTCACAGTCCCGGAACTTGTTTTTGATCAGGTCCTGCTTGGAGGCGGAGAAGAGCAGCCCCTTGCCGTCCAGCGGCCCGATGATCTCGTAGCGCACCGGGCTGCCCTCGCGGTCGTAGCCACACAGCCCGCCCGACATGTACTTCCGAATCACCTGCGGGGGTACAGGGGGCTCAGGGCACCTCACACACACCCCAGGGGACTCAGAGGGACAGTCCCCTCCAGGGCACCCCCGGGAGCCCAGGGACACTCACCTCAGGTGGCTCCCAGGCGAGGATGTTGTCGGCGTCCATGTGCTTGCGGAGTTCGACGTGCTGCAGCAGGGGCAGAGCGGACCAGGGTGAGATTTGGGACAGGGTGAACCCCATGGGCTGGGGTGGTGCCCCTGTGGCCCAGGCTGTGGGGTCTCACACCAGGTCTGCCCCAGCACAGTGGGGTGCCCCAAAAGCAGCGTGCCCCTCTCACCTTGCGGAGCATGGCCTCTGCCTTGGCCAGGTCGAAGGAGCGCGCTGCAAGAGAGCAGAGCAGAGAGCTCAGACCCCGCCAGCTCCACGGGGGCTCCCCCGCCAGCACTGCCCCACTTTGGGGTTACCTCGGAGCCATTTCAGCAGGAAATAGTCGTCCTGGGAGGGCAGGGAGGGCAGCACGTCCTGCACCTTCTCCCGGAACTGCGCAGACAAGAGGGACAGTTGGTGAACCCTGATCCTCCCCAAAAACCTCAAGGCTGGAGGTTTGTCCCTTCCTTGTGCCCCCCAAAAATCATGCCAGCCAGGACTGGGACATTGCCAGGGGAGATGGCCACCCTGTGCCCCTCCCTGCCCCACATGCAGCCAGGATCAGCGGTCACCTGGCAGGGGACTGTCCCCAGCCCAGCCGCCATGCTCTGGCTGTCCCCAGGCCCTTGCATAACATGTGTGGGCTGTCACCACCCTGCTCCTCCCAGGGTGTCTCACAGGGACTGGGTGAAGCATTCCCCCCCAGGGGTGTCCTTTGGGACGGATGGAGGCTGTCACTGTGTGTACCCCTGCCCGGTGACACCCCAGTGGGCCACAGCCCCCCTGGCACAGGCAGGAGGGTGCCAGGGTGCAGGACTGGGGGGCTGGGGAAGCTGGGGCTCCTCAGAGGGGGCCCCTCAGGCACCAGGCAGACCAGGCCCTGCCAATGGCATCCCTGGGTTGAAGACAGTCACCAGCAGATTGCCACATGTCCCCGTCTCAGTGACACTCCAATGGGTCACAGCCCCGTGACACAAGCAGGAGGGTGTTGGGGTGCAGGACTGGGAGATTTGGGGTCCCCTCAGGGAGGGACCAAGCAGACCAGTCCCCACCAGTGGCATCCTTTGGGATGGAGCTGGTCACACTGTCCCCTGCTGTTTGTGACCCCCAGTGGGTCACAGCTCCCCAGCGCAGGCAGGAGGGTTTTGGGGTGCAGCATTGGGAGGTTTGGGGGACCCAGGGTCTCCTGTCCATGTGGCCCCGCTCACCCCAACCAGGCCACAGCTCAAATCTCGGTACCAGCCGAGGCCCTCCCCTTAATGAGCCTGATTAGCTTATCTCCCGCTGAATTTAGGGGTAATTAAACCCGGGATTAGCTCCTTCACCCTGGGACAAAGCCGGTGGTGGTGGACGAACGGGTTCGGCCGCTCGCCTCCGTCACTCGCCCAGGGCACGGCTGGCACCGGGCACGGTTTGGGCACCGTGCCCCACGCCTGCCCCTGCCCCCCGTGCTGGCACCGGCGGGGTCATCGCCCGCCAGTGGAATTTGGCTGGGGCTGAAAGGCAGCGATAAGATAAAGACACGGGGGTGCCCTCTCGGTACACTGAACCCCGATAACAGCTGGCACCCAAACCCTAGCGCCTGGCAGGGGTGGCCGTGGTGGGTGACAATCAGCGGCCCTGGGTGTCCCCGGGCCTGCAATCCCGGCGGTGAGGGCAGGAAGTTTTCCGGTCCCATGGGAAGGGTGGAAGAAGAAAACGGGGCTCGGCGGAGCCCAGGCTGGTGGCACAGCCGGGATGGTCCTTCCCTGGTGGGCAGCACCTCGGGGGCTCAGCCTTGGGACTGGGCTGCAGGGTGGCACGGAGGTGGCAGAGGGGCACCGTCCCAAGGGCCCGCAGTGAGACAGGAGGTCCCCGAGCCCCAGGGAGGACGGGAAAGGGATGGGGGCCCGCCAGAGGGATGGTGCAGGCAGCGGGACCGCCAGGAGCCACCCAGGACGGTCCGGCCCCGTGGGCAGTGCCACAGCGGGGCTCGGCCCGCGTGTTTGGGGTCCGGGCTGAGGGATGGAGGCAGCGGGAGCCTCCCGGCGCCGGATTTGGGGGCGGGGTGGAGGCTGAAGGCGATGGGACGCGTCCGGGGCCGGGAATCGGGGTGAAGCCGGGGGGTTTGGGGTGCGGAGGCCGGAGCGGGGCTGATGCCGCGAGTTTGGAGCCGGGGATGTGGGGGCTGCACGAGGCGGTGGGAGCCCCCGGGGCCGGGAGCGGGGGTGATGCCGGTGGGTTTGGGGTGCTCTGGGGGGCTGCGGAGCCCCCCGGGCCGGGAGCAGAAGTGCTGCCCGTGGGTTTGGGCTGCGGGGTGGGGGTGATGCCGGTCCCGCGGCGGATGCGGGCGCACATCGGGGAGGACAGCCCGGCCCCGGCCCCGCTCCCGGTCCCGGTCCCGCTGCCCCCGCAGCTCCCCGGCCGCTCCGTCCCAGCTCACCTGGGCCAGCACCTCCGCCTGCTGCGGGCTCAGGTCCCCGACGCGGCCGCTCATGGTGCGCTGCGGGCGGCTCTGCCCGGCCCCGGCGGCCGGGGAGGCTCCGAGCACCTCCCCGGGACCGCCCCCCGGCCCGCCCGGCCCGGCCCGGCCCGGCCCCCGCCCACCCCCGTGGCCTTGGACCCTGCCCGACCCCTGCCCGCCCGGTCAGCGCCCGCCGCCGCCCCGGGGTCGGGGGGTGATGGAGGCAGGGGGGATATGGGGACTCAGAGGGGCTTGGGGACTGTAGGGGGCTGTGGGAAACTTGAGGGGTTATGGGGCATGGAGGTTATGGAGGGGTATGGGGACATGGGGGGTTATGGGGGGCATGGAGGGGTGTGGGGGGCATGGAGGGGTATGGGGGTCATGGGGGGGTATGGGGAGCATGTGGGACATGGAAGGCTGTAGGATATGGGGGCTATAGGGGTATGAGGGCATGAGGAGGCACAGGGGAGCTTGGGGACTCTAGGGGAGTGTGGGGGCTATAAGTGATATGGGGGGGTATGGAGGAGTTGGGAGGGTTTGGGGTTTATGGGGGATATGGGGGCATGAGGAGGCTTAGGGGGTATGGGGAGTATGGGGGCATAGAGGGCCTTGAGGGTAGGAGGGACTTGGGGACTGTAGGGGCCATGTGGGGTAGGAGTGCATGGGGAATGGGCAAAGGGGGGCACAGGGGGCCTTGGGGGCTTGTGGAACACAGGGATTTGGGGGGGCAAGGCTGAGATGAGTGTAGGGGGCTCTGGGGGTTATGGAGTGTGCAGAAGGGTGGGGGCTCTGTGAGAGTTTGGGGGACACAGTGGGGTGGAGGGGGTGTGGGAGGACATTGGGGTATGGAGGGAGATGGTGATATGGGCCAGGTGTCAGGGAGAGGGGACAGCAATGAGGACAGTGACAGGGATGGGAGGTGGGAACAGGGATCTGAAGTGGGGCAGGGACTGGGGCAGGGTGCCAGGGAGAAGGGACAGGGACAGATGGAGGGCTCAGTGAGTGGAAGATGGGGATCAGGAGCAGGATGCCCATGGGGCTGTGTGTGTCCCATGGATATCCCGCAGAGCCCCGTGTGCCCCATGGACACATGGTTGTCCCAGAGAGCTCTGCATGTCCCATGGAACCCTATTTAACCCTATTTGTCCCATGAAGCTGTGGATGTCCCATGGGTGTCCTGTGAAGTTATACATGTCCATGGATAACCCATGGAAACATCCCATGAAACCACGTCCCTGAGGGCAGTGGGTGTCTCACAGAGCCACCTGTGTCCCATCTGTGCATGTCCCAAGGAGCCATTTATGTGCCATGGAGTCATGTGTGTCCCTTGGAACAGGGACCCATAGATGTCCCATGGCGCCATGCATGTTCTGTGACCCATAAATGTCCCCTGGAGCTGCAGATGCCCAGGAAGCCACACATATCCCACAAACCTACGGATGCTCCACGGAGCATTCACAGCCCTCTATGTCCCCTCCGTGGGGCAGCTCTGGCAGGAGCCACCCCAGGCCCCATTTTGGTGTTCCCCCCACAAACCCACAGTGTCCCCACACTCCGGGCTGTTCCTGAGCCAGCTGTGCTCCCGGCTGTTGTTTATGGCACAGCCAGACCCGCTGCAATCGGGGTTTCACCGTGTGGTTAAACCGGCTCGGGCTGGGAGGAGGGACGTGCCCACCCTGTGATTACACCCCCGCACTTCAGCCTGGATGGGGACATGAGGGACACGGGGACACACCCAGACCCATCCCATGGCACCCTGCAGCCACGGGAACCCGGGTCCCACAGCCCTGAGCCCCGTTCCCGGCGTGGCCCCTGCCAAAAGCAGGTCAGCCCGGGCCCATGCCACAGCTAATCCAGCCAGCAAATCCCCCGGAGGCACATGGGCTGGGCACACGTGGCCAGAGCAGGGCCGGGATGGGGCACCCAGGGGTCAGATGGGGCACCCAGGAGTCAGGATGGGGCACCCCATGGTCAGGATGGGGCAGGTGGGGGTCAGGATGGGGCACCTGAGGGTCAGGATATGGTACCCAGGGGTCAGGATGGAGCACCCAGTGGTCAGATGGGGCATCCCAGGGTCAGGATGGGGCACCCAGGGGTGAGGATGGGGCACCCGGGGGTGAGGATGGGGCACCCGGGGGTGAGGATGGGGCACCCAGGGGTCAGGATGGGGCACCCCGGAGTCAAGATGGGGCACCCAGGGTCAGGATGGGGCACCCGAGGGTCAGGATGGGGCACCCCAGGGTCAGGATGTGGCACTGGAGGCTGCCGGGTGCCCCCCAGGCTGGGGGTGCTGGGGGGTGTCTGGTGCAGGGGGCTGTTGTGTTTTGGGCACTCGGGTGTTGGTGTGTGTCCGTGTCACCCAGGGGTGCCCGTGTCCCTGCCTGTGCCATGGCTGTGGCTGCCCATGTCCCCGTTCCCCCAGAGCACACGTGTCCCTGTGTCCCCATGTGTCCCTGTATCCACGCATGGGGATGTGGACATCTGTGTCCCCGTGCCTGTTCTTGTCCCTGTCACTCTCCTGGTGCCAGTTGGTTTCCTGGTCCCTGAGTCCATCCCTGTCCCTGTCCTGCTGCTGCCTGTTCCCATTCCCATCCCAGTGCTCGTCCCTGTCTTGCTCCCACTCCCAGTCCCTGCTCCTGTTTCCCATCCTCCTCCTGGTCCCTCTCATTGTTCCCATCCCAGTCCTGCTCCTGGCCTTTTCCCCGTGCTGATCCAACTTCCTGTTGTTCTTCCAGTGCCTCTCCTTGTTCCTGTTTTCCAGCTGGTTCCTGTTTCTGTTCCCATCCTGGTCTCATCCTTGTCCTTATCCCTGCCCCATCCCTGTCCCAGTGCTGGTTCCCATCCCAGTCTCAGCCCTTTTCTGTGTTTAGATCTCAATCCTGGTCCCAATTCCCTGTCCCTGTCCCTCTCCTGGTCCCTGTCCTCTTCCTGGTTCCCATCCTGGTCTCTGTCCCCATCACCTTTTTTGTCCCTGCTCTGCCAAGTGTCCAGCTTGGGCATGGTCCTTGTCACTGTCTCAGTCTTGGTCCCTGCTCCCTGTCACTGCACCTCTCCTGCTCTCTGTCCTCATCCTGGTCTGCATCCCCATCCCCATCCCCATCTCCATCCCCCCAGCCCCTATCCCTGTCCTGATTTCCACCCTGATCCACGTGTCTGTCCTTATCCCGGCCCTTGTCCTGGTCCCATCCCAATCCTGGTCCCTGTCCTTGTCCCGATCACTGTCCCAACCCCTGTCCCTGTCCCTGTCCTTGTTCTTGTCCCTGTCCCAGTCCCCATCCCAATCCCTGTTCCTGTCCTTGTCCCGATCCCTGTCCTGGTTCCCATCCTGATTCCTGCCCCAGTCCCTGTCCCGATCCCTGTCCCGGTCCTTGTCCTGATCCCTGTCCCGGTCCCCATCCTGATCCCTGTCCCCGTCCTTGTCCTGATCCCTGTCCCTATCCTTGTCCCAATCCCTGTCCCTGTCCCCATCCCAGCCCTTGTCCCAGTCCCTGTCCTTGTCTTGATTCCTATCCCTGTCCTTGTCCCCATCCCAGCCCTTATCCTGATCCCGATCCTGGTCCCGGTCCTGGTCCCCATCCCGATCTCTGTCCTTGTCCTGTTCCCAATCCGTGTCCTTGTCCCAGTCCCTGCCCTTGTCCTGGTCCCTGTCCTGGTTCCCATCCCGATCCCTGTCCTTGTCCCGATCCCGATCCTTGTCCCCATCCTTGTCCCGATCCCTGTCCCGCTCCCGGTCCCGCTCGGGGCTCTCGGGCTCCCCCTGCGGGCGGTGTGTGTCGCGGCGGGTCCTCCCCGCCGGCAGGGGGCGCTGCGGGGCGCGGGGCGCGCAGCCATGGCGGCGGTGCGGGCGGCGCTGCTCGCCCCGCTGCTGGCGCTCGGCCGGGCCGGCTCGGGGCCCGCCACCCCCGCGCGGGTCGAGGTGGCCGTGTCGGGGCCCGGGGCGGCGGGGCCGGACGGGGACGGGGCCGGCGGCGGGGCCGGCAGCGCGGGCGCGGTGCCCGGCGGCTCGTACACGCTGCGCGGGGCCGTGCTGGGAGCGGGGGGCGGCCGGGCCGGGCCGGGCCGGGGCGGCCCGCGGGGGGAGCGGGAGGAGATGGAGATCCGAGGCCGCCTGGTGCTGGTGAGCGCGGGGAGACGGCGAGCGGGGCTGGGGTGCGGCTGGCACCGGCCAGGGACTGGGAGGGGAGAAGTGGGAACCGAAGGGCGCTGGGAGATACTGGGGGGGCAGGGGAACGGTGGGGACTGGGGGCACCGGGAGACACTGAGGGGATTCTGGGTGTGGGGCTGGGGACGTGGGTGCTGGGTGGCGGTGATGAGGGGAGGCGGTGGGTGCTGGGTGGCGGTGATGAGGGGAAGCTGTGGGTGCTGGGGGGCGATGATGAGGGGGCAGCGGTGGGTGCTGGGTGGCGGTGATGAGGGGAGGCGGTGGGTGCTGGGTGGCGGTGATGAGGGGAAGCTGTGGGTGCTGGGTGGCGGTGATGAGGGGAGGCGGTGGGTGCTGGGTGGCGGTGATGAGGGGAGGCGGTGGCAGCTCGGAGACATTGGGAGACCAGGGGGCAGTGGCAGGGCAGCGGTCAGTGGGAGCGAGGGGTCACTCTTGGCCGGTGGGTGCTGGAATGGATCCTCGGGCACTGGGAAAGCAATGAGGCAGAGGAGGAGAGGGAGCTGAAGGGCACTGGGAGGCACTGGGAGGCACTGGGGGGTTGGTGGGGACGCCAGGGACACTGGGGACTGACCAGGGCAGGCAGCCACGGCTCGAGTGTGCCAGCAGCAGGGAGGAGGTGCCCGCAGGAGCACAGAGGCACTGCAGGCCAGGCTGTTTTCCCTGTGTTACCCCCCTGCTGTCCCTGTCCCCACACTGTGCCCGGCTCCCCAGGACCCCTGGGGCATGGGGGTGCTTTGGGGGTGCCCTGAGCCTTGGGGTCCATCCCAGCTCTCCCTGTCCTTGCCGTGTCCCCAGGTGGGTGACGTGGAGCCGGAGCTGAGCGCTGCTGATGGCTGGATCGGGGTGGTGCCTGTGGGCACCGAGGAGCCGGCCGAGGGCCCCCGGGGTGCCAAGGAGGAGTCCTTCACCACCACCGTTGTCACCAAGGTGACCCTCTGTGTGACCCTGAGGGCTGCCGTGGTGTTTGCAGGTCACACACCCACAGGGGTGTCACCTGGGCTGTCTCCTGGCCTGATCTGGGGGCTCCTGGTCTGTGCTTGGTGACAGCTTCTGACCCCTCTTGGGTCCCCTGTGACCCTTCACCATGGCAGAGATGTGCTGGGTGCTTCCTGCAGCAGGACAGGAGCTTGTTGGGGACACAGCCCCGCTGTCCCCTGATCGTGTCCCCACTGTCCCTGCAGATGAAGCGAGCCCTGGTGCTGGGAGCCTCTGCCCTGCTGATCCTGGCGCTGAACCAGAACGCCATCCGTGAGGTAGGGCAGTGCCAGGGCGGGGCCGGGCGGGCTCTGCTGACCGCTGACCGCTGCCTTCCCTCCCGCTGCAGCTGGACGTGTCCCAGCTGCTGGCCAAGCCCGTCATCGTCATCCAGTCCTCCGACAATGTCACCAGGCTGCTGGGAGCGCTGCTGCGGTACGGCCTGGGCTGGAGCCTGCCTGGCCCTGCCTGCTCCCTGCCTTGTCCTTGTCCTTGCTTTGTCCCCCAGCAGGCTGTCCCCCACCCTGGGGCCTCTCACTCAGCCCATCATGTTTGCTGGGGTGGTGTTGAGCCATGCCAAGGCCAGCTGGGGCTGAGATGTGTTTCTGGGGGAGATCTGGGTCAGATCCAGCCCTTCCCCAGGGCTGGAGCCCTTCCATGGGTCCCCATGTGGTGGCTGGCAAGTGGCCTCAGCCAAGAGCTTTAGGACTCAGTAGAAATTATCCAGATTGGTTGGTTCTTGTCATGGCACCACCATCCCCACAACATCTGTGGGTGTTTGTTCTCACCACCAGCAGCAGTGGGACCCTGTCTGTCCTCCTGACGTGTGGGACATTGGGATTGCTGCCATGGTGTCACACGTGGCTGGGGGGAAGAGCCCTGTGCAGGGTCACTGGCCACAGCTGGGGAGGAAGGGTCTTGCTGTCACCTGCCCTGCATGTTCCTCTGGTCCCCCTCGGTCACTGCCCATCCCTGTGGGGAGGGGGTGCTCCCTGGCACGGGGGAGCTGTGCCCAAATCCTGCTGTGTCCATGGAACTGACACTTTGCTCTTTGCTCACAGTGGGCTCCGGGCCACGGCCAAGATCACGTACCAGGCAGTGCTGCTGGAGAACCTGGTATGTTTGTCTGTCCTCCTCTTCCTCATTCTGCCAGTGGGAGAGCAGGACATGACTGTGCCCAGCCAGACTTCTCCAATCCATGGGGAGCAGCTGCACAGGGAAGGGAAGGGAAGGGAAGGGAAGGGAAGGGAAGGGAAGGGAAGGGAAGGGAAGGGAAGGGAAGGGAAGGGAAGGGAAGGGAAGGGAAGGGAAGGGAAGGGAAGGGAAGGGAAGGGAAGGGAAGGGAAGGGAAGGGAAGGGAAGGGAAGGGAGCCCATGGGAACAGGGCAGCTGGCAGCAGCAGTGTTTCTCCTCCCGGGACACGTGTGCTCACACTGCTGGACGCTGCTGTGGCCATCAGCAATGCCGTGTCCTGCCTTGCAGGGAGTCACCCTCACACTCTGGTCCACCTGTGGCCTGTCCCGAGGGGGCCTCTATGGAGAGTGGCAGGGGGTGATCTGCCCTGGGGAGAGCAGCTCGCAGGTCCAGGTATGGAACTGGGGCTCCAGTGGGGCCAGGAATGAGGCAGGGAGTGGGGCTGGGAATAGGGCCGGGAGCCAGGCTGGGAGTGGGGCCAGGAATGGGGCTGGGAGTGGGGCTGGGAATGGGGCTGGGAATGGGGCTGGGAGCAGGGCCAGGAATGGGGCTGGGAGCAGGGCCAGGAATGGGGCTGGGAGTGGGGCTGGGAATAGGGCCGGGAGCCGGGCTGGGAGTGGGGCTGGGAGCAGGGCTGGGAGTGGGGCTGGGAGCAGGGCCAGGGATGGGGCTGGGAGTGGGGCTGGGAGTGGGGCTGGGAATGGGGCTGGAAATGGGGCTGGGAGTGGGGCTGGCAATGGGGCTGGGAATGGGGCTGGGAGCAGGGCCAGGGATGGAGCTGGGAGTGGGGCTGGGAATGGAGCCAGGAGTGGGACTGGGAATGGGGCTGGGAATGGGGCTGGGAGCAGGCCCGGGAGCAGGGCTGGGAGCTTTGGCTGCCGTGCCCACAGCGCTGTCCCCACAGAAGTACCTGCAGCAGCTGTGGAACACCATCCTGCTGATCGCCCTGCTGCTCTGCACCGGCGTCATGGTGCAGGCCCAGCGGCAGTCGCGGCAGGAGCTGTCGGAGCGGGATGCCGAGGTGGGAATGTGGCAATGTCTGTGCTGTGTGCCGTGCCCGGGGTTTGGGTGGGCTCTGACCCTCAGCTCCCCCTGCAGCTGGACCTGAAGCAGCACATCCGGCGGCGGCTGCTGGCGCTGAAAACGCGGCGCTACCACCCTGGGAAGCCGCCCCGGAGCCGCGCCTGTGAGATCGACAGCTGTGCCGTGTGCCTGGACCAGTTCCACAAGAGCCAGGTGGGACTGGAGCCCACCCTGCGCCGAGCCTTGGTCACTGCTGGGGCTGGGGTGTCCCTGGCAGGGGCTGGGCTGTGTCCCTGGCAGGGGCAGGGCTGTGTCCCACCACCCAGCTGTGCTCACACGTGCCCTCCCTCCCCTGCTGGCAGTGGCTGCGGGTGCTGCCCTGCTCCCACGAGTTCCACCGGGACTGTGTGGATCCCTGGCTCCTGCTGCAGCAGACCTGCCCTCTCTGCAAGCGCAACATCCTGGGTGAGAACCGCCCTGGCACTCAGCTGAGCCCCCCCGACCCTGGGCACAGCCTGGCGAGCACCTGGAGCCTGCCAGGCTCCCTGTGCCAAGGCTGTCTGTCTGTCCTCCCTTGCAGGGAACTGCTGCACGGACAGCTAGCTGGCCCGAGGACACACTCCAGGGACAGACCCACGGCTGCTGCAGGGACAGGGAGGGGGCAGGGGGTGCCCAGTGAGAGGCACTTGCTGCCACAGCAGGGTTGGTGTGGCTGTGCCCATCACAGTGCCCAGACTTCGGAGAGGGAAGGACTTTGGGCTCTCCTGCTGGGTGTGAGTAGAGGGGTGGGGGGTCCAGATGGGCAGTGTTGGGGAGGGAAGATTTGGGGCACCCATGGGTGTAATGGGGTGGGAGCTGGGGCAGGGAGAGCCCTGGTCCTGCTGTGCTCTTGCCCTGCTCACAGCATTTTTTCTAAGTCTTGGGTTTTTGTCTATTTGCTGGTGGCCGTGGCAGGGTAGGCAGAGCCTGGCTGCAGTGCCAGCCCCTCTGGGAGGTGGGTGACAGCTCTGCCAGGGCTGGGGCTGGCAGGGCTGTGGGTGACTCACGGCCTCACCGTGGGAGGGGAGGGGTTGGATGCTTTATTTATAATAATAACTTATTAGAAAGGATGGCACGAGCCAGCTGCAGAGCCAGCACGGTCACTGGGGACACACCACAGGCCCTGCCTGGGTCCTGCCCCATGGCTGCAACGTGGCACGTGTCCATCCCTATTAAACATGGAGCAAGGGCTGCCTGTGTGGTTTTGTGGGGCTTGCACGGGGCTCATAGTGCTGGGGAGGCAGCTCAGAGGTCAGGGCCAGCCTGTGCCAGTGGCTTGGTGGTTCCCAGCCCCTCGGGGCTCATAGAGGGACAATTACTTTCCCAGGCTGTGGCTGTATTGGTGGGCTGAGGGTGGTTTGGACTCCTCTCATCCCACGCCAGCTCTGCTTTCCTCTTCCAAGTGTGGCCACATCCCAGGCCCCTTTGGGAATGGTTCCTGGCAGGAGCTAGCACAAACTGTGCCCTGGCATCAGCTCAGGGCTCTCCTGGGGACTCCGGCAGCAGCGTAGCCAAGGGTGACTGATCCAGTGCCCAGCAACGTCCCTGGAGCAGCTCCCCCAGGAAGCAGGCAGAGCCCAGCTTTCCCTTCCTGACGCACCAAGACCCAGTAACGAGGTCCCCTGGGCAGGGCAGGTGCCGCTGGTGGAGGTTTGTGTGTCAGGAAATGCAGAGTGATCCGTGTTTATTTGTGGTGAGCCCCGGTGTGCAGCGAGGGCAGGCTGAGCCCCAGGCGGCGCACTGGGAGCGACAGGCAGGGTTTGGCCTGGGGGGAGGGCTCTGCCCGCAGTTTGTTGGAGTGCTGGCTGCTGGCAGCTCTGTGCCAGCCCTTGTCCGTGCATCCTGGCAGCCCCGGGCTGTCCCCGCTGCTCCTGCTGCTGAGCTGCCTGCAGGGGGGAGCAGTTAGAGGGGAGGAAGGGCAGGAACCCGCCCCAGCCCCTTCCTCTGGCTCCTACTCACCCACTGTCCTGCCTGCTGGCTGCCCTGAGGAGCTGGGACCCCAGCTGGGCCTGTGGGATGAGCTGGGGAAAGGAAGAGAGGGTGAAATTTTCCCCCACCAGCTTCAGCTCCAGTCACATCCCTTGGCCACCACAGCTGGTGGCACAATGGCCACACTGATGGAAAGGAGCTGGAACCAGCCCCGGGCACCTCAGGCAACAGCAGTTAAACCAGAGAAACCTCCCAGCAGCATGAGGGCCTTGGGCTTGGCCCTCCCAGGGTCCCCAAAGGATGTCTGGGGGCCAGGGGGTGGTTTTGGGGCACCCAGCTCACCTTGAGCACGCCCTGCTCGGCTGCTGCCTTCACCTTGGCCAGCAGAGCCTCCAGCTGCGTGTTCTCCCTCTCCAGCACCTCAATCCTGATCTTGTTGGCCTGGAGCTGATTCTTCATGTCCTCTGTTAAGTTCCCACTGCCTGCAGACAAAATCCAAGAGCCCAGCCTGCTGCTGCCTGTCTGCTCAGAGGTGTGGGCACCCCTCCTGCCCACCCTGGGCACGGAGCAGTGGCACAGCCTGGGAGGTGGCAGCAGGAACCCCAAGCCTGTGGGCAAAGGAAGCTCTGCCGTGTCCTGGCCCTGCTCAATGTCCTGGCCCTGATGTGGGATGCACAGAGGCACATTGGGATGGTCACAGCTCCACACAGGGTCTGAGCCCTTCCTGGGTGTCAGTGGGAGTGTCTGGGGCCAGCAGGATCCCCTGGGAGCTCTGGAGACCCAAGGCACAAACCCATCTGCTCCCTTACTCTCAAACTGCGTCTCAGTGGGCGTGTGGAGATCAGGGAAGAACACCAGGAGCCTTTCCCGCTCCCTCAGCTCCTGTGCCTGTTCCTGCAGCTGGGATGTGTTGGCCTGCAGCTCCAGGATGGATTGCTCCAGGGATTGCTTCTCCTGCTGCAGCGTGTCCAGCAGCTCCTGCATGGCACAGCAGGGAGGAGATGAAGTTTGCAAGAGTGAGGATTCAGCCCCTCATGGAAGGCTCCCACCCTTCCCTGATGATGAGGATGTCCCATGGCAGCTGGAAATGGGCACCGTGCAGGGTTCTAGCTGTGAGATCCCTGTGTGTGCTGGGAGCACGAGCACCAACCACAAAGTGTGGATGGAGCATGTCTGGGTGTCCAAGAACAGAACACTGCAGATGTGGAAACACCTCAAGATGTCCCTTCCTGCTGCTCTCCTCTGCCCTGACTCAACCAGAGCCTTGTCAGGCACAGGCTGGAGGGAGAGGCCTCTTCCCCAGGGATGTGGCCACGTGGCAATGCCACCCTGGGTCCCAGAGTGCCCCTCCCGGGACAGCTCTGGCTGTGGGTGTGGGCAGGGCAGTGTGTGCCTGTCTGTGGCAGCCCTGTGGCACAGGCTTGTTCACAGGGGTCTGAGGATGAGGGAGGAGATGAGGATCTGACTCCGTGTTTCAGAAGGCTTGACTTATTATTTTATGATATATATTACATTAAAAATATAATATAATATAATATAATATAATATAATATAATATAATATAATATAATATAATATAATATAATATAATATAATATAATATAATATAATATAATATAATATATTATAGATATTATAGATATTATATTAATTATATTATACATATTATATAATCCATACTAAAGGAATAGAAGAAAGGATTTCATCAGAAGGCTAGCTAAGAATAGAAAAAGAAGGAATGATAAAAGTTTGTGGCTCGGGCAGAGTGTCTGAGCCAGCTCACTGTGATTGGCCATTAATTAGAAACAAGCACATGAGACCAATCACAGATGCACCTGTTGCATTCCACAGCAGCAGATAACCATTGTTTACATTTTTTTCCTGAGGCCTCTCAGCTTCTCAGGAGGCAAAATCTTAAGGAAAGGAGTTTTCAGAAAATATCCTGGCTACACAGGCTGTGTCCCACACCTGGGCACCAGCACTCACCTGCTGTTGCTGGAGCTGTTTCCCCCTCTGCTGCTGGCTCTGCTCCAGCTGCTCTGCCAGCCGGGCCTTGTCCTCCTCGGCCTCTCCCAGGCTGGCCTGCATCTCCTGCAGCTCCCTGTCCAGGCTGTCCAGCTGCTGCAGCAGGGTGCTCTGCTTGGCCTGCAGGGACTGTGCAGGGGGTGAGCCCGTGTGGGGCCGTGCCCCCATCCCCACAGCCCTGCCAGGCTCTGGCTGTACCTCCTCGTGCCGGAGCAGGCTCTCCACATGGACCTTCTCCTTCTCCAGCTGCACCCTGCTGGCACTCAGCTCCTGCTCCAGCTGCACCCTGCTGGCACTCAGCTCCTGCTGCAGGCTGTCCCTCTGGCCTGTGAGCACCTGCACCTTCTCCTCCAGCTCCAGCACCTGGCTCCTGGCCACCCTTGAGGTGCTCACCTCCTCCAGCAAGGTGGTCTTGGAGAGCTCTGGGGAGACACAGCCACTATGGCCCAGGCTGGGCAGGGGAGAGAGGCTGGAGGAGCATGGAGGTGATGGGAGGGATGGGGGTGCTCAGCCTGGAGAAGAGAAGGCTCCAGAGAGAATTTAAGAACCCTTTCCAGTGCCTAGAGGGGCTCCAGGAGAGCTGCAGAGGGGCTGGGGACAGGGGATGGAGGGACAGGACACAGGGAATGGCTCCCAGTGCCAGAGGGCAGGGATGGATGGGATATTGGGAATTGGGAATTGTTCCCTGGCAGGGTGGGCAGGCCCTGGCACAGGGTGCCCATCCTGGATCCCTGGCAGTGCCCAAGGCCAGGCTGGACACTGGGGCTGGAGCAGCCTGGGACAGTGGGAGGTGTCCCTGCCATGGCAGGGGGGGCACTGGGTGGGCTTTAGGGTCCCTGCCCATCCAAACCAGTCCACAATTCTGTGGCTCAGGGGCACCCCATGCCCTGCACAGGCCCTGGCAAAGGGAGGCAGGTCTGACAGGAGACCTGTGAGCCCCCCAAACCTGCCCCAGCATCAGCCCCCTCTGGCACTGGGTGATGCTGGGGTGCTGCTGTGAAGGAGGCCCATCCTCTGCCCATCCTCTGCCCATCCCCACAGCTCCACAGCCCAGTCTGGGGGTGCTGGGGGCTGCAGGGCTGTGACACACTTGTGAGGCCAGGGGGAGAGGGATGTGTGAGCTCTGGGTGAGCCCTGGGTGAGCCCCTTACCCAGCTCCTGCACAGCCACCTCCTTTGCTGCCAGCTCCTCCTTCAGGGCTGAGAGTTGCTCCTCCAGCAGAGCAGCTTCTAAACCAGCACAAAAAACTTCTCATTAATCAGTTCCTCAAAAACAACCCAACCAAGGGGCAGCAAGCAGCCACACCAAAGAGTTTTCATGCAGTGACAGGACACACACAACCAGCTCCCACTGCCCAGGACTGGGCTGAGAGCAGGGAAAATCCCCCAGCACCTACAAGAAGCCCTGCTTATGGTGATGGGGCCAGAATTTGCCCGTGGACTCTGTTCTTCTTGCAAATGCCCCTGGGCCTGGGAGGGTGTCAGCCCAGGACAGAGGGGATGCTGGGAACAGCTCTGTACCTCTCCTGAGCTCATCCTTTTCCTCCTCCAGCCTGGCCACAGCCTTGGAGTGCTCCTTTTCCTTGGCTTTCAGGCTCTGCTCAGCTGCCTTCTGCTGCTCTGCTTGGATGCTCTTCTCTGCCTGCAGCTTCCTGGAAAAGTCCTCAACCTGTTTCTGCAGCTTGTCCTTCTGCTTGCCCATCTGCTCCAGCTCAGCCCTCACGGGGTTGAGCTGCTGCAGCAGCCCCTGGAGGTGTTTGTTGATGCGGGACAGGTCCTTGCTCTGCTCCGAGGCCCAGTAGCTCATGTCTGCTGCAGAGAGGTTCCTTCTCCCTGCGCCGTCCTCCAGCACCTCCTGGAACTTGCTGAGAGCTGAAGGGATGTTCTGGCTCTGGCAGATGCTGGTGATGGCTCTGCCCACCTCGTGGAGGCTGGCCTGGGCGCTGGAGCAGCTGTCACAGGAGCCCAGGGGTGGCCCCGGGGTCTGTGTGGGGACACTGCGGGTGCTCAGAGCCGGGCTGGGGCCAGCCCTGGGCTGGGCACTGGGATCTGGGCACACAGAACTGGGCTGGGCATCCTCGGAGGCAGTTCCTGACTCCAGAACTTCTGGCAAGATGCTTTTCAGGTGCTCCTGCTGACATTTCCCAACCTGGGGAGCAGAGGGTGGAGTGGATTGCTGTGTGGGGATCCCCCACCTGCAACCCTTCTCCCGAGGGAGAGAGCACGGAACAAAACCAGAGCCTGGATCAGAGTGGAAATGACCCATAAAAGCCTAAATCAGGTGTGGAGATGGGACAGCAGTACAGCCAAGGGACAGTGACCGTGGGGAAGCCTCAGCAGCAAAACCTCCTCCCCAGCTCCCCACCATCCCTTCTGTCCCACCCCTGGATTTGCCCTCCTGGATTGTTGTGAGGCTTTTCCATGAGAAAGATCATTCTGGGGAAAATAAAATGCCAGACAGGTTGTTTTTACCACCACTTATTTCACTGTCTTGAGGCAGCTCAGATCCACAGTGGGACCAGCAGAGCTGCAGCATTTTGGCAGTGGGAGAATATTCATTTCCCAAGCTCTGGAGGCAGCCCAGCTCACTCATCCCGAGGTCCTGGAGCAGGAGGGATGCGGTGGAGGGAAGAGACTCGGGCTGGGAGCGGACAGATGTGTGACACAGGGGCAGCACTCAGAGGCTGCACGCACATCTGGCTCATCTGGCACGGCGAGAAGCACCAGGATCCAAACCCGTGGAGGGGAGGGGAGTGACTCAGCTCATGGGACGTCCCCAGAAGTCCCACCCAGATGTCCCACCTGGTCGCGGAGCTGCTGGCAGAGGGCGCCGAGTTTCAGCATGGAGCTCCAGAAGGTCCTGGCCGTGAGCCCCGCGGACATGCCGGGTCCCGGGCCCCGCGGCGCCGGCACCGCCCGCCCGCTCAGCAGCGCCTCGGCGTAGCCCGTGAAGCTCTGCAGCAGCAGCAGCAGCCTGGGAAACGGGGAAACACGGCGGGAATGCCGGCTGGGGCCCCTCCCGTCACCCAGACAGAGTGATGGTCCCTGCGTCCCTCCCAGCTCAGGGTTTATGGAGTCTTTGGGATGCTTTGTTCCCCGTTGTTGAAGATTGCAATGCAAGATGTTTTCCATTCCCATCTGTATGGCAGATTACCTGTGTCAAGTGGGCAGTTTGCCTTATCTCTCTCTTTGAGTGACCACATTCACACCTCCCTTGGGAGGGGACACTGCTGATAACAGCTATTGAATGTCCCTGCATGGCTGATAAGAACTACAGCATCCCATTGGGAGATGTGAGCCCAGAGGGAGGAGCCAAGCATTCCTACCCAGATATAATCCAGAGGTTTTGAGACACCAGCACGGCTTCTGCACTGGATTCCCCAGAGGAACAGCAGCTGCCTCTCCTTCCACTGGATCTTCAGAGGAAGAATCCATCCTTCTCTACAGGATCCCTGCTCCAGCAGAACCACCCCTGACACTGCAGGAGGGCTGAGCCACAATTCCAATGGGACTGCCACCAACACCCTGACCCACAGGGTGTCAGGTTGGGTTCTGACTCTGTCAGTGTTGTTCTAATGTACTGCATTGTTTATTTTATCCTTTTATTTTTTTCCTTCCCTATTAAAGAACTGTTATTTCCTGCTCCCATATTTTTGCCTGAGAGCCCCTTGATTTAAAATTCATAGCAATTCAGAGGGGTGGGGAGGGTTTGCATTCTCCATTTCAGGGGCAGCTCCTGCCTTCCTTAGCAGACTTCTGTCTTTCCAAACCAAGACACCTATATATTTCCATGGTGCCAGCACCACAGCCTCACGGCCTGCTGAGCTTTAAAACCCAACTGCTTTCCCTGCTTAGAGCTCCCAGCACAAACTGGCCACAAAGAAGCAGAGCCAGAGGTGGAGCAGATGGGACAGGCTGCTTAAACTGCCTCCCAAAACCTTGGAATCACTTGGACACAGCTGCATCAGCAGCCCTGGGAGGCCAAAGCCCCTTTGCAGTCTGAAATAAATACAGCTCTGGTTTGAAAGATGAGCCATTCCCACTGAGCTGTTGGGCCTAGAGTCAGGATTTGCAGCAGCAGGATGCAGGAGGGTGCCATTGGTGCTCCTGGAACTGCCCAGGTGTGGATCACTGCGTGGAGCAGCCACTTCTGAGAGGCTGTGATTAAGCTCCCCCCAAAGATTTGGGGTACCTGTGCTGCTGTAAATCCTGATTTTAGGGCCAACAGCTCAGTGGGAATGGCTCATCTTTCAAACCAGAGCTGTATTTATTTCAGACTGCAAAGGGGCTTTGGCCTCCCAGGGCTGCTGATGCAGCTGTGTCCAAGTGATTCCAAGGTTTTGGGAGGCAGTTTAAGCAGCCTGTCCCATCTGCTCCACCTCTGGCTCTGCTTCTTTGTGGCCAGTTTGTGCTGGGAGCTCTAAGCAGGGAAAGCAGTTGGGTTTTAAAGCTCAGCAGGCCGTGAGGCTGTGGTGCTGGTACTGCTCATTATGGAAATACACGGGGAACAAAGCACCCAAAAGATTTCATAAAACCAGGGGATATCCTGAGCTGGAAGGGACCCAGGGATCACCCAGTCCAACTCCTGGCCCTGCACAGACACCCCAACAATCCAACCTTGTGCCTGAGAGCATTGGCCAAAGGCTCCTGGAGCTCTGGCAGCCTCGGGGCCATGATGTGGCACTTGGTGCCATGGGTTAATTGATAAGGTGCTGTTATGTCACAGATTGCACTTGATTGCACTCCAAGGTCTTTTCCAACCCAGCTGATTATTCCCTGGGACATCTGTTCAGTGCCTGAGCACCCTCTGGGGGAAGAACCTTTTCCTGATATCCAGCTTAATCTCCCTGGCACAGCTCCAGCCACTCTTTGAATCCCATTTCTGGTCACAGAGATCAGAGCTGTACCCTGGAGGAGCTGCAGCCCCATTGAGCTCTGACCTCAGTGTTCTCTGTTCCAGCTGAACACATCAGGTGCTCTCACCCTCAGCCCTCATTTGGATGCTCTCTAATTAACACCTTTGAGTTCTCCCTGTGCTGAGGAGCCCAAAAGCTCCTCCAGGACTGGGATAACTTGTCACAGACATCTTTTGTGAAAAATCCTTTCTTTAGGATTTTTCCCCTTTCTGAGAAGCCTCAGCAATAAATGTAAACAATGGTTATTTGCTGCTGTGGATGGTCTTCTGTGAATGTTTGGATTTACTGACCACTCATGGCAGGGCTGCTCTTGCTTTCTGCCCAGATACAGAACTTTGTTATTGATTCCTTTATACAGAACTTTGTTATTGATTCCTTTTCTATTCTTAGCTTGCTAGCATTCTGAGAACTTTTCTCTCTACTCCTTTTAGTATAGTCTTCATGTAACATATATCATAAAATAATAAATCAAGCCTTCTGAACATGAGGTCAACATTCTCGTCTCTCTCTTTGTCCTGCAACCCTTGCAAGCCCTGTACCAATAACTCAGCAGGTCAGACACAGCTGCCCTTCTCACCTGTCAATGAGCAGCTCCAGCAGCACCACGTGTGCGTGCTGGCTGAACTCGGGCTCGCTGTCGCTGTGCCGGTAGCGCTGCAGCAGCACGGCGATGTCCAGCTCGCAGGACACCTTGTCGGGGAACTTCCACGAGGGGAAGCGCACGGCGCCGGCCCGCGAGCACACGTCGGCGATGGCGGCCTGCAGGTCGCGCAGGTCGGCCCGCAGGCTCTCCATGCAGCCGCGGTGGCCCAGCAGGTGCGCCATGGTGCGGGCCGGGCCCGGGAACAGCGGGGCCACCAAGCCTGGCGTGCAGGCAACGCCCGACCGGGACAGGCTGCTGGAGTAACCCCTGGACCCGGCGGCCTCCAGGAGTGCTGGGGAACCGGAGGGAACCGGGCCGATCGGAGCGATCAGCCGCAACCGCGGGGCCGGGACTGTGCTAGGCCTCGGCGTCCCAGCCTGTCGCCATGACAACCGCGCCCCCTCGCGCCGCAGTGGTGCATTCCTGCTTTGCTGTCCCTCCCCCCTCGCCGGACTCTAATGGTACATCCCACAGCCGGCTCACGCCCTGGGCCCGCCCACTTCCCGCCGGCGTTGCGTCACTTCCGGCGCGCACGCCGCCGCCATTTCGCCCCAGTCGGTGCCGCCGCCGCCGCCGCTCCGGCCCCAGCCCCGCCCGGCCCTCGATCCGCCCCGCCCGGCGCGGAGCCCCCGGCCCCGGCCCCGCCATGCCCGCCGGACCCGTGCAGGCTGTGCCCCCGGCGCAGCCCGCGCCCCCCGCCGAGAGCAAACCGGTGAGGGAGGGGAGGGAGCGGGAATGGCGCGAACCGTGAGGGGGGAGCGGGGCCCTCACGGACCGGACCGGGCTGGGCTGGGCTGAGGGAGCTGCGGTTTGATCCAGAGCACTGCAGTGACCCCCGTGCCCCGCTGCGGTGAGACCCCGCTGCAGAGCGGCCCCAGCCCTGGGGCAGCTGCTGGAGAGAGCCCAGAGGAAGCACCAGAGATGCTGCAAGGGCTGGAGCCAGGCTGGGAGAGCTGGGGGTGCTCACCTGGAGAGGAGAAGGCTCCAGGCAGAGCTCAGAGCCCCTTGCAGGGCCTGAAGGGGCTCCAGGAGAGCTGGAGAGGGACTGGGGACAAGGGATGGAGGGACAGGACACAGGGAATGGCTCCCACTGCCAGAGGGCAGGGATGGATGGGATATTGGGAATTGGGAATTGTTCCCTGGCAGGGTAGGCAGGCCCTGGCACAGGGTGCCCACCCTGGATCCCTGGCAGTGCCCAAGGCCAGGCTGGACACTGGGGCTGGGACACCCTGGGACAGTGAGAGGTGTCCCTGCCATGGCTGGGGTGAGATGAGCTCCAGGTTGCCTTCCCATGCAAACCATTCCAGCATTCCTTGGATCCTGCTGGGGCTGGGCAGGAGCTGAGCCCTTCCCTGGCAGTTCCCAGGGGCTGTGGGAGCTGCCCTGGCTCCAGCAATGATGTGAGGAAGGATTGGAGCACGGCAGGGCTGTGTGTCCCAGCTCCCTCCCAGATCCTTTCTCCCTTGGCCATTTCATGTTCTTTGCAGCCTGAGATGGGAATGTTCATTCCTCCTGCATTCCTGAGATGGGGATTCAGCTCCCACAGGGCTGGAGCTGCTGCCCTGACTCTCACACAGCAGCATCAGCACTCTTGGGGCTGACAGGGAGCTGCTCTCACTGAGAGCCTTGGAAAGTTGTGATTCCCCCTAAAGACCCAGTGTTTTTTATGCACAGAGCTTACCAAGGCAGCTTGGCATCACTGCTGAATGAAATATCTCGAGTGTGATGCTGCCCCATCCTTCAGCTCCCCAAGATGATGTTCTGAGGGAGTGGGAAGGAAAACTGGAAATGTTCCTGGTGCCTTTCTCTTAACACCCTTTGTTAGGGTCGTATTTATGGAATGGTTTGCACTGGGAGGGACATTAAAGCCCATCCAGTGCCACCCCTGCCAGGCAGAGACACCTCCCACTGTCCCAGGTGCTCCCAGCCCTGCCCAGCCTGGCCTTGGGCACTGCCAGGGGCCAGTTTGGCCTGAGGTCATTCTCTGGCTCGGATTCTCCATGGGTTTTAAGTTATCCCTGGATTTTAAGTTATTCCTGACTGTCCCTGTTAGGATTATAAACATTTCCAGCAGATCTGAGCTGGTTTATAACAGCTTTTCTTGGAAGCTGCCTGGTGAGGAAGGAGAAGCAGCATCTTTAGTGTCCTGCAAAGGCAGCTCCTGGTTTTACAGAGCCATCCACAGTGAAGGTTCTGGGATTTTAGTTTGGATCCTCCTGTAACATCAGAAAAACACTGTTGGAGATTTTATCTTCAAAACAGCTTCTGTTGCAACCACACTGGCATTAAAAGCTGTGATTTATTTAATGTGGAGTTTATAATTCAGGTCCCACAGGCCCCTGGGAGGATACAGAACTTCCACAGCTGGTGAGGAATGATGAATTATTGCTGGAAATGTTACTGGAGACTCCTGGCTCAGCATTTAAATACAGCCCTGGGGTCAAGGCTGGGACAGGAAAATTGTTGTGCTTGCCATGGAGGCCCCTTCCTTGTCCTGCTGCCCCTGAGAATCCAGGGAACTGGTGGGTGGATGATCCAGATTGTTCAGCCAGCTCAGTGCTGAGGAGGAGGAGGATGGATGAAGGTTCCTGTGAGCCATTGGGAGTGTTTGGAATGCCTGATCCTGACACCCCTTCACCTTTTGCAATGAATTTATCTTTATTACAGCCAGAAGAGGAGCCTAAAGAAGAGGCAGCCCCAGCCAAGCCCGTGGTGGGGATCATTTACCCTCCCCCAGAGGTCAGGAATATCGTGGACAAGACTGCCAGCTTTGTAGCCAGGTGAGTGGCACTGTGGTGTCTCTTGCTCCTGGCATTTTCCTCCTCCTGCTGCTCAGTGCAGCCCTAGAAGCTGCAACAGGTCCCAGTTTTGTGGTTTTGCATGAAGGATTTTAAGAATTGGAAAAGAAACAACAATATTCTGCTGAAGGGGGTGTAAGACACCCTTTGCTGGAGAAACTGGTAGTAAATAAATAAAGTCCTTGTTCAAATGTGCAGTGGGTGCTGCCATAACTGGGTAATAGGGCCTGTTGTGAATGATCTGAAGGGGAAACCAAATTCCATGTGCAAAGGGAGCCTTGGATGTGTTTTAGTGCTAAAATGTGGTGGGGTTTGGTTTCAGAGAATTAGCAAACCTGCTCCACTCAAACCCTTATTGTGTAATTCATCTCCAAAGTGCTGCCAAGGAGTGTTGGCTGCTTCTGAGCATAAGGGACTGTGTTTATCCCTTGGGCTTGCAGAGCCCTCCTCTTTTGGAGGAGGTGGAATGTCTAAATGAGGCTGGGAGATCCCCAGAGGATTGAAGAGGAACACCCTGTGGCAGCTGGGAGTTTTCTCAGACTGCCCTGAAATAGCTGCTCGTGCTTCAGGTGGGAGGAGGAGGTGTCACCTGGGCTGGGGCTCCTGAATGCAGCACTCTGGGCTGCTCAGGCCCTGCACTGGCTGATGTTTACTGCCTTTTTTCCCTTATATGATCCTTCTGGAACTGAAATTAGTCTTGAGAACTTGTTAATAGGGCAGATAAAATTGATGTAGTAACTTGTCAACTTCATGCTTCATAACTGTAAAGTTCAGTCAGTGGTGGAAATAGCCTTTGAATGCAAACACAACTGTGGAGCAGTTGTGAGTGTGAATTTTTAATATTCACATTAAAGACAGAATTAAGGGACAGTTGTAACCAACCTGTGTGTGTCCAGCTACTGAGAGAAAAACTCCTCACATGTGAGAGAGAGAGAAAATGATCTCCAAGGGCTGGTGCCTCAGCATGTCCTAGTCTGAAGGAGACATTTACCATTGAGTTGATGATCTGAACAATTTTTCTTCTTGCTCCCCAGAAATGGCCCAGAATTTGAAGCCCGAATTCGTCAGAATGAAATAAATAACCCCAAGTTCAACTTCCTGAACCCCAACGACCCCTACCATGCCTACTACCGGCACAAGGTCAGCGAGTTCAAGGAGGGCAAAGCCCAGGAGCCCTCAGCTGCCATCCCCAAGGTCATGCAGCAGCAGCAGAGTGCCCAGCAGCAGCTCCCTCAGAAGGTGAGGGTTCCTTTTCATCCCTCTGGGGAAGGATTTGGTCACTTTGGAGTGGTGTCACAGCCTGGGGTTGAGGAGGAAGCTTGAAAGTCAAGGAGTAGTTGGTTGTACAGTTGTCAAAATGCCAGCAGTGACATGACAGGCTTGGAGTTGAGTGTCTGGGGCTTTGTTTTGATGCAGATGTGCATCTCCCAGCTGCTGTTAACTGAAAGCTGTTTGAAACTGCCAAATACAGTTTAATTGGTCCATGTTAATTAAGTTAGCTCTGTGTTGACTTACAAAGTACTTACACTGGGGATCACTTGGAATGTGGCAGAGGCAAGCCTTGGGAATCCTTTGGAGTTCTGTTTGGCCTTGTTGCATGCAGTTTTGTAGAAGGATCAACCTCCCCTTAAAACTTGGGGTACAGAATGCTGCTCACCTTGTTCAGGTGTGCCTTTAAACATTCTGGGTGGGAAAAGGGCATGGAGTGAATCCAGGGCTTTTCCATGCTTGGCATGGCCAGCAGCCACACTGCTGGCCCTGGGAGGCCTGTAGCAAAGGCCTGATAAATTCCAGATTTGTTTGCTGTTGGAACAACATTTTTAATAGTATTAAATTATACCTGATGATTTCTTATTCTTGCACCTGCCAGGATGGCAACTGGCATTGCTTTCCTGCAGCAGCTGGAGGAAAAAAAATATTCTCCTGAGTGTTTGGTGACTGTTCCTTACAGGTGATGCCTCAGGTTTTAGCTTTTATATTTTTCAGATTATGTTCTGCTTTAGTGTGTAAGTCTAGGCTTCATATTGTGGATGATGAGCTCTCTTCACAGAGGAGGGAGACAAAACAATTCCTTCTCTAGCTGGGGACCAGGGACAAATGATCCAAATCTCAGGCCCAAGATCACAAACACAGGGGCCTGAAGAGAGAAAACAAGAAGGATGAGACTTTATGGGCTAAAGCTGTAATTGGACAATTAGCTCCAATATCAAATGGAGCAAAATTTATAAAAGTGAGAGACCCCTTGACCTGTTGTCTGTTTTGTGGCCATTTTGAGTTGTGCTGCCCAAGGTGGGAAAAATCCCTACTTTATCCTTTAGCTCTGTGTCCTCAGGAGTTCACAGTTCATTGCAGCCCTGAGACACGTGAGCAGTCTCTGTTTCAGCCCGCACATTTGAAGAATGAGTTGGAGCTCTTCAGTTCTCGGTCTCAGAGTTGTTTATTGTATCTTATCTAGAAAAATTTTTCTCCTGTCCAGCCAAGGTCCCCTCAGCAGGACAGCCAGAGGCACTCTGCCTGCCCCCAGGGCAGTGTTATCTCTTTATACCACAAACTATGTATAACATGTTTACAATTACTTCCCAATACCTATCACCTGTGTTAGACAGTGAGCTTCTACTGTAAATCAATCCCAAAGTGCCACCATCACAGCAGAAGATGGAGGTAGAGAAGAAGAAAGACTGGACACACCCAAGTCCCTCCATCTTGTCCCCAAAACCCCTGTTCTAAAAACCCCAAAATCTACTTTTTCACCTAGTGATAATTTTGTTATTACACTACTTGAACTTCTGTGGCTTTCAGGTCCTCATACAAGGTTGGTAATTTGCTCCATGGGTCACAATCAAACCCACAGGTGTTCTGGGCTGTGTGCCAGGGTCTCTGAGCCCCCTGGCAGGGGTCCTGGCAACTCTGGGCACCCAGAGGGCTGCACTGAGCTCCGACACTGTGTGGCTCTGTTCTAGCCCAGCCTGCCAAGGCACCCCAGGAGGTGACAGGGCCGTGTGCTGTCCCTGCAGGTGCAGGCCCAGGTGATCCAGGAGACCGTGGTTCCCAAGGAGCCCCCGCCCGAGTTCGAGTTCATCGCGGACCCTCCGTCCATCTCGGCCTTCGACCTGGACGTGGTGAAGCTCACGGCGCAGTTTGTGGCGCGCAACGGGCGGCAGTTCCTCACCCAGCTCATGCAGAAGGAGCAGAGGAATTACCAGTTTGATTTCCTGCGCCCCCAGCACAGCCTCTTCAACTACTTCACCAAGCTGGTGGAGCAGTACACAAAGGTACTTCCACAAAGGTGCTCCAGGCAGGGGATTCCTTCCCTGGAGTTCAGAGGGCTGATGAAGCCCTACAAACCAGCCAGGCTGGAAATATCCAGGAATCCGTCCTTGAAATCCTACTCTTCAGAGAGGATGTTGTGCTGAACACAGTGGGCTGTCACCTAAATGTACCACACACTATTGTCATCTCAATAAAGATTGTTTTCTTTTTTTTTTTTAACCTGGAGAATAATTGGAAGATAATATAATAGAATATAGTATAGTAGAATATAGTATAGTATAATATAGTATAGTATAATATAGTATAGTATAATATAGTATAGTATAATATAGTATAGTATAATATAGTGTAGTATAATATAGTGTAATATAATATAGTGTAATATAATATAGTGTAATATAATATAGTGTAATATAATATAGTGTAATATAGTGTAATATAATATAGTGTAATATAATATAGTGTAATATAATATAGTATAACATAATATAGTGTAATATAATATAGTGTAATATAATATAGTATAACATAATATAATATAGTATAACATAATATAATATAGTATAACATAATATTATATAGTATAACATAATATTATATAGTATAACATATAATATAATATTATATAATATGATATAGTATAGTATAATATAGTATATTCTAATATAGTATAGTATGTTCTAATATAGTATAATGTAATATATTCTAATAGAATATAATATATTCTAATAGAATATAAGAATATATATGTTTATATATTATTATATAAATATTATTTATATAATAATAATTGGAAGTTTATATAATGGAAGTTTATATAAGAATATATTGTATTATATAATTATATTCTATAATAGTTTTATACAATAATAATATATATTATATAATTATATATTATATAATTATATATTATATAATGTAATGTATAATATTTATTTATTTTATTTATGTATAATATAATGTAATATAATGATAATAAAAATTGGAAATTTGTATTTTAAAGGGCAGGCATGAGCAGTAAGTAGTGAGAGGGCTGCAGTAGAATAAATAGGATATAGCCCTGGGGGTCTGCTGGTATTTTTAGCAGCGTGGAAAGGGAATAATTGCACTGAAAGAGGCTTTGGCACAAAGAACTGTCAGCAACTGTCATGCAAAATGTGTTTCAGATCTTGATCCCACCAAAGGGCTTGCTTCTCAAGCTCAAGAAGGAGGCTGAAAATCCCAAGGAAGTCCTGGATCAGGTATTCCAGAAAAAATTTGAAAAAATGCTGAAGCATTTTGGCTATGTTTTGAATTTTTTCTTTTTGTGTGTTTTTGGCTTGTTGGCAGCAAATAGAGAATAAAATGGCTGTGTCACTTGCTGTCACTCAAGTACAGGAGGCTCAGAGTTGCTTTAAGCTGCAGCTGGTGCTGCTATTGGGGGTAGTTTGTGGCAGCACAGAGATACTGCACAAGCCCATTTCCAAGTGCTTACAGAGGAGAATCCTGGAATATCCTGAGTGGGAAGGATCCCCGCACCCAGCCCAGCCCCTGTCCCTGCCCAGACCCCCAACAACCCCACCCTGTCCATCCCTGGCAGTGCTGCCCAAAGGCTCGTGGAGCTCTGGCAGCCTCGGGGCCGTGCCCATTCCCTGGGCAGTGCCAGCACCCTCTGGGGGAAGAGCCTTGCCCTGAGCTCAGCCTGACATTGCTCCAGCTGTTGTTCCTTTCATTTCACTGCCACCCAGCAGTGGGATGGCTGTTCTGTTCCTTGTCTGACACCAGGCTCTGTCTGCTCCTGCAGGTCTATTACAGAGTGGAGTGGGCCAAGTTCCAGGAGCGAGAGAGAAAGAAGGAGGAGGAGGAGAAGGAGAAGGAGCGTGTTGCTTATGCCCAGATTGACTGGCATGACTTTGTGGTTGTGGAAACAGTTGACTTCCAGCCCAATGAGCAAGGTACTGATGTTAAGTGTTGTCAGGAAATGTGTCCTGAAGTGCCATTTTTAGGCAGACATTGGGGTTTGCAGCATTTTTATCCTTCAGAGTTGAAGGGAAAAGCCTTACAGTGACATTTTGCAGGGCTGTGACAGTGTTCACAGGGGTCTGAGGATGAGGGAAGAGACCAGGATCTGACTCCATGTTTCAGAAGGCTTGATTTATTATTTTATGATATATATTATATTGAAACTGTACTAAAAGAATAGAAGAAAGGATTTCATCAGAAGGCTGGCTAAGAAGAGAAAAAGAAAAAATTATAACAAAGGCTTGTGTCTCAGACAGAGAGTCCGAGCCAGCTGACTGTGATTGGCCATTAATTAGAAACAACCCCATGAGACCAATCACAGATGCACCTGTTGCATTCCACAGCAGCAGATAACCATTGTTTACATTTTGTTCCTGAGGCCTCACAGCTTCTCAGGAGGGAAAATCTTTAGGAAAGGATTTTTCATAAAAGATGTCTGTGACACAAGGCTGTTGTTTTTCTCTGGAGTCACTGATGTTCTCCTTGAAGGAAGTCTAGGACTGCAGTAGTGTCCACTTCTCCAATTCCACCAGGATACCAGAGCTTGTCCCACTTTCTAGTTGTGTTTCCATTCATAAGTCACTTTATCTTCATGTATCATGCTGGTGTTTGTATAGACTCCATCCATTCCCTTCCTTATCCTCCAGCTGCCAAGGATTTTGTTGCCACTGCTTTCTGTTGAAGAATTGGTATTTGTGTCAGTGTGTGCTGAGTAATGGAATGGGATAGAGAAACAGAAGCTCTGTTTTCTGCTTTGTAGGGAATTTCCCTCCTCCCACCACTCCAGAAGAGCTGGGAGCTCGAATCCTGATCCAAGAGCGTTATGAGAAGTTTGGGGAAAGTGAGGAGGTGGAGATGGAGGTGGAATCAGATGAGGAAGATGAAAAGCAAGAGAAAACAGATGAGCCTCCAGCCCAGCTGGATCAGGACACACAAGTGCAGGATATGGATGAGGTAACTGGACAATAGGATTTTGTCCCCTGAAGTTCATGTGGTTTATAATGGTCCCCACTTTCACTGTAAATAATTCTTCAGTTTCTTGAGGAAATGAAATTTCTCTCTGATGACATCTCCAAACAACCTGTTACTGCTGGAATAAGGTTGTTTTTTTAATGTTTTCCAAGAGAGAAATCCAGTAGTCTTGGCACCCAGTGGTGTGGATTTTATATTTCTGTGGTTTTGAGTCTTTCAGGCTATTTTGTGCACAGAGTCTGGAGCACTGACAGATGACTCATCTTAGCCTCTGCCCACTGTAAGCTGTTTTTCTGGTAACAGGGAACAAGAGTGTGGTTAACTGTGAGCCCCTGTGCACAGGGCTGCTGTAATGTGGAAGCTGAGGAATATTTGCTTCCTCTTCTGGGGCTGCTGAATTTCTGAATCATGGTCCAGAGGAACCACTGTGCCATAGGTGTCCAAAACAGCTCCGTTGCTTTGAAGCTGCATAAATCTGTTCTTAAGCACTGTGTAGGATGTCTCAAAAGAATTTGACCACTGGAGCTTGGTTGTGATTTTTGTTTCCTTTTCAATAAGGGGTCAGATGATGAAGATGAAGGTCAGAAGGTTCCTCCTCCTCCAGAAACCCCGATGCCACCCCCACTCCCCCCCACACCAGACCAGGTCATTGTGCGGAAGGATTACGACCCCAAAGGTAAATCAAACTGAAAACCCACCTTTATTTCTTCCTGAGCAATCCCAAACCATTTGTTTCTAGCCTGAACCAACGCTGTGCTTTTGTTCTCCTAGCCTCAAAACCATTGCCACCCGCCCCGGCTCCGGATGAGTACCTGGTGTCTCCCATCACTGGAGAAAAGATTCCTGCCAGTAAAATGCAGGAGCACATGAGGATTGGGCTGCTGGATCCCCGCTGGCTGGAGCAGCGCGACCGATCCATCCGGGAGAAGCAGAGTGATGACGAGGTCTATGCCCCAGGTCAGCCTGAGCACTGACTGCACAGCCCCTCCCTGCCCCCCTGGAATGGAGCTCTCTGTGTGATGCCCTTTCTGGGAGAATGAGATGGGAATGCTTGTCAGCTGTTGATGGGCAGTATCTTTCCAAAAAAACCAGAAAGTTGCCTTGTGGTCCCTTCTGACTCAGAATACTCTGTTTGAAAAGAGCATCACTCAGCCACTAGGTATCAACTAATAGATCAGTAAGAAGTTTTGTTATATTCCTTGAGATAAGAATTGCTCTTTTTCCCTCAGGTTTGGATATTGAGAGCAGCCTGAAGCAGCTGGCAGAGCGTCGTACTGATATCTTTGGTGTAGAGGAGACTGCCATTGGTAAAAAGATTGGTGAAGAAGAGATCCAGAAACCAGAGGAGAAGGTAGAGTAGAAATTGGGAATTTGTGTTCAATTGGTTGGAGTTGTTTTTATAGTAGGTCCCTGTAGCATTGTGAATGCTCAGAGACATGAGAGTCCTGAATTGTTTTTCTTTCTATCAAGCTGCTCTCTGGATTTCTTTGCAGTCTGGCCAGGTTGGGTTAATTTGATTTATTTTACTCTCTCAGGTGACCTGGGATGGCCACTCGGGCAGCATGGCCCGCACACAGCAGGCTGCCCAGGCCAACATCACTCTGCAAGAGCAAATTGAAGCCATCCACAAGGCCAAGGGACTGGTGCCAGAGGATGACAGCAAGGAGAAGATCGGGCCCAGCAAACCCAACGAGATACCCCAGCCACCCCCTCCTTCCTCAGCCTCCAACCCCCCTGCCAGTGCCCAGCCCATCACATCTGTACCTCGCCCACCCACCGTGAGTTCTTGGGCTCTCAGAAGCCAATTACGGGGCTGTAGTTAATTAGGAATGGTCCTGATGGAGGTCATGGGTGCTAGCATGGAAGATGATGTTGTGAGAAGTTTGTGGTTTAAGAGTAGTTTGGAAATATTAGAAGAACCTTATTGAACTTGCTGTTAAAAATGGAATATCATATTTAAGTGGAGTTTTTACCTTAGAGGTATCAAAAAGTCTGGGATCAGCTGGGCAGTGGGATTTAGGAGGCAGAGAATATGGCTAAGAAAGGGATGGCTGGGGGCCTTTGTTGGTGTAGAGTGATGTTGGACAAAAGCAGCCCAAGGTAAGAAGTGTTGCTATAGGACATGAAAGAGCAGAAGCACACACCGCTGTTTTCAAGGGGAAGAAAAAAGAGAAGTTTATTTTCTGACTCTAACATTTATAGTTTTCCAAAAGTGACAGCAGATTGGAAGGTGACAATGCCACCTCTCCAAGGACACTAGACAAACTAACAGTCTATCAACTTTCTCCTTTTTTATAAAAGAATGCAAAACAATGAGTTATTTACAGAAAGTGTGTAAAGAAGTTTGCTACAAAAATGTTAACATCAGAAACCTTGGGAAAATCTTAAAAAATCAAAGCAACAAGAAGGGATTTGCTGTGAGTCCCAAACAGCAATTTAGCAAAGGAATTAAGTGCCTGGAGATCTGATCCCACAGCGGGGAGGGAAGGAGGACCCCTTTAATCTGTTAATGAGGTTTCTGTGCCTGTTCAGAGCAGCTTGGGTTGCCCATATGGTGGGGCCACAAGGCTCTCTGCAAGTTTTATACAGCAGAACCCGTGGTTCTGTGTTCCCCTGTTACCTTAACAGGGGCTGTGGGCAATTCCCGGGCATTCCTGCTGAGCAGCCTCCCCCTCTCTCCCCAGATGCCTCCTCCTGTCCGTGCCGCCGTGGTTTCCGCCGTGCCCGTCATGCCGCGCCCCCCCATGACCTCCGTGGTGCGGCTGCCCCCGGGCTCCGTCATTGCCACCCCCATGCCCCCCATCATCCACACCCCCCGCATCAACGTGGTGCCCATGCCCCCCTCTGCGCCCCCCATCATGAGCCCCCGCCCGCCGCCCATGATCGTCCCCACAGGTCAGTGCCTTCCTGGGGAGTTGTTGGGTAATTCATTTGGGGTGGGCTTTGGTTCGGAGCCTTTTCCCCCTGTCGCCTGGTTCTGCTGTGTAACTGGCGCTAAGTTGTGTTGTTAAGAGTTTGGGGGTGTTTGGTATGGCTTGCCTAGTCCTGCTTTTGGGCTCAAGGCTCTTCCTGCACCATAAAGTATTACTGCACCTGAGTGGGTCGCCGCTGGTGATAGAGAGATGGTGAATCTTGTTTTTTGATTAGAAGGTTTGATTTATTAAGATATTATATATAATACATTATGACTATACTAAATAGAATATAGAGAGAGGTTTGCAGAGCAGCTAGGCTAGCTAAGAATAGATAGAAAGAAATCTACAACAAAGTTGTGTTTAAGGACTCAGTCTCTTAGCTTGCACTGGTGATTGGCTTTTAATTATAAACATAGGAAATGAGCTAATCAAGGTGTCTCTGTTGCATTCTACAGCAGCTGATAATAATTGTTTACTTTGTCTTCTGGAGCTTCTGGCTTCTCGAAGACACAGAAATCTGAAAGAAAGGATTTCTGTGGAGAAATGTCTGCGACAATAAAGTGCAGGGAGTCCTGTGGCCCCAGGAGCCTGCCCGAGTGAAAATTAAGAATGCAAAGTAAAGAGAAGCTGCCAGCACCTCAGTGGGTGTCACAGCTCCTTACAGAAGCTGCTGCTGCTGAGGAAAAGCTGTTTGCTGGCCCTTTTCCTCATTAGGTGCTTTGAAGTTAAAAAGCATGATGTAAGAAGCAATTCTTCCTTTTTTTCATCTTTTCTTCCCTAACTGGAGGAGCTGGCACCACTGCCTGCCAAACTGAGAGCGTGTTCTTTTTCTGCAAGATCTGCAGGAAGCTCTCATGCCTTGTTATCTCTTCCTGGAATGCTTCCCAATATAAGAGCTCTCTGAATGTTTGAAGTTTGCATGTTGCTGTTGGTTGTAACTTCCTCCATGTATTGTGGCATTTATTTTCAGCCTGTGCTGCTCTGCTCAAAGGGTTTTTGTTGTGAGGGGGTGTTTGCTGTGCACTCAGGGGGTGACTGTGGGTTGTGCTGTGTGTCCCCATCCTCTGCAGCCTTTGTCCCTGCTCCTCCCGTGGCTCCGGTGCCGTCCCCGGCGCCCATGCCTCCCGTGCACCCCCCGCCACCCATGGAGGATGAGCCAGTCTCCAAGAAACTGAAGAGTGAGGACAGCCTGATTCCAGAGGAGGAATTTCTGCGCAGGAACAAGGTACACGTGTGGCTCAGAGTCATGGGCTGCTCCACTCCAGCTCCAAAGGGGCTGCAAAGCCAATTCCATGCACAGAGGGGCAAAAATACCTGGCAAGAAAACTAACTTCATGGGGTGTCTCCTTTCTCTTGTCATTCCTGAGCAAACCAAACTCCTTTGTCTCTTATTGGGAAGAGCTACACAGGGTGGGATAATGCTCTTCTGTAATTAAGGGCAGCGAGAGGTAGGTTATAATGCAAGAAGAACTAAAGTTGCTAATGAGCTTTTCAAGAGAGGAGGGCTAAGCTGGAGATGCAAAGAGATTAGAGTATCAGTGCCAGCATGATAGTGGGGTGTAATGTAGTGTATTCCATAACAAGGTGAGCTAAATGTGAGCCTCCCTTCCTTCCTGAGGAGTGCCAGTGTCACAGGAGGAGCTTTAAATCCTTAGGAAGGGCTGTATGCTTTTTCTGGGAATATTTAAAGTAAAAGAGAAGGTTTAGGTGGGATACTGGGAAGGAATTGTTCCCTGTGAGGGTGGGGATCCCCTGGCACAGGGTCAGAGAAGGTGTGGCTGCCCCGTCCTTGGTTGGATGGGGCTTGGAGCACCCTGGGATCATGGAAGGTGTCCTGTGGCCATGGCAGGGTATGGGAGTGGATGGACTTTAAGGTCCTTTCCAACCCAAACCAATCTGATTCTGCGGTTTCATGTGCACAGGGGAAGCTGTCTCAGTGCTTCACACCCTCACCTGTGACACCATCAGTGTGTGTGGTGCACACAGTTGATAGATGGCACACAAAAGGAGGAGAAATCCAACCAAATGTTTTATTGTGGGAGCAGTGGAGTAACTTGTAAACATGTTTGAGTGTGTTTACTGAGGAACCAAGATATGGAAATGAACACTCAGTCTGGAGCTGTGTTATCACAGCCCTGAGAGCCTTTATCTGTGTTTTCCCATAGGGCCCGGTCACGGTCAAAGTCCAGGTTCCCAACATGCAGGACAAGACAGAATGGAAGCTGAATGGCCAAGTGCTGGTGTTCACCCTGCCCCTCTCAGACCAGGCATGTAGCTCATCCCCCTGCCCTGCCCTGCTCCATGTGCTGCCTGTCAGAGCAGCAGCTGGGAGCTCAGCCTGCTCCCCACACTGCAGCCCCGTGGGCTGGGGAGCAGGACTGGGACAAAGCTCTGAAGGAGCCCTTTGATCCCCCCAGGTGTCTGTGATAAAGGTTAAGATCCACGAGGCCACTGGGATGCCAGCTGGGAAGCAGAAGCTGCAGTATGAGGTGGGTATAAGGTCTTCAAGTGCTGGCTGTTTCTTCAGTGCATTCTCTCACATGACCTTTTTAAAAATAAAAATTATAATGTATAATTTAATGCACTCTGAGCTACTGGAAGAGCAAAGGGAATGTTTTTCCTGCACAGCTGTGACAGATCTGCCCTCTGTTACAGCAGGACAGGTGATTAAATCAGTGGATTTTCACATTGTTGCTGCTGCAGATGAGTCCTGCAAACTTGGTGTGGCTTTCTCTGAAATCAGCCTCTTGTTTTATTAGAGTTTGTTGTTTTGGTGGTTTTTTTTCTGACATTTAACTGCAGCAGCCTGCTCCCACAGCTCTGCTGTGTGCTCAGGGAGGTGGGCGAGCTTTGGAACCCTGGCAGCTCAGGGAAGGGAAGGGCTCACTCTCTCTTCTCTCTCTTCCTCTGGGAGCCAGAGCTGTGAGAAAAGCCCCGTTCCTTTTTAATGACTTATTTCCAGTCATGCATGTGCCCAGGCAGGCATAACCTGCTGCCTAAGCAGTGAACTTTGTGCACTTGTCTCCTCAGAGTTCATCTGTGGGCAGATACTCTGTTAACCCTTAACAAGAAGGGGAGCTGAGCTGATTATTTTTAAGGGAAAATAAAAAAGGTGGGGGGAGAGTGGAACCTGGGTGACTCCCATTGTGGTGACTCTTTATCTGTGTGTTGTAGGAGCCACATTGTCTATATTGGCTGGTTTAGAGGAAAGACTCCCTGCCCATGGCAAGGGGGGTAGATGGGGGATCTTTAGAATCCCAAACCATTCTAAGATTCTATACCCACCTCCAGTGTGCACCTTGGACACAGGAATCTCTCTGGGGGCTTCAAAGCTTGCAGTGTCCTCTCATCCCCTGCTCTGAGGGCACAGCCAGGAGGGTTGAGATCTGGGTGGGATTCTGTGGGAAGGCAGCACTGAGGTTTGTGCTCTGACTGCTCTTTTGTGTGTTTTTTTTTTTTTTATCCTTTTCTCCTCCCCTCAGGGCATCTTCATCAAGGATTCCAACTCCCTGGCTTATTACAACATGACCAGTGGCTCTCTGATTCACCTGGCACTCAAAGAGAGAGGAGGCAGGAAGAAATAGGAGGTGTGGAGTCCTGACATGTAACATGTCCCTGTTGTAACCCCAACCCTCCCAGCCCTGTTTCCATTCTTACCTTTTGGGGGCTGCATCCACTGCCCCCCAGCAGTAGTTTGAACAGAGAGACTCTGACACCCCCACTGATGAGAAGCTGATGGAGCCCCAAAATGTGTCAGAGTAGTGCATAGTCTGTAGTGATCAATGCTTTGCTTGAGTGCAGGCTCTCCCTTGAATCCCCTTGGGAAAAGACATCAACAAGGTCATGCCCAGCTTAGTTTAGATCCATCTTTGGGGGATTTATGGTGGCCAGGAGCATCATCTGTCTGCCCTCAGCATTCACTGCTTCATTTAACCTCCTGCTAATTGAAAACTTCTTCTCCACACACTTATTAACCTCCTCGTTCTTGTTCTTTCCCTGTCTTGGATCTTGTATGGACCCTGAGTTAGAATTTTTTTCTCCCTTGGCATGAGATTGTGTTGCTGTTCCTGTGATAAATCTGGGTCTGCTCTGGACTGCCTGTGATTTGTTTTAATAAACTTGGAGCTCTCCTTCCTTGGATTTGGGGTTTTTAATGGGGATGTGCCTGGTTTCAGAGCACCCGGATGGGGAAATACACCAGGATTTGTAATTAAGCAGTTTACAATAGGAAATCCTCTTAATTTCTGGGAAAAGCTGCAAGAAAAGGGGCTTGTTCAGGTTTCCCTGGTGTTCCTCAGTCATTCCTGAAGGAATGCTTATGTGTGAGGGCGGGGGGAAAATACTCTGAACTTAGCAAGAATTTTATTGGAAAATGTGATTTAACAATTATATCCTGCAGCTGGAATCTCTGGGTCCTGGAGAGCATCTGGGCCTGGAAAACAGATGATTCCTGGGCCTTAAGTCAGCATTTGATAGAAACACAACCCAGCAAAGTTAATCCATGGAATGAGGTGCCCAGGAAGAGCCAGGTGTCTGGAATTTGGGTACCTCTGTTTTTCTGGGTAACCCAAAGCCATACATTTATTATTATATATATTTGTAGTCATGCTCAGGCAGTATAGGAACATCCTGTTTACCTTATTCCATGCTCAGGAGGGGAGAGAGGGATGAAGCAGGAGGGAAGAGCCTGCATCCTCCTGCCTCTGCTGTGCTCCCCTGGGCTCAGGAGGAAGCCCTGTGCCTGTGGGGAAGGTGGCTGGCACTGGCCCAGCCCAGGTGTGCCCTGGCCACCGTGTCCAGCTGTGTCCCCACATGTCCCTGTCACAGCCTGCTCCCCTCCCTGCTGCAGGAATGCCTGGATGGTGGGTGCAGGCTGCTCCTGCCCTGCAGGAAGGCAGGATAATCACTTCCCTTCTCTCTCCAGAAGCAGACAATAGGTGCAGTCCTGGAGAAAACAGGCAGTGAGCGGGGTTTTCCAGAGCGGATAGAACAAAACTGCCAAGGGAGCTGTGAAATGGAGAAGTTGTGTTTGTATCCGGGGCTGGGCTGGGCTGGGCTGTGCTGAAGGTCACCCTGTGTTCCTCCTCCTGCTGTGCTGGGCACCAGGAGCTCCTGGTGGGAGCTGTTCCCTCCGTGCCCTCCGTAACAGTTCCAGCCAAGCCCCTCTACCGGCACTCCAGCAAGAAAACTTCCCCCTGGAAATCACTTCTGTGGAGCCTTGCCAGCCTGTTTCCATCTAAATCCGAGGGATGAATGCTTCAGCAGACTGTGTGTGTGGAGATCTGCTACAAAACAAGCTCCATCACAGCCTTCCAGTTCAGTGGCAAGGACTGGTGGGGCCTGGCTGCCAGAAAAATCTGGAAGTAGCTCGAGTTGCTGATTTTAAGGAGCCTCATTCCCTCTTCCTTTTGGCACCTTGAGAAGGATCCTTCCAATACCCCCTGCTCTGGGCTGAGAGGGGGGAAATGGAGCTCTGGGCTCTGGAGGAGGGATGGACCTGGCCCTGGCAGGCCTTACCCAGGACAGGTCCCAGCACATCCCAGTCTCCTCCAGATCTTTGGTGTGTTATTTTTGGGAGAGCCAGGCTGGTTTTACCTGTCTGGGGTGCTGTGGATGGTGACTCTGAGGTGACACAATGGTGGGATCTGCCGGGCAGGGACAGCTCTGGAGAGGGACACAGCTCCCTGTGGATGCTCCAGTGCTTCCCAGCACAACCCTCCTGCAGTCCCAGTATCCAGCCCTCCTGGAATGCCAGTGCCATCCCAGTACAGCCCCACTGTGGCAGGCTGGTCCTGCTACAGCCCCCTTATACAGGTCCCAGTACAGCTCTGCTGTGGCTCACACTGGTCCCAGTACAGCTGTGTTGTATCTCATCCCAATCCCAGTACAGCTGTGTTGTATCTCATATCAATCCCAGTATGGTGTGTTATGGCCCGTACTGGTCCCAGTACAGCTCATTATGGCTCATACTGGCCTCAGCAGAGCTCATTATATCTCATGCAGAACCCAGTACAGCCCAGTTCTGTCTCATACTGGTCCCAGTCCATCCCGTTCTATTCATACTGGTTCCAGTACAGCTCCATTATGTCTCATACTGGTCCCAATACATCCTTGTTAAGTCTCATACTGGTCCCAGTCCATCCAATTATGTCTCAAACTGGTTCCAATCCAGCCTGTTATGTCTCATACTGGTCCCAGTACAGCTCCATTATGTCTCATACTGGTCCCAGTCCATCCTGTTATGTCTCATACTGGTTCCAATCCGGCCCGTTATGTCTCGTACTGGTCCCAGTCCCTCCCGTTATGTCCTGTACTGGTCCCAGTCCCTCCCGTTATGTCTCGTACTGGTCCCAGTCCGTCCCGTTATGTCCTGTACTGGTCCCAGTCCCTCCCGTTATGTCTCGTACTGGTCCCAGTCCGTCCCCTTATGTCCTGTACTGGTCCCAGTGCCTCCCGTTATGTCTCGTACTGGTCCCAGTCCGTCCCGTTATGTCTCGTACTGGTCCCAGTCCGTCCCGTTATGTCCCGTACTGGTCCCAGCGCCTCCCGCCCCAGCGCTGCCCCACTGCCGGCGCACGGAGCCCCGCCCCTCACCGACACCCGCCGGCACTTGACGGACAGCTCTCCTCGTCCTCTCGACCAATCAGCTTCGGGGGCGGGCTTTCCTTCCCACAATCCCGGCAGTTGATTGGCCGAGTCTCTGCTCCCGCCCAATGGCGGTGCAGGGAGGGGCGTGGCCGAGGCGGGGCGTGGCCGCCGCCGTGTCCCGGCATGGCGGAGCGGCCGCGCCGCCGCTGAGGCGCCGCCATGGCCAAGAGCCGCGGGGGCGGCGGGCCCAGCTCGCCCGGCGGGCGCAGCCTGGCGGGCACCCGCGAGAGCCTCGCCGACCCTGGCGGCGATGAGCTTAGCTCGCTCGGCTCCGACTCCGAGATCAACGGCGGCGACCCCGAGGAGCGGCGCGTCGATAAGTTCGGCTTCATCGTGGGCAGCCGCGGCGCTGAGGGGACGTGAGTGGGGCCGTGAGGGGGGACCATGAGGGGGGGCCGGGGCCGGGGCCGGGGCCGTGAGGGGCCGGGGGGACACTGGGGCACCGAGGCGCAGAGGAGCCGCCCCAGGCCCGGCCCAGTCGGCTCCGGCCGCTCGGCCCCCGCAGGGCCGGGCCTGGGGCTGGGCCGGGCCGGCCGCGGCTCTCCCCGCCCCGGGGGGTTTGTCCCCGCCGCCCCCGGGCTGGGCGCGGGGCCGCCGGCACGGCTGGGACCGCTGTCAGGCATCGCTCGTGCCCGCGGCGGAGGCCGCAGCAGCCGGGATGTGAACAAGGGAGCCGGGCTGGACCTGCGGGTGTTCAGCCTGGAGGAGAGAAGGCTCCGAGCAGAGCTTAGAACCCGTTCTAGTGCCTAAAGGGGCTGCAAGGGAAGCTGGACTCCTGCCTTTGGGCAAGGACCTGGAGTGACAGGATAAGGAGGAATGGTTTCCTTCTGTCAGAAGGCAGGGTTAGATAGGATATCTGGGAGAAATCGTTCTGTTTGAGGGTGCTGGGGCCCTGGCACAGGGTGCCCAGAGCAGCTGGGGCTGCCCCTGGATCCCTGGCAGTGCCCAAGGCCAGGCTGGATGGGACTTGGAGCGCCCTGGGACAGTGGAAGGTGTTCCTGCCCAGGGCAGGGGTGGCATTGGATGAGCTTTAAGGTCCCTTCCACCCCAAACCATTCCATGATGCTGTGATGGCTGTGTGAAGAGCCCCAAAAGCTGTTCCAGCTGTCCCATCTGCCTCTGAAGAGGGCGAATGGCTGGGAAGTGGTGTCCACCCCATTTGGGATCGGGAGCTGCCAGCACACGAGGTCAGTGTCTGGTCAGCTCCAGGCAGTGATTCCCGTGGACTTTTGGCCTCTGTCAAGCCAAGGAGGCCAGGCCGTGGTGTCTTTGCAAGGAGCCCTTGTTGGCAGTGCTGGGCACCATGGTCACCCCGCTCTGCCGGAGGAAACCCTCGGAGGAAGTGAGGCTAACCCGAGGCGCTGGGCCCCAGGGCGGTGCTGACACCCAGGAATGTGCTGTTGCTGTCGAGCTGGTTCGGCAGCGTGTTTGGCGTTTGCCTTCCTGGCCCTGCTTTCACAGCACCGCCCAGAGAAAGTCGGGGTGGCAGTGGGAGCAGCGCGTGGCAGCCCGGGCACTGCCTGGAGCACACTCCCTGGGCTTTGCCCACCTGAGTGCTCCGGTGCCAGCCGTGCCTCCGTTTCCCTGTCTGTGAGGAGCAGTGTTCACCCCCCGTGGCCTGTGGGTGTTTCTGGGTGGGTCTGTGGGGTGAAAAGGTGCTGGAGGTTGGAATGTTGGCGCTGGGCAAGGTGCATCACTCCGGGTGATAAACCTTATCCCTCGGCGCTGCGGGAGTGGTGTGGCCTCTCCTTCCCGTGGTGCTGCACCCTGTCCTGAGCACACACCACATTTAGGGGACACTTGTCCTGGCTGTCATTCCTGTGCCTGTCCCTGGGGTGGGTGTCCCTGTCCCTGCAGCAGCAGCTCTGCATGAAGGCCGTGGTGCTGGAGGCCAGTGGCTGCTCCCAAGGGTGCTGACAGTCACTGGGGACTGAGGCTCCTGCAGCACCCCGCAGATGTGCTGGGGCCCAATCCTGCCCTGCTCCTTTATTGGTTCACTGTCTGTCCAGGCGGGGATGAAGGGGAATGTGTGCCCTCCTGCTGTGGCTGCCGGAGTTGGGTTTGCACAGGAAGGGCAGGCAGGGTATCCGAGCGTCCGTGGAGGGTGTGAGGGCACCGCGAAGGGCCGAGCTGTGGGGATGTCACCCGGCGTGGATGCAGAGCAGCGCATTCCCAGCACAGGGCATCCCGTCACTTCCCCGCCTGGAGTGCCCCCACCCTCCCGCCCGGGCCATATGAAACGCAGCCGGTCCTCGCTCCCTGCCCGCTGCCAAGCAGCCATCAGCTGGGAGCAGCTTCCAGTCTGTGCTGGCAGAGCTCCAGCCGGCCCGCAGCCAGCTCCTGCATCCAGCGTCCCGAGCTTCCCACGCCTCGCGGAGCCCCGGCTGGAGGCCAGCGCTGCCTCCATCCCCGTGCCGGGCTGGGGAGCTGCCGGCCATGCCTGGCCGTGCCGGGGAGGGTGGGGAGCCAAGCTAAGCAGATCCTTTGGGAGCGGGTTTGCTCTCGGAACAATCGCGCTCGCCCCGTCCGACCCGCTGCGGTGGGTGGGACTGGGCTGGAAGGGCTGGGCAGGGCGCGGGGCAGCGCTGCCAGCTGGATGCGGCCCTGGGCTCACCCTGCCGCAGCTTTCCGGCTCGGCATGTGGAGGGAGGGAGGGAGGAGGCAGGGCCTGCATGTCCTGTGGTGGGGCTGGCTGCTGGAGGATGCTCAGCACCAGGCCGCTGGCCTCGGGTCCTCAGGAAGGATCTGACTCTTCCTGAGGTTGGCGTGGCCACAGGACAGTGTGGAGCAGAGCCTGGGAAGGCGTTGAGTCTGCACTGATGGCTTGGAGGAGCGTCTGCTCTCCTTGGGTGTCCCTGCCTGGGCCTGCCTGTCACCCATCTCTGCACAGATGTGGTGCCACGGGGGGTTGGAGGCTGCAGTGCCGGCTTCAGCATCCCCCCAGCATCCCCCCAGCATCCCCCTGCCTCAGCAGGGTTAAGTCGGATTCCCTGGCTAGACTGAGCCGTTTCTGGAAAACACTCCCCTCCCTCCTCAGGGACCCTGCTCGGGCTCGGCGCCGGGCCTGGAGCAGCGCCAGGCGTTGGGAGCGCGGCGTGGCCGGGGCTGTGTGAGTGACACGGTGCTCACGGCCCCGGCCCTCTCCGTGTGCAGCTGGGCCTGCCACAGGGATCAGGTCTTGCTCGTGCTTCACCTTCCTGCCGTGTCCCTGGGGATGCTGCAGCACGTGCTGCGTGCGGTGCAGCCGCTCCCGAGAGCTTTGAGCTGCTCTGCTGCTGCAGCGACTGCACTCACGGGTGGCGAGCGCTTCCGGCAGCTGCGAGCGTGCCCTGAGCCCTGTGCCCTGAGGGGTGCAGCCACCTGGGCACGGGGGGCACCCAGGGTGCTCGGGAGGCCAGAGGGTCAGCGCCATGGGGAGGGCCAGCACCCGCTGACCGGCCTCTTCCTCCCGGTCCCACAGGCTGGAGGAGGTGCCCTTGGAGGTGCTGCGGCAGCGGGAGTCCAAGTGGCTGGATATGCTCAACAACTGGGACAAGTGGATGGCCAAGAAACACAAGAAGGTAAGTGACAGCCATGTCACCTCTGAGAGGTGGCAGTGAGGGACAGCCAGGCGCAGCAGTGTCCCTTTGGGGCAGCCTGGTGTCACTGGTTCCCTGCAGAGAGGCATCTGTGTGCCTTTGGGTGATGCTGTTGGCTTGAATGGGCTGTTCACTGCCCTTGGAAACTGGAACTTGGAGCCCACTTCTGCCTCCAGCTCTTCCCTGCCGGGCTGGAGCCTTCCTAGGCCGCCTTTGGCTGCCTGCAGGCAGCCATGGGAATTGTTTGCTCATGGAAACTTCTGTTCTGAGCATCTTGCAGACCAAAAAAAGCTCGGTGTAGGAAATGTTTGAGTCTGACGCGCGTGACATTGGTCTGCAAACGGGGGTCCCTGGGAGACTCCTGGTGTGCTGGCTCTGTGGCTTGGTTTGCTGGGCTCCCTGGTCCCTGAGCCTGCAGATGAGGCAGGAATTGGGATGCAGCAAGTCCAGGGTTGCTGCTGTGTGTCTGCTGGGAGCAGTGAGGCTGCTGGCATGGGACAGCAGTGCCAGAGAGTGGCCAAAGGGCCTTCTCCTCATCCTCCTCCCCATGCTGGCAGAGTCTCCTCAGTGTGCCAGAGTGCTGTCCCTGCTGGTGAATGACACTGGAATCCCTCATCTGTTTCTTGGCTGCTCGTAAGGGATTTGGGAGAGATTTCTGGGCCACGGCAGGTGGGTGCTTTGTTCCACGGGCAATTTCTGCCACCCTCCAGCCGTGTGCCACAGAGTGCCCTCTGGGATGGGCAGAGGGCTCCAGCTGGCACAGCAGCTCCCTTGTGCTTGGGCCAAGCCTCTGGGAGTCTCCATGGGGCTGATGTGCTGTATGGTCTGTCCTGCAGCAAAAATCCATGCCTGGAGCTTTGGAGAGGCTGCTCTGGAATGCTGCTCTGTGCCTGTATCCCTGGGGCTGCTCAGGGAAGGCTGCCAGGCCTGGCCTTGGATGCTGTCAACTATCCTTGGTCTGGCAGGAGCCTGCTTGGTGCAGGTCCCTGCTGCTCTGGGGGAGCTCCCTGAGCCTGTGAAAAACCCCAGCACTTTTCTGGCTGCCTCACTGGGTTGGCAGGCAGCCCGTGGATCCCTGGGCCAGCTCCCGCCGGGCTTGCTCACACCTGCACTGCTCCAGCACCCCAAACGCTCCCTGCCTGGCCCTGATCCCAGCAGAGCCTGACCCCACATCCCTCCTGGAGCTGCACTGTGCCAGCACCGCGTGCTGGGAGCAGGGCAGACGTGTGGGTGGGCAGCTCCCACTGCTCTCCCAGCCCGGGCAGCGCTCCAGCTTCACCTTGCTTTCAGCCTCCCTCAGCCCAGACACACTCCAGATCACAGTGGGATCGTGGGGGTGATGGCAGCACCCCACGTGGGTCCAAGGGGATGAGCTGCTCAGCCCTGGCAGCGCTGGCCCAGCCAGCTGGAGGGGCTGCCCAAGCAAAACCCAGCGAGGCAGTTTCCTTCCTGGCAGCTCAGTCAGCAGGAAGGGGAGCTGGCTGGAAATGGGAGCTGTCAGCAGCCATGGAGCTGCCCACAGCAGCCCTGGGCATCGTCCGCTGTGTTTCCTGCCAGCACAAAGGGACCTGCCCGTGAAACAACCACTGAGGGAGCAGCAAACCCCCTGGGGAGGTGATGGTGCTGTGCTTGGAAACAGCCACCTGCTCCTCAGCTGCTCCAGCAAGCAGGGAAACACAGCCCTGGGCAGGCAGGAGAGGATTTGGGAGCTGTTGGCCACTGCTCTCAGAGCTCTGGCACAGCTGGCATGTGCCACCCGAGCAGGGACATGAGGAGGGGAGGCTGTGCTGGGGTTTGCAGGGTGTTGTGGGGGGTGACTGGGCTTGTGGGGCCCACCTTGCTGCATACCCTGGCTGAGGACTGTGGGGAAAAGGACACATAAGGCTGTGGAGCTGCTGGAGAGAGTCCAGAGGAGGCACCAGAGATGCTCTGAGGGCTGGAGCCAGGCTGGGAGAGCTGGGGTGCTCACCTGGAGAGGAGAAGGCTCCAGGGAGAGCTCAGAGCCCCTTGCAGGGCCTGAAGGGGCTCCAGGAGAGCTGGAGAGGGACTGGGGACAGGGATGGAGGGACAGGACACAGGGAATGGCTCCCAGTGCCAGAGGGCAGGGATGGGTGGGATATTGGGAATTGGAAATTGTTCCCTGGCAGGGTGGGCAGGCCCTGGCACAGGGTGCCCAGAGCAGCTGGGGCTGCCCCTGGCAGTATCCAAAGCTAGGCTGGACAGGGCTTGGAGTACCCTGGGATAGTGGAAGGTGACCCTGCCCATGGAATGAGATGGTCTTTAATGTCCCTGCCAACCCAAACCATTCCATCACTGTGTGATTTGGGGCTGCTGCTGTGATGAGGAGTTGCAGTGGGATTTTGGGGGCTCTGTTTTGGTCCCTGCTGGTGCAGGCAGCACCAGGGCTAAGCTGGCTCAGCTCCCCACGCAGGGTAGGCACCGACTGCCTCGCCTGGACTTTGGTCCTGGCTGGTGCCCAGTGCCAGGGAAACCAGGGGCACAGGAAACTGTGGGCATGGAGCTGGCTCCAGGGGCCTCAGGATCTGGCCATGCACGGAGACAGAACCACACCTGCCCTTCTGCCCAGGATGAGCAGGTGGAAAGGCTGAGACACTTGTCAGGGTGCACATCCCTGCTTTCCATGGCCCCACAGGGGTGTGGGGGACTGGACTGGGGGCTGGGGAACCTCCTCTGTGTCCTCAGTGCTTCCATGTGGGACAGAGCCACTCACTCCCCACCTTGACTCCAGAGTTTGCTTTTCCAGCTCCCAGCAGGATCTGCCTTTGAGGCAGTGCCAGGCTTGTTTGGAGCTGTTTGCAAGCCACAAAGCCTCTGCTGGCCTCTGGCAGCTCCCCCGTGCTGCTGGGGCTTGACTGCCATTCCAGCTGGCATCCCTGCATGCCAGGGGCTCAGGGACACTGCTCCTTGTTTGGGATCAGCAGGGGACCAGCCTGTGGCCGTGGTGCTGGCCTGGCTGCCCCCTTGCCCCGGGACACTCAGTGTTTCCCCTGACGCTGTGTCTGTGTGTCTGTCCTGCAGATCCGGCTGCGCTGCCAGAAGGGGATCCCGCCCTCGCTGCGGGGCCGTGCCTGGCAGTACCTGTCTGGGAGCAAGGTCAAGCTGGAGCAGAACATGGGCAAGTTTGATGTGAGTCCTGCTGGGAACCCTCCTGCACCACCGGGGAGGGGGCACTGCTGGGGTGGCTCCTGCTCGGGCTTGGGTGTTTGTTGGCATCTCAGAAATCTTGTGGGGGGTGTCAAGGGTGTTGCTCACCCCAATCTTGCCCTCCCCAGGAGCTGGACCTCCTCACAGGAGACCCGAAGTGGCTGGATGTGATCGAGCGGGATCTCCACCGGCAGTTCCCCTTCCATGAGATGTTCGTCTCACGTGGAGGCCATGGGTATGTGATCCAGCCCTCAGCAGCCATGGATGGGGTGGGCACTGTCTGTCCCAGCTCATGGAGCCACACTCATGTGCCCAGTGTCCTCCCTATACTCCCACAGTCACAGAGCATCCACTGGCTGAAAACAGGATGGCTCAGGCCAGCTCTGACACCCAGTGGGGTGGGAATTGCCATGACAGGAGGGCAGAGGGAGCAGGTGGCAGCCTGTGCCCTCTATTTCACCAGGAAAATACTGCTCCCAATGTGCTTGCTGCTGGGTCCCTGCCTGTCCATGGCTCACCCTGGGCAGGGTGGTTGTGTCCATGGCTCAAGTCCCAGATCCAGGCAGGATCTGCGCTCTGCTGTGTCCTGCAGCCCTGGGCTTGTGTGGAAAAGGGATCCCAGCCAGGGACTGAGCCAGGCTCAGCCTGGCATGCACGGGGAAGGCTGCTGGGCCATGTGCATGCTGTGTGCCCAGCTGTGTGTGCCGTGTGTGCCCAGCTGTGTGTGCCGTGTGTGCCTGACTGTGCCATGTGCCCAGTGTGCCCAGCTGTGTGTGTGTGCCGTGTGCCCAGCTGTGTGTACCGTGTGCCCAGCTGTGTGTGCCCAGCTGTGTGTGCCATGTGTGCCTGACTGTGCCATGTGTGCCCAGCTGTGCGTGCCATGTGCCCAGCTGTGCGTGCCCAGTGTGCCCAGCTGTGCATGCTGTGTGCCCAGCTGTGTGTGCCGTGTGCCCAGCTGTGTGTGCCATGTGTGCCCAGCTGTGTGTGCCGTGTGTGCCCAGCTGTGTGTGCCGTGTGCCCAGCTGTGTGTGCCATGTGTGCCCAGCTGTGTGTGCCGTGTGTGCCCAGCTGTGCGTGCCATGTGTGCCCTGCTGTGTGTGCCGTGTGTGCCCAGCTGTGTGTGCCGTGTGCCCAGCTGTGTGTGCCATGTGTGCCCAGCTGTGTGTGCCGTGTGTGCCCAGCTGTGTGTGCTGTGTGCCCAGCTGTGTGTGCCATGTGTGCCCAGCTGTGTGTGCCCAGCTGTGTGTGCCATGTGCCCAGCTGTGCGTGCCGTGTGTGCCCAGCTGTGTGTGCCATGTGCCCAGCTGTGCGTGCTGTGTGTGCCATGTGTGCCCAGCTGTGTGTGCCGTGTGTGCCCAGCTGTGTGTGCCGTGTGCCCAGCTGTGTGTGCCGTGTGTGCCCAGCTGTGCCTGCCATGTGCCCAGCTGTGTGTGCCCAGCTGTGTGTGCCGTGCGTGCCCAGCTGTGCGCATCGCGTGCCCAGCTGTGCCCGGTGTCCCCGCAGGCAGCAGGACCTGTTCCGGGTGCTGAAGGCGTACACGCTGTACCGCCCAGAGGAGGGGTACTGCCAGGCCCAGGCGCCCATCGCCGCCGTCCTGCTCATGCACATGCCAGCTGAGGTACGGGCACGCGGCTCCGGGACAGAGCTGGCACCTCCCGGGGGGTGTGGGGCCCCTTGGGGGGTGCTGATGGGAGGGGTGCCCGGCTCAGGGCTACTCACAGTGCCCCAGGGGTGCTCTGCTGCTCCCCAGCCTCTCCCCTGGTCCCTGGGAGCAGGGAGGGGGTCACAGGGATGTCCTCTGGGTGCCCACCTGCTGTCCCTTGGCTTGCAGCAAGCGTTCTGGTGCCTGGTGCAGATCTGTGAGAAGTACCTCCCTGGCTACTACAGCGAGAAACTGGTGAGTAAAGGCCTCATGGTGCTTTCAGCAGTGGCAGGGACCTGCAGGGTGCTGCATGTGGGTTGGGGCAACCCCCAGGATCAATCTGGGTTGGGGATGGAGGGATCAGGAGCAGCCCTGGGGTGAAGGACTTTGGGGTGCTGCTGGGTGAGGGTTGGCCATGCCCTGGCCGTGTGTCCTGGGCTGAGCCCCCAGTGTGGGCAGCAGGGGAGGGAGAATTCTGTCCCTCTGCCCTGCTCAGGTGAGGCCCCACCTGCAGAGCTGGCCCAGCACAGGAGGGACCTGGAGCTGCTGGAGCAAGTCTAGGGGAATCCATGGAGCCCCTCTGCTCTGGAGCCAGGCTGGGAGAGCTGGGGGTGCTCACCTGGAGAGGAGAAGGCTCCAGAGAGGGCTCAGAGCCCCTTGCAGGGCCTGAAGGGGCTCCAGGAGAGCTGGAGAGGGACTGGGGACAAGGGATGGAGGGACAGGACACAGGGAATGGCTCCCAGTGCCAGAGGGCAGGGATGGATGGGATATTGGGAATGGGGAATTGTTCCCTGGCAGGGTGGGCAGGCCCTGGCACAGGGTGCCCACCCTGGATCCCTGGCAGTGCCCAAGGCCAGGCTGGATGGCACTGGGACACCCTGGGACAATGGAAGGTACCACATGGCAATTGGGTGGAATGTGATGAGTTTTAATGTCCCTTCCAAACCATTCCATGATTCTGAATCTCCAGGCCAAAAACTCTTCAGCTCCTCACCCTGGGGAAAGAAAGGGGTCTGTGGAGGGGCTGGGTATCCCCAGAGTGTCCCTGCTGTGCTGAGGCTCCCTGAAGCATTTCACATCCAGGGATGGGGGTCTCAGTGCAGCATCCATGGGACACAGCTCTGCTCAAATCAGGTATAGAGGGTTGGCTGCCCCTGCTGGGGGGCACTGGGGGCTGATCCAGGGCTGGGGTACTCACTGGGATGCTGCTCCCTGTCCCTGCAGGAAGCCATCCAGCTGGACGGACAGATCCTCTTCTCCCTGCTGCACAAGGTCTCACCTGTGGCCTACAAGCACCTGAGCAAGCAGAAGATCGACCCCATCCTGTACATGACGGAGTGGTTCATGTGCGCCTTCTCCCGCACGCTGCCCTGGAGCTCCGTGCTGCGCGTCTGGGACATGTTCTTCTGTGAAGGTGGGAGCTCCCACCATCCTCATCCTCATCCTCCTCCTCATGGGGTGGCTGCACTCCCCACGGCCATGGGACCTGTAGCAGGGCAGGTTTGGGGCAGCCACATGCCTGGGGTGGAGGTGGGCTGTGTTCCTGGGGGTTAGCAGGTGTGTACATCCCAAATTCTCCCTCTTGCATGTCCTGACTGTTGGTGGGACTGGATCTGCTGCCCCACAGCATTTGAGGGACATGGTGGCAGTGTCACCCTGTCCTGCCTGGTGCTCACTGCCTCACGTCTCCTCTTGCAGGAGTGAAGATCATCTTCCGGGTGGGCCTGGTGCTGCTCAAACACACCCTGGGCTCCTCGGACAAGCTCAAATCCTGCCAGGGCCAGTATGAGACCATGGAGAGGCTGAGGGCCCTCAGCCCCAAAATCATGCAGGAGGCCTTCCTGGTGCAGGAGGTGAGGTGCTGGGGGCGGTCTGGGGGGCCAGACTGGGCTGTCCCTGGGTGGGTGGAGCATGGGCAGCAGCTCCCAAAAGGCTTGGTTAGCAGTGGCCTGTGCCCTGAGGGGGATCCCACACCCAGCCCCGGTGGCGCTGTCGCTGATGGCACAAGTGTCCCCGCAGGTCATCGAGCTGCCGGTGACGGAGCGTCAGATCGAGCGGGAGCACCTGATCCAGCTGAAGAAGTGGCGGGAGACGCACGGAGAGCTGCAGTGCAAGTCCCCCCCGCGCCTGCACGGCGCCAAGGCCATCAGCGAGGCGGAGCCCGCGCCGCGCAAGGCGCTGGAGCCCGTGCCCTCCATCATCGTTTCCCCCGGGCCCGCCCCCGTGCCCAAGGCCCGCAAGAGCAAGGAGAAGAGCCGGGAAAAGGGCCCGGCCAGTCCTGCCAACGGCCCCGGGGCCGAGGGCAATGGGGCACCCGGCACGACCCGGGAGCTGCTGCACCCCCAGGTCTCCCCCCACCACCAGTCCAAGGAGAGCCTGAGCTCCCGGGAGAGCGAGGACACGTACTTGTAGGGCCCGGGCCACCCCCGGGCAGCCGGGCTCAGCGGGGCTGCGCACGGACCCGGGCGCGACGACACCGAGGGGGACCCCTGGCACCCGGCGCTGGGGGCTCTGAGCTGGAGGGATGGGACAGGGGGGCTCTGCGGCCCCGTGAGAACAGCGTGGCCCTCTCGGGGCATCCGTGGAGCTTGGCCAGGTGTGGTGACCAAAGGGGACACCGTGGGTCTGCGCTGGGTGCCCACCCCGCAGGGTGCTGGCACCACGAGCGGTGGGAGCCCGGGCAGGGGGTGGCTGAGCCACCCGAGCTCCCTCCCCACACTGGGGGGCTGGGCTGCCCCTCGGGCCCCTCTCCCCGTCCCAGAGCCCCTCGACCCATCACCCCCCGGGTCCCCCCTGTGGCCCCCACCCTGCGCCAGCCGGGCAGCCCCAGCCCCGGCTCCCGAGCACTTAGGCCTGGCACAGGGCACTGGGGGTACACGAGGAGCCCTGGGACCCCTCGCCCCCTCTTATCTAGTGAGGATATATCAAGCTGTAGCCCTTTATGTAGTACCCAACTTACCTACTCACTGAGCCTATTTATTATTCCTCCGAGGCAGGACAGGGACCGAGGCAGGATGCGCTAGAGGCAGCGGGATTTGATGCCGAGTTTTGGGGCTAAAGCCCCCCAATCCCATCCCCTCCCACCCCCAAGTTGCCCACAGCTCAGGGGGAGTGTTTACCCTGCCAGGGCTCACCCCACCACTGCTGCCCCCCGGGCCCAGCACAGGTGAGACGGGGTGGGTGAGCAGCAGCCAGGTGCTCCCTGGTTGTGGGGTCCCCTCTGCCCCCCCTGCCCTCCCGAGGGTGGGTGGTGGCTTTGTAAAATAAAGCGGGAAAAGCAGTTTTGTACAAAGGGGTCAATAAAGCGAGTGTGTAAAGGCGCAGCCCTGGCTCCCACCTCTCTTGGCCTGGGATGGGGGTGGAGGGTGGCAGGAGGCAAGGGTGGTGCCACCTCACGCTTGCTGCACCAGTACCAGCTTCGGGGGGCATCTGGACCCTTGCCATGGTTCTCTGTCCCTGTGGAGCACCCTCCCCTGCATCCCATTTGCACTGGGCACTGACCCTGGCATGCACCCTTCCCTGGGTCCCATCTGCCCTGGCTGCCCTTGTCCTGGGGGGCAGGTGCTGGGCAGTGACCTGGGACTGGCCGCGCTGCTGTCACCGCTCTGTCACTGCTCTGTCACTGCAAAGGGTGGCCCAGCCCTGCTGTCTCACCCAGCCTTGGGGCTGCCCGTTTGAAGTGGAATGGGAGGAGACTGAGACCTGCCCCAACTTGTGATAGTGGTGGCTGCCAGGCTCTGGTGCACTCCCATCCCAGCACCCAGGCCTTTCCCCCTCTCCCACTGTCACAGCTCCTGTGGCTGAACAGGGCCAGGGACCCCTAATTAATTCCATGACACCCCAGAACTCAGTTTCCCAACCAAAATGGTGCCCAGGCCATCTGTCTCCTTCTTCTGGCAGGCAGGAATTATGCCCAAACCTTCATTCCTCCCTCCAGAACTCCCTTTTCCTGGGGGTGGCCCTGGTTTGGTGAATTCCTTCTCCAGGCCTGGTGTTGAGCATGTGGGACCCGGTTGGGTGCAGGGGTTGGGGGTGGAATGGGGCTCCCAGAGGGGCTCCTTGGGCACCCCCAGGGCTGCAGTTTGGGGGTACCCCGGGACTCGAGTTGGAACTGCTCCAGACACCCCGGGGGGCTGAATTTGGCTGGGTTTGGGCACCATGGAGTTCTGTACTGGGGCTGGTTCCGGGGCTCCGGTGCGGCTATCCCGGGGCTCCGAACCGGGGCTGCTCCCGGGGTGCCGGGCCCGGGTCGCGGCCTCTCGCGGTGCGGGGCGGTGCCGGGCCTGTCCCGGGGCGGTGCCGGGTCGGGTCCCGGGGCGATGCGGGGCGGTCCCGGCCCAGGCAGGCGGTCACAGGGCGGTCCCAGCGAGATGCGCAGCGTTCCCGGATCGGTCCCCGGGCGGTCACGGGGCGTGGACGAACCGCGGCGGGGCGGTCCCAGGGCGGTTCCGGGGCGATGCGAGGCGGTCCCGGGGCAATGCGGGGCGGGCCCGGGCCGGTCCCGGGGCGATGCGGGGCGGTTCCGGGGCGGGCCCGTGTCCGCCCTTATAGCGGCGGCGGCGGCGGCGGCGGCTCCTGGGGCGGCGCGGCCGCCATGGACCTGCACATCCTGGAGCACCGGGTGCGGGTGCTGAGCCTGGCCCGCCGCGGGCTCTGGCTCTACACCCACCCGCTGCTCAAGCTGCTCTTCCTGCCCCAGCGCTGCCGGTACCGGCCTTTCTCCCCCCACCCTCCTCCTCCTCCTCTTCTTCCCCCCCTGACTCCCGGCCCCGGGAGACGCTGGCGGTTTTGAGGTCTGCAGCACCGATTTTTTCTGCTTCAGATGCAAGTTCTTCAGCCTGACGGAGACCCCCGAGGACTACACGGTCATGCTGGACGAGGAGGGCTTCAAAGGTACCGAGCAGGGCGGGCTGGCACCGCGGGCACCACTGTGCGCGTCCCCAGCCCGGCTCCGCGCCTGGGCCCGGGGAGCGAGTCCCGGCTTGTGCTTGGCTCCCTCGCAGCGTGCCCGTCCCGTCCCCTCGGCGCCTGCGCCGGGAATGTGCCGGCTTGCCCGGCCGAGGCTCTCCGGCGTGGCTGCCCTCGCTCCGGCAGCCCCTCCCGGGCAGAGGTGGCACCGGGCAGAGGTGCCCCCGGCTCTTGGCACCGGGCAGAGCTGCCCCCGAAGCCCGGGTGCTCCCGGCAGGGCGCAGGCACCTCCCGGGATGCCCGCGGGCAGCGCTCCAGGCTCTGGCAGCGCTCCTGTCATCATTCCCGCGTCCGATTTCATCCGTCCCTCCTCCCTGCGAGGGCCGGCTGGAGCTTTGGCAGAGGAGGGCAAAGCACAGGCCCAGCCAGGCTGGCAGGGTGAGCCCTGTCCGGCAGCAGGGTCAGCTTTTGGGGTGTCCTGGGGCGGTTTGATCCCTTCCAAGCCATTCCCTCTCCCAGGGAGGTGCCATTGGTGACCCGGCGTGTGCCGTGCATCACCTTCGCCGCCAGCCCTGCCCCGGTACCGGCCCGACGGGCCGAGCCGGAGGGTCCGGATCCCGGCCCGCCTCCCCACACCCAAACCTTCCTGCCTTGGCCGCAGGAGCTGGGCACAGCCGAGCCTTGGCCGTGACCCAGGGAACGAGGGGCAGCGCTCCGGCCACGGGCACTCACGGCCGGCTCCCAGGCTCGGCTCCTTGTGCTGTGGAGCGGGACCGTGTCCCGGGCTCTCCCCGCTCCCAGAGCCAGAGCTGTTCCCCATGTATTGTTTTATTTTGGGGCCTGCACACGAATATTCCTCAATCCCGAGGGGAGGGCGGGAAGTGCTGAACAATGGCCCCGCAGTGCCCTGTGAACCCCCCTTGGCCGGGGGCTGCGGTGTCCCCCGCTGCCAGGCTGGAAGGGGACCCCAGCAGAGGAGAGCTGCTCCCCCCATTCCCTTGGGATCAGGATAAAGCCCTGGGGTGGGTGACACAGGGACAGCGAGGTCCCCTTGCATTCAGCCTCGCCCAGAGTGGTGTTGAAAAGCAATTAAACGCTGAGCTCTGGGACAGGTCCCCATGTCCCCGAGTCCCTGTCCCGCCCCCCTGTTCCCAGCACTGGGCGCTGGGCCGGAGCCGAGGCTGTTCTGGCGCTTCCTGCACAGGAACAGGCGCTGGGAACACCCGCCGGGCCTGGATCCGGCCCCGCTCCGCCCTGCCCGGCCGGCTTTGGGAGCGGGGTGCGGAGCCTGTCCCCTCAGGGGTCCCCTCAGTGCGTGCTGGACCCTCCCGTGTGACATCCCCCCACCACTGGTGTGATGAGTCTGGGGTCTCAGCCGGGCTTGGGCACCGGGTGCCCACGGAAGGGCTGTGGGCTTGTGTGACCTCCCATGGGAGCTGCTCCCACCTTTCCTGCATGGGAGGGGTGGACTGGAGACCCCTGGGGGCCCTGGCCCGTGCTGGGAAGGGGAGCCCAGAGAGGAGGGGACAGCCTGGATGAATCCTGGGGTGCCCCAGCAGTGCCAGCCCCGCTCCTGGGCAGGAGGGTGGGAGGCAGGAACAGCTGGCCTATGCCCACCCTGCCAACACCTGCAGATTTTTGGGAAGCAGCTGTGCCCCTCTGCCAGCCTGGGCTCTCTCCACCATGTGCTGGGAACCCCAGGGCAGCGGGGTGACCCTCCCTTGTCCCCTCCAATGCCCTGTGTGCATCCCTGAACATCCCTGGTGATGGGCACGGGGCTGGGGGCTCTTTGGGGGTAGAGGATGAGCTGGGCAGCCCCACGGCCCTGGTGGTGCTGGTTTTGGGGTGCAATGCCAACATCCCCCTGCACCCAGCCTGGGGTGCTGGCACAGGGAGGAGAGACACATCTTGGGGTTTGGGGGGCTTCACCTTGGCCCCCCGGTCCCTATGGCCAGGGTGGGGCAGCTGAGCCCTGTCTGGCTCATTCCACCTGTGGATCTGCACCCCAAACCAGCGTCCCCACACCTGGGGCTGATCCAAACCAGTGTCCCCACACCTGGGGCTGATCCAAACCAGTGTCCCCACACCTGAGGCTGGTCCAAACCAGTGTCCCCACACCTGAGGCTGGTCCTGCCTGGGGCATCAGCCAGGGGACGGTGTGACACGCAGTGCCCGAGCTGGCCCTGGGGACAGTGTGGCACACAGTGCCTGAGCTGGCCCTGGCTCTGTGGCTGTGCCCAGCCCTGCAGAGCCACCTGCCTCAGTGTCCCTTGTGCCCCGCAGAGCTGCCACCCTCCGAGTTCATGCAGGTGGCAGATTCCACGTGGCTGGTGCTCAGCGTGGTGTCCAACGGGCGGGAGCCCCCCGGCTGCCAGGCCACCGGTGTCACCAAGATCGCGCGCTCGGTCATCGCGCCGCTGGCCGAGCACCACGTCTCGGTGCTGATGCTCTCCACGTACCAGACCGACTTCATCCTGGTGAGTGGCACAGGGCACGGGGACACCTGGCTGGCTGTCCCAGGGCCCCTCTGTGCCCCGAGGAGGGTGGCAGTGCTGATCCTGCCCCGGGGCAGGTGCGGGAGCGGGACCTGCCCGTGGTGATCCACACGCTGGCCGGGGAGTTCGACATCTACAAGGAGGAGGGTGGCGAGTGTGTCCCTGTCACCTGCGATGACGTCAGCAACGGCTTCCTCAAGCCCAAGCCACGTGAGTGACACTGGGCTCTGTGTCCCCTGGGGCCACCCAGGTGCTCCAGCACAGCCTGTGGTACCCATTTCCTTGAGGGGCCTCCAGAGCCACCTGTCCCAGGGCCACCCAGTCCCCAGTGAGATGATCCATCTCCCACCAGTAGAACCCACATCTTTGGGGGACCTCCAAGGCCACTCTGTCCCCAGACCACACTGTCCCAGAGCCACCCAGTCCCTGCCAAGATGCTGCTCCCATGGGTGGTTCCCACATCCTGGGGGACCCCCATGGTCACCCTGTCCCCTGCCAAGGTGCTCCTGCTCCCACCAGTGGTACCTGCATGTCTGAGGGACCCCACTGGAGATGCTCCAGTTCCCACTGGAGATGCCCATTTTGGGGCCACCCAGTCCCCACCGAGGTGCTGCAGCTCCCAGCCGTGGTACCCACATCCTTTGGGACTTGGGGCTGCGGGCGCGGTGGCCACGGGGTGGCACTGCGGGACTGTCCCCGAGCTGTCCCCAGGCCTGACGCGCCGCCGTTCCCCTGCCAGCCGCCAGCCCCACGCTGCACCCGGTGCAGAGCCCCCAGACGCGCTTCTGTGTCCTCACGGTGGCCCCCGACACGCTGCCCGCCATCGCCACCATGCTCATCGACGTCCTCTTCTACTCCCACAGGTGAGTCCCGGGGATGGGGACGTGGGGGCGGCCTCTGGCCTGGTGCCACCTGAACTGCGGTGACACTGGTCCCTGCCATTGGTCCCAGCGGGTTTTCAGACTCTGGGTGTGTTTTCCAAACTGGTTTTGTCACCCACAGTGAGGGGTGGGAACCCCGAGGTGACACGAGGGACAAAGCCACCATTGTATCAAATCCCATTTGTAGACTAAAGCGGGAGGGGGTGGGTTTGGGAAAGGCAGTGGGAATGGTGCTGGTGGGAGGAAATGCTCCTGGTGGGGTTCTCCAGTGTGCCCTGGGATGGGGTCCCTGCTGGTGGCATGCTCCTGCTCCAGAGTGACCCTGTCCTTTTGAGAGTGCCCCAAAACCTATTGTCACCTGTGAGCTGCAGAGCCTGTGGGGACACCTGCTCCTGTCCCCTCTCCCCAACCCTGCAGCACCCAGCACGATGCTCAGACACCCAGAGCCACCACCAAACCCTTCTGCTCCCCATTTTGGGGGTGTGACCCCTCTCAGTGTCCCCTTGTCCCTCGCAGCCCCCCGTGGGATGCAGCCCCCGGCAGCCAGGACCTGGACTCCATCACCTTCTTCTCCTTCTCCCTCATCGAGGGCTACATCTCCATTGTGATGGATGCCGACACCCAGAAGCGGTAGGTGCCACCCCGGGGCCGTCTGTCCCTCTGTGCCAGGCTCTGGGGGCTCGGGGAGGGGGTGACACTTGCCTTTGTCCCCTCAGCTTCCCCAGTGACCTGCTGCTGACCAGCTCCACGGGCGAGCTGTGGCGCATGGTGCGCATCGGGGGGCAGCCCCTGGGCTTCGGTGAGTGTGCCCGTGCTGGCCGCGTCCCCTCCTGTGCCACTGCCACCCAGGGCGTGCCGTGGGGCCCTGCTGTCCCCGCGTGTCCCCGTGGCAGCGACCCGAGGCCCCTTTGTCCCCAGACGAGTGTGGCATCGTGGCGCAGATCGCGGAGCCGCTGGCGGCCGCCGACATCTCGGCCTATTACATCAGCACCTTCAACTTCGATCATGCCCTGGTGAGCCCTGCCCCTCCCCGGGCACCCCTGCCAGCCCTGGGGTGTCCCCTGAGGCTGACACCCCCTCTGTGCCCCGCAGGTCCCCGAGGAGGGCATTGCTGAGGTGATCCAGCTGCTGCAGCAGCGGCAGGAGAGCGGCAGATAGCGCCTGGCTGTCCCCAGGCTGGCTGTCCCCAGGCTGGCTGTCCCCAGGCTGGCTGTCCCAGCGTGCTGTCCCCAGGCTGGCTGTCCCAGCGTGCTGTCCCCCTGCTCCCCACCCCTGTCATTAATTGCTCACTTTAATGATCCCCCAGCACAGAGCCGGGCTCAGCGTCGCTCCCTCTGTGCTGGGGCTGTGGTGGCTTTGGGGACGTGGTGGCCTTGTGGCAGTGGGCACATCCTGGTGCCATCCTCTCCCTCTGGCCTGGCCTGGGTGGGGTGGGTGGCCCAGTTGGAGGGGACACAGGGGGGACATGCCAAAGAGCAGTGCTGTGCCACCGTGGTGCTATAGGGGACAGCCTGGGGCTGATGGCACGTGTCCCCTTGGGAAGGGAGCGCTGGCCACGATGCTCAGGGACAGCCCTGGAGCAGCCCCATGGAGGGGAGAGCACTCCTGGAGCTGGGATTACCCCAGGCACCCCAAAATTCCCCAAGGGGGCAGTGGGGGGCTCTGGTTCAATGCCAGCCCTGGCTGTCACCTGTCATGGAGGGGTGACAGTGACTCCCAGCCCCTCACAAGTTGTATTTTCACATAGTTTTTGATAAGTCAATAAAATTCTTATTATTTTTATTTCTGTGTAGCCCAGGGAGGTTGCTCAGAGCTGGTCTCTGTGTTGGTGGCAGGGGCTGGGATGGGACAGGGGGACAGAGTCTGGCTGGGACACGGCCACTTTCTCTGCTCTGTAGTTTGGGTGAAAAAATGGCTTAAAGCTGCAGCCCCCAGCAAATCACTGACCCTGGGGAAACCCAGACCCACATTTATGCCCTCCCCCTGCCCCACACCGGGCCAGACTGGGGGGAAACCGAGGCAGGAGCTTGACCCCAGGCCTGGGGGTGTCCCTGTCACACTGCCACCGTGTCCCCACATCCTCTTCCCTTGCTGGCAGCTTGGCATCCTGTGCCAAAGTGGGGTGCCCGGGGTGGGGGCTGCAGCCAGGGGTGCCCCCAGAGGGACCTGGCCCTCAGCCAGACCCAGCACGAGCTTGGTGGGACCTCTGCTCCCATCCTGTCCTCAAACCAGGGATGAGCTGGCGGGACCTCTGCTCCCATCCTGTCCCCAAGGCCATCCCCTGCTCTCCCTCATTCCGGGCAGGGCTGTGCCCCTCTCCTGGCACGTCGTGCCCACGTCAGCCCCGGGCTCTTGCAGCCTCCAGCTTCCTGCCAGCTCCACGGGCTCTCTCCTTCCTGTCTCGCTCCCTGCTCCGAGTCATGGGACGCCGCTGACGCTCCCGCGATGAAGAAACTGCTGCTGGCCCTGCGGTCACCGCAGCTATTTCTGTCCCCTGCCATTGCACAGCCCTGGCCACAGCGGGGTGGCCACGCCATGGGGTCCTGCTGGCCCAGCCCAGGGGGTGACAGGGCCATATGGGGGGGACAGGGCCAGCTGTGGGCAGGGGAGAGCTCTCCCTGATCACCCTCATGGCAGGGCATGGATGGGAGGGATGGATGGATGGATGGATGGATGGATGGATGGATGGATGGATGGATGGATGGATGGATGGATGGATGGATGGATGGATGATCATATGGACAGACAGGTTAATGCATAGCTGAACAGGTGGAGGAATTCGTGGATGGATGGATGGACGGATGGATGGACGGACACACAAGTGGACAGCCTGTCGCGGCAGCCTGAGGGATGGACAAACTGCTGTGGAACAAGCAAGTTCTTCTCCTGGTTCCTCCACCCCTTCAGGACTGTCCCGGGCACCCCCCGGCCCCACGGAGCCGCTGCGGGCAGGAGGAAGAGGAGGAGCCGTCACAGGCGGTGGGTGGAGGAAGCAGAGCGTGCAGGTCTTTGCGGCTGGGCAGGGAAATTCTGGGAAAACAAAATACTTCTAAAAGTGAGTGAGCGCTGCATCCTTCTTCCTGGAAGGAGCTGTTAACTTCTGCCTTGTGTCCCTGCCCCACCACCGAACTCTCCGAATGCGTAAATTGGGCCAGGGTCACCAAAATCCACGGGATTGCGACACCTCGGCCCGCTGAGCGGAGCCCTTCACCTCCAAGGGACGGGAAAAGCCCTGCGGGTGCGGGCTCCGCCTGCCAGCAAGGGGGACAGAGGGGACTGTCCTGGCGCTGCGGGCTGTGCCGAGGCCGTGGCAGCCCCCGGGCTCTCCCAGGACCGCATTGCCCAAGGGGCAGCGCTGCCTTGGGCAATACCCGGCACCCTCGGTGTTGCCCTGGGTGCTGCCGGGCGCAGGGGCTCAGCCTGGGGTCCCCGCTTGGTTCAGCGCCCAAATTTGTCACCCAGAGGTGAGGGTGGCTGTGAGCAGGGAAGGAGCATCACCCGGCGCATGGGGCAGTGCTGGGATGCCGTGCACTCCCCACACTGCACCTCGCTCCTTGCCGGGGTGGGTTTTTGCCTCCCACGGCCGGATTTGGGATGCGAGCCCCCCGTGGTGGCGCATGGGTGACATCCCTGTCCCCGCTGCCAGCCGGCCTCTTTTGCATTGGGGTTTCGGGGCAGCCGGCGCCGGTTTCAGTTCAGCCTGTCGGGTGCTGAGGGTGACACCGGCGTCACCCAAAGGGTTTCTGTCCCAAGAACCGGGAGCGGGGGTCCCGCCGGACCCGGGTGGCACCGCAGCCTCCCCGCACGGTCCCGGACTCCCTCGAGGAACTGACTCGAAGAACATCCCCATCCACCCTTCCCGCCGGCCGCTCTCCCCCTTCTCTTCGCGGCAGAGCTTCCTCATCCTCGGGGGCGGGGGTTACTCGGGTGCGCCTTTAAAGCGCGCTTCCCCCTCGCCGAGCGCTCAAGGAAGTGCCTGTGCCAGCCCGGGCGGACACCCTGCCCGGCCATGCGGTGCGACGGGCGGCCCTGGGCACTGCTGGCAGGTACGTGTGTGCCCGGTGTGCCCCCGGTGTGCCCGGTGTGCCCGTGGGCCCCAGCCCCGTGTCCCCTCTCGCGGGGCCCCTTGGCTGCCGGGCCAGGTGGCACCGGGGCTGTGCCACGGCGCTGTCGCCTCCCTCGGGCGCCGGCGGGGACGGGGACATTGCCCGCTGTGGCACACGGGGAGCGCTGGGAGGGAGGGGACAGCTTGGGGACGGATGGCGGAAGGTCAGGGGTCAGCTTGCCCAGAGGGACAGAGGCTGTGTGAGCCCAGTGCCACATCCACCGTCCTGTGGGTGACAGAGGGACTGGGACAGCGGGACTGGATCCAGGAGTGTCGCTGCTGTCCCCTCCTTGGCGGGGGCCCGCGCTGCAGGGGGAGCTGCTGGAGCGGCTGCTGTGGTTGTTCTGCACCTTCCTCATCCTCCTCCGGATGGATGGGTGGATGGATGGATGGATGGATGGATGGATGGATGGATGGATGGATGGATGGATGGATGGATGAACGAACCCAGCAGGTTTTTGGTGCAGGCAGCATTCCTGGCACGGGGATGGTGACCCTGTGAGGGAGGGCTCTGTCCCTGCACCCAGCGATGCCCCAATGGCCTCTGACTCCCTCCTCTTCGTCCCCAGCTGTCACCAAGGGGCTCCTCATCCTCTGGGCGGTGCCGGGCCAGGGGGGCAGGTCCCCGCTGGCCCCCACCGTGGCGCAGACGCAGGCGCTGGTGCGGCTCATGGCCGAGGACGCGCAGGAACTCTTCACCTTCTACGTGAGTCCCCCTCCCCAGGGCGAGGGGTCGCGCCTGTCCCCCCACAGGGCAGCCGGGGGCGGTCCCCGTGCCGCTTGCACATCCCTGATCCTCAGTCTCTGGGCAGGAGAAGGAGCAGCACCTGGACATGCACGGCATGTGCCGCACCGACACCCGGCCCCCGTGGCTGCAGAGGGCGGGCTCGGGGCCCTGGGGGCTGCGGCGGCTGCGGCGGCCGATGGTGCACATGGAGCGGGCGCTGCAGGACATCATCCGCCAGCAGCGCGACCTCCACCCCCCCGAGGCCGAGATGCTTCGCCGCTTGAACGGGACCCACCGGAAGGTGCGAGCGCTCCTCAGCAACCTGGCGGGGCTGTTCCCGGCCCCCAGCCCCCGGCCCGGCCGCCGGCCCCTCCCCAGCCCCGCGGCATCCCTCGGCATCTTCCGACAGAAGCTGCAGGGCTGCCGGACCCTCTGGAGCTACGCCCGCTTCATGGCCGAGCGCAGCGCGGAGCTGAGCGCCGGGAGCCGCCGGAGCCGCCGGGACCAGGGCGAGGGGAGAGCGGCCCGGGGCTCGGGGCGGCCCGCACGGCCCTAGGGCAGCCCCGCGGGCACCTCCCGTGTGCAGCTCCGTCACCTCCGTCACCTCCGTCACCTCCATCCGTGTGAGGCGATCCCAGCCCCGCTCCCAGCCTGGAGAGGCGTCTGACGGCCGGGATGCCCCGCGGAGCCGCTCCCGCTCACCGCAGCGAGGGCTCGGACGGACGCACCGACAGCAACTCCGGCTCCCGCGGGGACCCTGCTGTCCCCGAGCCGCCGCTGGGCTGCAGGACAGCCCCGGCTGGCTCTCCCGCACCCGCCCCGCTTTCCCCGCCATCCAGGTGGTCCCGGTGGAGCCGGGGGTCCCCCGGGTGCTGTTCCCTGTCCCCGGGCCCCGCTGGATTTTCCAGTGATTCAATGGGTCGGCTGACACAGCCTGACTCAGAGCTGCTCGCCCAGCACCCGCCGCGGGCCCACGGAGAGCGCCGCTGCCACCGGCGGCTGTCCCGGGGCTGTCACCGCCGTGCTGTCACCCCGCGGCCAGCTCTGCTCCCGGGGAGCAGCTGGGAGTGCAATCCCGGGTCCCTGCACGGTCTGTGTGTCCCTCGGTGCTCGGTGTCCCTTTGCACATCCCTGTGTGCCCGGTGTCCCCTGTGCTCTCAGTGTCCCTTGTGCTCGGTGTCTCTGTGTCCCTTTGCACATCCCTGTGCTCTCAGTGTCCCCTGTGCTCTCAGTGTCCCTTTGCACATCCCTGTGTGCTCAGTGTCCCCTGTGCTCTCGGTGTCCCTTTGCACATCCCTGTGTGCTCAGTGTCCCTTTGCACATCCCTGTGTGCTCAGTGTCCCTCTGTCCTCGGTGTCCCTTTGCACATCCCTGTGCCCCTGTGTCCCTGTGCTCGGTGTCTCTGTGCTCTCAGCGTCCCTTTGCACATCCCTGCGTTGTGTCCCCTGTGCTCTCAGTGTCCCCTGTGCTCTCATCCATCCCTGTCCCCTCCATGTCCCCTCCGTGTCCCCCCCTGTGCCACCACAGCCCTGCCTGTGCCCAGCAGGGACCCGGCCCTGGCCACTGCACTGTGACAGTGGGTGACAGCCCCCACTGCCTCCCCCCTAATTTATGTATTATTATTTGTTACTGTATGGTATTTATTGATCGTTAGTGTTAATTTAACTTCTGCAGATTGCAGATGTATTTATATATTGCTAATATATAAATATCTATTTTTATTATATTTTTTGTACGCTGTTAAGGTATGACCATCACAAGGATTTATTTATGAATATTGATATTTTTGGTACTCACAGAGAAGGGCAGTGCCCCCGCCCATGTGGCACTTCTTTATTTTTGTACAATGGCAGAAGGAAATAAAGTGCTGCCACTGAGACGCCGTGTCCCCGTGTCCCTCTGTCCCTGTGTCTGTCCTGGTGGCTGTGGGCAGGGAGAGCTGAGTTCTGGTGGCCAGGCTGTGCCTGATGCCCCTGCCAGGGCACAGGAGATGTGCCGTGGGGTGGTGTGGGGCATGTGGGACAACTCGGTGTGACAAATGGCATTGGCACAAGCTGGGATGTGGCCCGTGGCATGGCACACAATGTGGCACACGAGGGGATGTGGCACACGACACTGTGGCACAGGGCATGTGACATGACAGGCTGCGCTGTGCCACCACAGGGCCCGGCAGTGCCAGGGATGACCATGGTGTGGCACAGGCCACACGACACCTTGTGCCATGTGTCACAGCCCTGTGTGGGCCACCACCACAGTGTCCTGCAGCCTGTCCAGGGCCACCACGGGGGCCGGGCCACCCGCTGCCACCTCTGAGTCAAAACTCCCAAGACCTGGTCATGTGTCCCCTGGAGTCACTCGTTCCCTGGTGCCGTGTGCCCGAGCGCCCGGCCCCGAGCCTGACTCAGTCCTGGCAGTGCCACCAGCGCGGCCACCACGGCCAGCCGGGGACACCCGTGCGGGGACAATGTCACCATGAAGCAGCCCGGGCCAGCTCGGTGTGCTGGGAGTGACCGTGGGAGTGACCGTGACGGTGCCACCACCAGGGCTGCAGGTACGTGACCCCCGCGGGGCTGGGGCACCCCAAGCACGGGGTGGCACCAGCTGAGTGTCACTGCAGGGCTGCTGGCTCCTCTCGTGTCCCCAGGGGACACCCAAGGGAACCCACACATGGGAAAAGCTGTGGGTGACACCTGTGGGGTGGCACTGCTGGGGTGGCACCGCTGGGGTGACATCAGGGGGCACAGGGACAGGGGGAGGCAGCCCCGGCAGGGACCCCTCGTGAGCCAAAGGGGAATTTGGTGCCCTCCATTACTGAGCTCTGGATTTCCAGGGCCCCGAGCTCCTGCCCTGCTCAGCCCCCGGGAGAGCTCCCCGGGCACCCCCGGGCACCCCCGGGCACCCCCGATCCCACCACAGCCTCGTCCCCACTCCTGGGGGACACCCGAGGATTTTGGTAACCCTGGGATCTGGGTGTCCCTGGAATTGGGGTGTCCCTGGAATTGGGGTGTCCCTGGAATCTGGGTGTCCCTGGAATCGGGGTGTTCCTGGGATCGGGGTGTCCCCCTCCATGGGGACACCACGGGATGGGGACCTGGACAGGAGCCAGAGGGGGATAAGGATGGGGCGTGGGGTGCAATTATGGGGTGGGGCAGTAATGGGGGGAGCCGGGGCAGTTCTGGGAGCGGCTGGGGCAGTTCTGGGAGGGTCTGGGGCAGTTCTGGGAGGGTCTGGGGCAGTTCTGGGAGGGGCTGGGTCAGTTGTGAGAGGGTCTGGGGCAGTTCTGAGTTGGGATGGGGCAGTTGTGAGTTGGGCTGGGGCTGGGGGGCAGCGATGGGACGGGGAAGGGCAGCAGGGCACAGCGGCTGGCAGGGGACAGGAGAGGTCCGGGGTGGGGAAGGGGCAGGGGGCAGCTGCAGAGCGGGGATGGGATGGGGCAGTTCTGAGTGAAGATGGGGCAATTCTGAGTTGGGATGGGGCAGTGGGGGGCAATTATGGGATGGGGAGAGGCCATTCTGGGCTGGGGCAGCAGGGGGCAGCACGGGGACAGGGATGGGACAGGGATGGGACAGGGAGGGGACAGGGATGGGACCGGGATGGAACGGGAATGGGACAAGGAAGGGACCGGGATGGGGACAGGGATGGGACGGGAATGGGGACAGGGAGGGGACAGGGATGGGACCGGGATGAGCGGACACGGGACAGGGATGAGAAGGGGCAGCACAGGGACAGGGAAGAGGGAACAGAAGGGGGACAGGGATTCGGCAGAGAGGCATGATGGGGACAGGAAGGGGGCAGGGACAGGGTGGGATGACTGCGATGGAGCTGAGGACAGCGGTGGGCAGGGATGGGGCAGGGATGCTCAGGGGGGAGCGCTCGGAGGGGTCCAGAGGAGCAGCAGCGGCGGCCTTGGAGCACCGGGGCTTGTCCTCTTGTCCCTGGGCAGGTCAGCGGTGGGGACACTGGGGACAGTGGGGACAGCTCCCCTGACCAGCCTGCCCCAGCTCCTCCTGGGGCCCCCAAACCCCACAGGTGCCCCCGGCCCTCACTCTCTCCTGGCAGGGAGGCTCCCCCCGGCCCCTTTCCCTCTCCCTCCCTGCCAGGGTCTCCTCCTGCTGCCCGTCCGCACCGGCACCGGGATGTCCCTGCTGCCAAAGGGACCGGGGAAGGGACATGCCCGGGCATCACCTCCCCTCCCGGTACCTCCCGCCCTGGCATCTCCCGTTCTGTCCTCAGGCATCTCCCCTCTCCCTGTCCAGCCTGTCTGGAGCAGGAATTTGGGTTTTCCCGCCTGCACAGGTGCCGTGGGTTTGTGTTTTTTTTTCCTGGAGAAACCCCATCCTTTAATCCCAACGCTTTTGCCCCAAGGCTGAGCTGCAGGTGGGGACACCGGTGCCACCTTGGTGACCCCACCATGGCCAGGGGTGCCTCAGCCCTCGGGGGACCCCAAAGCCCAGCTCAGCTCCAGCCTAGACTCAGTCACCCCTGGGAAATCGAAGAAAGGGGCAAATCCATGTCAACCCCTGCACACAACCCGCCAGGGGGTTCCCTATGCCAATAATTAAGTGCTATTAATTCCTCGGCTAATTAGGTGTGTCAGGCCATCAGACATCCATCAATAAGTGATGTGCTGCTCCCCGTATCCCAAAACCACCGGGATGAGGTTGCAGAGAGGGAGATGGAGCTCATCGTCCCCGCCCTCCACAGTCCCCAGCGCATCCCTGGTGTCCCGCTAGGACCAGGCTGGGCTAAACTGGGCTGGGGCATCAATGCCACCAGGCTGCTCCGTGCACGGGGAAACTGAGGCACGCAGCGGCCACGGCCCGACCCAGCCAGCACAGAGGGGTCTCCTTGTCCCCCTGGCCGTGTCCCCCCAAGGGAGGACGCCCGGGGTCGTGGTGGCTCTTGCGCCACCGTTCCTGGGCTGTCACCGCGGGTTCACCTGCCGGGGCACAAACTCGCTAAACCTGATTAAAGCTTCAGTCTGGCCCCGTGAGGAAAAAATACAGAGAAGGACAAAAAAAAAAAAAATCCATTTAACCTGTTTTGCACCCAAATCGAGCAGCGAACAGCCCCGCAGTGTCCCGATCCCACGGGGTCCCCACGGGAGCGTGACCCAGCGCCCTCGTGTCTGCTCCAGGCCGGGGACAGCCCCGCCGAGGCAAGGGTTAACCCTGGGGGGGCCGGTCCGGCCTCTCCCCTGGGTGGGTTTGTCCTTTTTGCCGCGGAAAACCCACCCTTGGCCGATAATCCTTGTGCCCGAAGGGCTGAGCCCGCGGCGGGCTGGGGGACACCGCGGCCGTCCCGCCGTGACCGAGGAGCCGTGACCGCCCCTGCCCGCGCCCTCCATCCCTCCAGCACCCCAAACCGACCCCAAACCGACCCCAAACCGACCCCAAACCGACCCCAAACCAACTCCAAACCGACCCCAAACCAGCCCCAAACCAACCCCAAACCAGCCCCAAACCAACCCCAAACCAGGCTGCTTTACCTCCTTCATTTCACTGCCTGCTCCGGCGGCCGGAGGGGCCCCGGGGGTGAACGGGCTGAGCCCCGGCCCCGCGGCTCCTCCTGCCCGCGCCCGACACCCCCGAGCCCCACGTGCGGCCGCGCTCCTCCCCTGGGGGGCTTCGATTCATCCCCCCCAGCCCACCGCAATTCATCACTTCCCCGAGCCGCGCGTAAAACAAAACAAAATGATCTGTGTCGTCAATTATTTGATAGAACTTTTTATTTCTAAGACTTCCTGCGATGTGAATGGGAACAGCGATACTCGATTCTCCCAGCCTCCCCTCTCCCCTCCCCTCTTACAACACAGGCTGCCTGCCGGAGACCGGTATATAAACCCCGAGAAGTCCCCCAGTATGAACATGAATTTCTGAAAACTTCCTCTGCCAACACCAATCCCTATTAAGTCGCTCCCGGGACGCGGCTCACAATGAAGTTCGTACCGGCAGGTAAAAAAAAAAATCAAAAAAATCCGACTTTGGGGATACTATTTCCCCTTCTCCCCCTCCCCTTTTTTCCTCCCCCTCCCCTCCGTTTGCCGGTGATGCTCGGGGGCAGGCGGGGCCCGGCTGGAAGCGCCGCTGGAGCCGGAGCGGGGCTCCCGCCGCGCCGCGTCCCCCCGGGATGAGCATCTCTGGGAATTGGCAGCGGCAGCGGAGCGCGGCGCTGGCGCGGTCCAGCCAACATCTGGACACTTATATAACTGGAAATGCTTCCAAGGAAAAAAAAAAAAAATCTCAAGGAGGGGGGGATTTTTTTTTTTTTAAATTTTTTGTACTTTTAAATACTTCCCCCCCCCCCCACTCCTGCTTATCCTCCTTGTGGGTCTCCCGATGCCTCAAGCCGAGCGCTGCGAGGATGGGGAGGCTGCCAGGTGCAGGAGGGGTCGGAGGGAGCAGCCCCCGGCCCAGAAGCCGTTCTGGGGGTCCCTCGGGGCAGCTCCCACCGGGGACTCCCCACCCACGGCCCCGATCCCCGGCACACGTGGGGCAGAGCCTGTCCCTGCCCAGCCGTGAATGGGCTGAACAGCGGCCGGGGGCACAGCGAGAGGGGCTCCGGAGGGGTCAGGGGGTCTGATCCATCCCGTGGGGACGCGCGGGGTGCGGGAGGGAGCTGGAACACGCCCAGGTAAGTCCTGTCCCACCTGGGCAGGGTAAATGAATCGAGGCTTGGGTTACCCGGCACCGGCGGCACGTCCGAGGCGCTGACAAGTGCGGGCGGCTTCGGGGCCCGTCACGGCCCGGGGGCTTGGCCTGGAGCGCGGGACCCCCGCCCTGCCGGGGCCCTGCCGGTGTCACCCGGGTCACCCAGCGGCGGGGACACCCAGGCCGCCCTCCCCGAGGCTGCCCAGCCGAGTCGCGGGCTCCAGAGCCGGTTCGGCCTCTCCGCGCTTTGGGGGTTCCCGCGGGTCGGGGCTCGCAGCTCCCCGCTCTCAGGAGGCTCAGCCGGGGTGACCCAGCTGCCGCAGGCTCAAGGGTCCCCTTGTTCCGCGGCCAGGGATTTCCTGGCTGCAGTATCTGGCAGCTGCGTCGTCTCTCCCCAGGGCTCCTCGGCGCTGCGCCCGCTTGTCAGACGGGGAAACTGAGGCAGGCGGTGGGGCCGGGGGCGGGAGGAAGGAGGGAGGGCACGCCGAGAGCAGGTTTCCTTGAGGGAGCCCCGCTGAGTCAGCCGGCCCGGGGTGGGGCCTTGCTCCCGAGGCGCCCGGACCAGGATAACGGAGGAAAAAGCTTCTCGCACGTTTGATTAAACACCACAGGTCGCCACCGGGCCGCTTGCGAAATGTGGGAATGCTGCGGGGCCCCCCGCCGGGAAGGGAGGCGGGGGAGCGCCTGCCGGGGGGCAGGTGAGGGCCGCGGCAGCGGGACGGGAGCGCGGCACGGCCGGGACAGAGCGGGGCTTCGGGCATTCCGGCCGGGCTGGACGCGCACCCGAGCGGGATGAGCCCCTGCTCCGGCTGGACACCCTCCCCTTGGGTGCCTGGGACTGGGATCATCCCGGTGGATGCACCAGCGGCAGCCAGCACCCCAGGGTGACGGCGGCCTCTCTCCCCTCACAGGCGTCGTGCCCTTCGTGGCCCTGCTCCTGCTGCAGCGGCGGCCCGTGGCCGGCCGGGCGCTGCTGGTGAGCGGCTCGGGCTGCCCCAGCCACGGCCTGTGCCGCTCCAACGTGCAGGAGCAGACCCGCAGGCAGGTGGCCGTGCTCAACGCCACCGCCCAGGAGCTCTTCAGCCTCTACGTAAGTGGTGCTTGGGGACGGCCGGGGGTCACGGCCGGGGGGCCGAGCCGCAGGCGCGGGAAGGGGAGGGGACGCGGCAGGGATGGTGGCACGGGGGACACGGGGCACGTGGGGTGACACCGGCCTCTCCTCGCAGCTGAAGTGCCAGGGAGAGCCATTCAGCAGCGAGAGCGACAAGCTCTGCAACCCCGCCGGCATCTTCTTCCCCGCTTTCCGCGTCAACCGGACGAGCGAGAGGAAGGAGGTGATGGTGGCCATGTACAAGCTCTTCGCCTTCCTCAATGCCTCGCTGGGCAACATCACGCGCGACCAGGAGGAGCTCAACCCCGTGGCCAAAGAGCTCCTCGAGCGGCTCCACAACACCACCAAGACCACCCGAGGCCTCATCTCCAACCTCACCTGCCTCCTCTGCAAGAACTACAACATCTTCCAGGTGGACGTCAGGTACGGGGACAGCTCCAAGGGCAAGAGCGCCTTCAAGAAGAAGCAGCAGGGCTGCCAGGTGCTCAGGAAGTACGTGCAGGTCATCGGGCAGGCAGCACGTGTCCTCCTACCTCATCTCAGCCCCTCATGAGCGCCCGCCCCGCCTGCGCTGCCTCTCTGCTGCTGGCCGGCCCCGCCGCTGCCTCCCCAATTCCCGCCTTCCTATTTATTACCCGGAGCCTGCGCCGGCCCCATCCGCCCTCCGGTAATTTATTGCCCCTTGACGGGGTGAACGTGTGAGCCCGGAGCGTCCGGGCAGGGCAGAGCCGGCACCCGGCAGGACGAGGCAGCGCATCCTGAGGAGCACGGGCTGGTCCCGGGATGTGCCTCAGCCATCCCCGGGCTCCCACGGGGTGTGGGGAGCCATGGGGTGGCAGCAGGGCCGGACTGTCCCCCAAGGACGGTGTCACTACGGAGAGCAGCACCCGGGCAGATGCCCCTGAGCACCGTCTGAAAGCCTTCGCTTCCCTGGAGAAAGGACTGTGAGGAGGGACATTGGGATGCAGGGACGTGGGGACGCGCTCCCCTTGCACATTTTAACTCTGGGCTCGCCTGCAAGGAGCCAAACTGAGGGTACTGGTGGCTGTGCTGGCTGGGGCTGGGTCCCACCATCCGGGACAAGGCCACCTGTGTGGGACAGTCACCCCACCGTGGAGCATCATTCCCCCGCGCGGGCACGGCGGGGCACGGAATGTCCTCTCCTCTGGGAAAGCGCTTTTCCCTTTGGAAGGGCTCTGAATGTACGAACGGCCAAGAGCTGGGCTTTGCACGGCTGGAGCCAGCCCTGGCGTGGGGACGTGGGACAAGGGGACACGGGGACATGGAATATGGGGACACAAGGACATAGGGACGTGGGACATGGGGACACAAGGACATAGGGATGTGGGACATGGGGACGTGGGGACATGGAATATGGGGACACAAGGACATAGGGATGTGGGGACACGGGGACGTGGGGACACGGGGACATGGGGATACAAGGACATAGGGATGTGGGACATGGGGACACAAGGACATAGGGATGTGGGACGTGGGGACATGGGGACATGAGGACAATAAGGATGTGGGACATGGGGACGTGGGACACAGGGACACAAGGACATAGGGATGTGGGACATGGGGGCACAAGGACATAGGGACACAAGGACATAGGGATGTGGGACATGGGGACATGAGATATGGGGATACAAGGACATAGGGATGTGGGACATAGGGACATGGGGACACAGGGACACAGGACATGGGATATGGAGATACAAGGACATAGGGATGTGGGACATGGGGACGTGGGGACATGGGATATGGGGACACAAGGACATAGGGATGAGGGACATGGGGACATGGGACATGGGGACACAAGGACATAGGGATATGGGTCATGGGGACATGGGGACATGAGGACATAAGGATGTGGGTCATGGGGACACAAGGACATAGGGATGTGGGTCATGGGGACATGGGGACATGGGGAAGGGCCCCAGGCCGGTGGCAGGTGGCGCTGGCTCGCTCCTAGCACCAGAGCGGGCTGTGTGTGTTATTTATTGACTCCGTGGAAAGCCCAGCGTGCACTGAGACCTGACTATTATAATTTTATTGTTAATAATAATTAACTATTGTTAATAATATTTGTGGTAATATATTGCCAGAACTCTATTTAAATATTTATTTTTTTATATGTGCTGTACTTTTTTTAAATAAACCAATACAAACAGACTGCATTTGGCTGCTTTTCCTTGGGTGCCTTTTGTGCTCACCCTCAGACACCTCTGCTCCCCCAAAACACCCATGGGGCTACCCCAAAACCCCTCAAGGCATCGCTGTGGATCAGCCCCCTGTCACCTCATTCTTTCCTTCCTTCCCACCTGCTATGGCATGGCTGATTTGAAATATATTTTTCCAGGTGGAGGGAGTGTTTAAATTGACTCACCAGCGGCTCAAAAGTGCTGGGATGATGTGGGACCATCGTGGTGCAGGGATTGTCCTGGCACGGGGAGCGTCGTGGTGTGGGTACCATCATGATGAGGGCACCATGCCAGGGTGTGGGAGCACCTCGGTGTGGGGAGCCCCACTCTGGCAACCCTGGAAGTTCCTGGGGAAGCGGAGAAGGGCTGGGAAGAGGCAGAGGGAGCAGAGTGAGCATGTGCGAGGTGGAGGGGACACACCAGATAAAATCAGAGCCGCTTCCCAGGCGGTGCTGGGAGAGGCTCAGCACAGCTCTGCCGGGGCCAAGACCACCTAAGGCTGCAGCAGTGGCCGGGTCCTCGCATGGGGCTGTATCGGTTAACAAGGGCCTGATTATACAGGAGACGTTGGAGCAGGATGATGAAATTTTCCTCCTCCTCCGGAGCCCTTGGGCCACTGGCCAAACCTCCCAGGCATGAGACAGCAAGCGGATGAGCTAAGATCCTGTGTGATCATCTCTCGTGTCTCAGAGGAGCCCCGACCTAAAGATCACCACAGAAATTCAGAAGTTGCCCCCTAAACCCCTCTTCCTCTGCCCAGTTGTGCCCTCCAGCTCCTATGGAAGTTTCATGGCGTGGGTTTGGCCCCAGGCTGGCACTGCCTTGTGCCAGTGGCAGCCTCGTGCCGCTCCAGTGGTGACAGCAGGGCCAGCTGTGCCCATTTCCAGCCTGGCCCTGCTGTCCCTCGATGGAAGGGGCAAATGCCAAAACAGAACGAGCTCCTCCATCCCACACCCAGGGACATCCCTGCATGCAATGGTGTCTCCCCATGCGTGATGTGGCTTTCTTCCATCACCCAGCCTGCCACCAGGGAAGGGACCCTGGGTGTCCCCGGTGTCCCTGCCCTGGAGGATGCCCATTTTGGGGTTGCAGCCCATTTGTGGGGCTGCCTGCCCTCAAAGCAATACAACACCTCCCAAAATACAGGCACGGGACAGGGTATCATCGGTTTAGGGTGGGCATTATGCCCCGGGGCCAGTCGTGCAGCACTTGCCACCACGGCTCCCTGATGGCCGTCAGGGTCATTCTGACCCCTGGCCCTGCAGCTGGGGACACACAGGTGTCCCCATTGTCACCACGGCGTCATGTGGCCAACATTTCCTATGCTGAGAACTCCAGCGCTGCTCATCCAGACGGTAGCCTTCCCTTGTGTCAACACGCGCATCCCGTTCCCGCCAGGGATGCGGAGGGTGGTGCCAGGGGGTGCCACCAACCGGCCCCGGGCAGCTCGGGGGCTGGCAGGGCCCGGGGGCAGGGCCGGAGCCGGGAGCGGGGCTGGGGACGCTGCGAGCCAGGAGCTGTGCACATCTGGATTTCTCACGCTTGCCTTCAACATCCCTCCTCAACCAGATGGCAAAAATAAATAAATACAATAAATCAAGCCTCCTGACATAAATCGGGAACTCACGCCCCGGCTCTGCGTTTCATGAGTCTCTCTGGAAGACAGTCAAACACAGGCGAGGACAATGGGTTCACTTCTCCCCTGTGCCGGGTCATTCTCAGTTAAGGCTCATTAGCAGCAGGCGGGGGATTAACTCTTCCTTCCCTGGAAACGCGTGGACAAGCCCCTAAATTTCCCCAAATCGCTTTCTCTCCCCTCCCGTGAGTGTTTGGAGCCGGGACCGGCCGTGGCCCCCGGTTGGTGCCATCGCCCCAGCGAGGCAGGACGCGCTGCTCTCCTCACCCCAGGCTCGGGAGGGATGGAAAGGGCTTTCAATTACCTCAGCCAGCGGCTGATCCCACCCAGCCGGCGCCCCGGGGAAGCGGGCCAGCCCCGCGGGCCGGACCGGGAGCCCCGCGAAGGAACCGGCCCTGCGGCTTCCCCGGCGGCACCGGCGGGACCCTGTCAGTGACTGCCCTCCGGAGCAGAGGAGCTGGGCTGGCTGGGACGGGAGCCAGGAGGGGCTCCGGGGAGCCTTCCCTGCGATGGGAGCGATGCCCGCGCCCCGATAACGGAGCGGCCTGACCGCGGGCCCCGAGCGGCGGGTCAGCGCTGCCTTCGGGGAGCGGGATACGTGAGGAGCTGCTCCTGCCCGCGGTGAAGTCAGTGCCGCTCCTGGGTGTGACTGACTGACCTCAGCCCTTGGCCCCGCGGCGCGGATCATGTGCTGCTGCCTGACGCCGCCGAACCCGGCCGGACGGGCCCCGCGCTGCCCCGGGGCCGCGGCCAGACGGGACTTGCCGTCCGCGGGGCAGGTGCGGGGCTGGGGCACCCTCGGCCGCGCGTCCCCACGGCGGCGTGACCCGCGCCGCATCCCCGGCACCGAGCGGGCAGGAGCATCCCAAACCGGGCTGAGCTCGCCGGCAGAGCCGAGGGTGGCGGTGGGGTCGTTCCCTGAGAGATCCAGGTGGAGCATCCCGCCTTTCCCCCTGTGCAGCCGGGCTGGGTCGGACCCACGGGTGCCCACGGCAGAGCCCCTTCCCCATCCAGCGGTGCCCCCAAGGCTCGGCACTGGGCAGACGCCTTTGGCTGGTGCCCACGTCCCCAGCAGGTCCCCACGGCGGGTCCCCGAGGACAGGAACATCGCATCCCGAGGGCCGGCTGGAGGCTCCGTCCCGGGCTGGCCGGCGGCCCGGGCACGCAAAGCAGAGCCGGGCCCATCTGAAACGCATTCGGGCACTGTTGCTGCAATAGCAGATGCTCCTGCGGGTCGCCGGCCACATCACAGCCCGGCCGAGCGGGAACCGCACGCTCACATGGGAAGAAACAGTTCTCGTCCCAAACGGCTCGAACTCCTAATTGGGGACCAACCGTGACAAATAAACAAGACAATGGGCTGGAGGCGAGACGAACGCAACCTCTGTCGCAGGACCCGGCTCCGAGAGCCGCCCCCGTGCCCAGCAGGGGACCTGGCACGGGCCCGCAGCAGCCGGGGAGGGCAGGGGGCAGGATCCGGGCCCCCGGCAGAGCCACGCTCTGTGTGACACCGCCGGGGCTCGGCTGGCTCGGGAGCAGGATGACACATCCCCACGGTCCCCCGAGACCCCTGTCGGTAGCTTTGCTCAGCAAGTGTTCGGTCTCGTTTGGAGCGGGATCAACTCCAGCCCTGTGGAGCGGCTGGAGCGGCCTCTCCTGCTGCACCCCAGCTTGGGGCTGGCTGGGGACCCCCGCACGGGGCTCAGGGACCCTTCTCCACCGGGGAGAGGATAATTCGGGCAGCCTTGGAGCGACGGCCGGGGCCAGCCCCGGGGATCTGATAGCGCTGTTATCTCGGCGCTGCTATCGCCCTCTAACAGAGATCGGGGCATTTCCGCAGCCCCGGCTGCGCTTGGCACCGATGGAGGAGCCCTGGCCAGACCCTCAGCATGCACAGCACCCGGACATCAGTGTCCAAAAGGGAGTGAACATCCCAGCTCTCCCGCCCCTGCTCTGCTCGGGTCTCATGGGACGTGGAATCTGCCTTGAGGACTGAGCCCAAAGCCCAAAATTCAGCAGGACTTGTGAGATTGAAGCTGTTTGAGACACATTTGCATAACAAGGCATTTCAGATGGCCTGAGCCAACATAATTCCTGGCCCTGAGGAGGAAACCAGGGCTCAAGGGAAAGATCTCACCTAAGGAAAGGGAGGGCACTTTGTGATGTGGCAAGGGTGAAGAGATGGGAAGAAAATTGTTTGGAAGCAAATCCCAAGCAGGCTCCCAGAAGAGCAGGCAACACTGGGAGACACACATTAGGCTGGCAGGGATGGAGGGGAAGGAGCAGCCCTGGGACTGAGCAGGAGCTGTGGCAGGTCCCCAGGCTCCTTAGGGACTGCAGAGAGGGCACACACCCCTGAAGCCCCCTGTGCCCCTCTTGCTGCTCCAGCTGGTGGCCTCCAGCCCTGCAGGGCACATGGGTTGTGCCACCTTTGGCTGCACATCAGTGCAGCTCTGGGGGAAGATGAGCCCCTGTTGTCCCTTTTCCCACTAAAACTAAATCAGGGAGCCAGCAAAAGGAGGGGAGAGTCCTGGAGAAACAGAGGAATGGAAAGCAGAGGTTCCTCTCGATATGGAGGGGAGAGGGACAAGAGGCTGAGACTGGTGGGTCTGTCCCTGCTCTTTGCTCTCCCCACACCCCCAGGGCACTGCAGCACTTCCAGCCCAGTGGCACCACAGGGGAAGAGGGGGACATTCTCAATTAAAACTGAGGATGTTCCACCCTAAATTTCTCTGCTCAGGGACTCACCCAACACCAGCAGGACCCCTCTGCTGAGGACTCCCAGCCCATGCCTGCAGCAAGGCAGGGATTGAGCCCTGACGGGCACTTTGGGTACCCCACTGAACTGGGCTGCACCTCCCTCACCTGGCTGAGCTCCCCACGAGGATGCCAAGCTTCCCCCCTGGCCTTCAGGGCATCTGGGACAGGTTTTAGGGCCAGGAGAGTTGACATGTTCATTTATTACAGCAGAATGGAGTGCTACCTGGCCTGGGTCACGCTCCCCTCTTGTTTCCTAAGAAAACAAGGTGTGCGTGCAATCCCGCCGGGCGAGCGTGTGCGCGCCTGTGGCTGCCAACCAAATGTGACTAAGGGCCCGAGGCTGCAGAGATAGGAAGTTCCTACACGTCTTGTGAAGGCAGGAGAGGGAGAGGAGCAAGCTCCAAATGAGGCCCCACGGCAGCAGAGCATGAACCCAGCCCTTAGAAGCCACTGGAGATTCTCCTCCTCTGCAGCCGGGCCCTGTGAGGCACAAACCTGCTGCTAGAAAGATTTCTCCTTGCTTTTTCCCCAGCCTGGCATTTCCCACACGGGCTCTGCTGTTGGGGCAGGAAGGACAGCCATGGGTGGGTGAAGCCTGTCTCTTCCTGGCAGCCCTGGTGAGATGCCTGCCAGGCTCTGGGATGGGGATTTCCACGCGGAAGCTGTGGTCACCCCACCTTGGTGTTGCCAAACCGTGCTGGCAAACACCTCACCTCGGTGCTGCTGTGTGTCAGCCTGCTGTGGGGGCTCTCTGAGGTGCTCATCACCCTGGGCTCATCCTGACACCTTTGGTCCCATCACCCCAGTACAACTGGTCACCATTATCCTGACACCACCAGCCTCCATCTCCCTGGCACACTGGTCCACATCATCCCAGAAACCAGTCCCCACCAGCCCAGTACGATCAATTCTCATCACCCCAACAGGACCAGTCCCCACCAGCCCAGTACCACAGGTCCTAATGCCCCAACAGGACCAGTCCCCACCACCCCAGTACCACAGGTCCCAATGCACTAACAGGACCAGTCTCCACCATCCCAATACCATCACCCCAGCACCCCAACAGGACCAGTCCCCACCAGCCCAGTACCACAGGTCCCCATCAGCCCAGCACCACCAGTCTCCAGGGCACCAGGAGCTGCAGCCCCTCAGGATTTACCACTCCCTAGGGACAAAGGGAAAGGCTTTCTCCTCTCCTAACCCTGCTGTAATCAATGTCAAAGCTTCCCTTGCTCCCTCCAGCACCCTGGGCAGGGCGGCCCAGCCCAGCTCCCGGTGCCGGCGGCGGAGAGAGCTCCGCAGGCCCGACCCCGGGCGCATCCACATCCTCGCATGCTCGCCTCGCAGCCAAGCCCTGGAGGAAACAAGCCCCAGCTGTGCCTCCTCACAGCTACCGTGACCGGGCTCTTCCCCCAGAAGGTCTGGGCCGAGCAGCGGGAGGGACCTGCCCCGCCGTGCCGGAGATGGGGCAGAACGGGCTGCACTCGGCGGATGGGATGCGCAGGGTGCAAGGGCTCCTCTCTCCCCGCACGGACCTGCGGCACCACGGCCGGTGGAAAGCCGGGATCACACAGGTCCCATGCCGGTTCCTCGGGGCCGGTTCCTCGCAGGGCTGTGTTTACATGTCCCCGTGCCGGCCCACATCTGTGTTTATGTGTGTGTTTCCGTACGGGTGCGTGTGGCTCCGTGTGTGTGGCGGGGTTTCTGGGTGTGTACGGGTGTCTCTTCGCGTCGGGCTCTCAGTTAACCTCTTAGAAAATGAAAACAAGCCTGGAAGCCTGGCAGCTGCTGCCGAGCCCCGCTCCAGCGCCGCTTCCAGACAGACGGTAACCGCAGGTCTGATGACCGAGCACACACACGCTTCCCTTCGGGCCTTCTTAATTGCGCCGTCAGATATTCTGAAACAAAGGAAATTAAAGACTAAACTGATAGCAATAAATATGTCACGGGAGCGACGGGAGGCGGGCAGCTCCCTGGGCGGCTGGGAACTGGCAGCAGGGAGGGAGAATGGGATGGGGAGCTGCAGGAACCGCGGGCAGGAGCCCAGGCTTGGTCAGGGCTCTAATGAAAGTTGGGTGGGCATTGGCAACGCCGCTGACCCCGGGAGAGGCCTGGGAACGCTCCAGCACAGACGGGCTGGATGGCCACGTTGGATTTCTCATGGAAACTTGTGTAGGTTCTTGCCAGGTCCCAGGATTTTTATTTTTTTTCCCTTGTCTTTGCCCAGATTTTCTCGAAGCGGCTCCTCTGATTCCCTCCAGCTGCCTGCACGCGAGCGCTGCAGCAAACGCCTGGAGAGAGGTGGCAGGAGGGATGCCACCCTCTCCCAGTGGGCACATGGCTGGTGGCACCTGAGGGGACTGCTGGGCACAGATCTGTTTGCCTGCAAAGTGTCAGCACTGGTTTAGGGGCTGAGCTGGATGGAAACCACCAAAATGGTGCTCGAGGATGGGATGGGGGAGCACTGGGAAGCCGAGCTGGTGCAGGCAGGCTTCAGAGCAGGGGTGAGCAGGACCTGGCAGCAACTTTGGCAGCGGCTGGCAGAGCACGGGAACCACTGTTCCACCAGCTGCCAGCTGATGGGGTGAGGTGATGACTTTGAGAAAGCCCTGACCTAGCATGGGAACAGCCTGGCAGAGGGGCAGGAAAAGCCCAGTGCCTGCTGAGCCTGGGAAGGTGGAGCGGGAGATGCAGGGGATGTGGTGGAGCAGGGCAGAGAGGTCTGCTGTCCACCACTGGAGGGTGGGACAAGACATTCCGGGACCTTGACCACAGCAAGAGACATTCAGGAGAAATCTTCCTGATTTTCCAGGATTGCTGCCTGCGGGAGAGCCCCGGGAAGAGACAGGACAGGATGCAGAGCAGGCAGGAGCCTCCCTCCCACACAGGAGCTGCTCACTGCAGCATCTCCAAGCTTCACTCCCCAGTTCCACGGACTTTCTCCCAGCCTCAGCTTCCCAGCTGGGATGTGAAAGCAGCTCGGTTGAGAGAAGATGGAAGCAGCAAGAGTGGCTCGGACACGGCAGGATGAGGGGTTGAATTCGGGCAGCAGAAAGGCTTTGCTGGGCTAAACCCCTTCTGGAGCCGGGAGGTTTTTTGGCGTGCTCGCAGCGGTGTCCAGCCTATTGTGGGAAAGCGCCGAGTGCCGGTCCCAGCGCTGGAGGCAGTGTCACACGGGGAGCGCTGCGGAACCAAGGCACTTCTGGCTGAAAAACATCTTTCCATAACCACAGGAGAGCAGAGAGCCAGCTGGGCAGAAAACACAGGCAGGGCACTTCCCTAGAAATATCCAAACACCTCCAAAAAATAACCCGAGGTAGCAACTGTCCCCAGCCCCGCGGCTGCATTGATCCCGTTTATATCTCCCAAATCCCCCGGCGCTCCCAGCTCTGCTATTCCACTCTTCTGGCGCAATTCCTGCCAAGTTCCTCGGGCGCCGATCCAAAAGGCAGCTGGGTGTCCCTGCGGCACCCGCAGCCTTTTTGCTGATGGGCACTTTGCAGGGGCAGCTTCCCTTCCCGGGAGCCGGAGGGGAAGGAAGCGCGGCCGGCGGGGCTGGCAGTGACCCGTGGCGCTGCCGCGAGTGGCCCGAGCGCGGCTGCCGCTTCCGCTGCTCGGCATTGCGAAGCCGCTGCCCCGGGGCGCTGCAGGCAGCTGGCAGGGCAGGGAGCGACGGGCCGGGGCGCTCCGTGCCAGCCCCAGATCCTGGCGGGGCCGCCTGCCATTCCCGCCGGGATGTGCTGGGTGCCAGGGGCAGGCGCGGCCCCGCGGGGTCAGCCCGCAGCTCCCGGTGCCGTGTGCTGGGACAGAGCCAGACCTGCTGGCACGGGGAACATTCAGGTGCTCAGCCTGGTCTGGAGCCCAGGAATTTGGTCCAAGAATGGGGCAGCCCCGAGGAGCAGGGCGGGAGGGAGGCACTGTGTGGAATCCTGCAGTTTGCTGGAGCTTGAGCATCTCAATCCCAGCTGCAGCTGCCGTAGGGTCCATACTGGGGTCAGTGGTATTTAGGATCTGCATTAGTTACATAGAGGAAGGGATGGAGGGCACACTCAGCAGGTTTGCAGATGACACTGAGCTGAGCAGTGACACACCCAAAGGACAAGGCCACCCAGAGGGACCTGGGCAAGCTCAAGCAGCGGGTCCGTGGGAATCTCCATATGGTTTAACAGGACCAAATTCTGCTGCTGCACTTGGATTGGGGCAACCCCCCAGGATCAGATCAGGCTGGGGATGAAAGGATCAAGAGCAGCTCTGAGGAGAAGCACTTTGGGATGCTGGTTGGGGAGGGCTGGCCATGCCCTGGCTGTGTGCACTGGGATCCAGACACCCCCCATGCCCTGGGCTGAGCCCCCAGCATGGGCACTGAGGGGAGGATTCTGCCCCTCTGCCCCACTCAGGTGAGACCCCACCTGCAGAGCTGCCCCAGCCCTGGGGGCCAGCACAGGAGCGAACTGGAGCTGCTGGAGCCTGTCCAGAGGAGGCCATGGAGATGCTCCAAAGTCTGGAGCCCCTCTGGTGTGAGGAAAGGATGAGAGAATTGAGATTGTTCCTCCTGGAAAAGAGAAAGTTTTGGGGTGACCTAATTGTGGCCTTGCAGTTCCTAAATGGAACCTACAAGAAAGAGGGGCAGAAAAGCCCATCTACAATGATGCCAGGACAAGGGGGAATGGCTTCCCACTGCCAGAGGGCAGGGATAGATGGGATATTGGGGAGAAATTCCTCCCTGAGGATGGGAAGGTCTGGGCACAGGGTGCCCAGAGCAGCTGTGGCTGCCCCTGGATCCCTGGCAGTGCCCAAGGCCAAGTTGGATGGGTCTTGGAGCAGCCTGGGACACTGCAAAATGTCCCTGCCCATGGCAGGGGTGGAATGGGGTGGGTTTTAATGTCCCTTCCAACCCAAACTATTCTGTGAGAAGAGCAGAGGAGACATTTGATGCCGCCCACCCTTGATGCAGGAGACAGCCATGAGATCCATGAGGATCCTGCCCGGCTGTGGGCCAGGCTGGCAAGAGGAAGGAGAGAGACAAGGCAGCTTCTCATTGAGTCTCAGTGGGAAAGCACCAGGAATCAGAGCACCCTGGGCAAGGGGAAACCCAAGGTTCTCCCCCACCTTTGCTCATTCATGTCCGTGGGTGAGACATCCTGACAGCCAGGGAAATCACTCCACTGCTCGCTGGCCCATCACGGAGCAGGCTGCGGCCCCGCAGTCCCACGCAGCCTGGCTGCTCCCATACCCCCTCCTTCTCCCCCAGGTGAGCCTCTGAGAAGGAACTTCCCACCAAGAACAGACTTGCCTTGCTCCCAGCGAAGGGAATCTGCACCCTCACTTGGCGTAGGAACTCACTGTTACTCAGAAGGGATCCAGCTTTCCCCGTAAGCTCTGCCTGGCCAGGGGCAGCTGCCGGGCCTGGCCTCCTCTTCCTCCCGGCCCACGCAGGGGGGGGAAGTGCCTGGCACAGAGCTCCTGCTTTCCTGAGCAAAGGAATGTTCCTTGGCTGTGGGAGCAGCAGCAGCAGAGCAGGTGGGCTCCCAGGAATGAAGAGTTTTTCCCTCCTGCCGTGGCTGGAGGAGGCCAGCGCTGCCCTCGCCGTGTCCTGGAAGCAGAGGCTGGAGCCAGGGGAATTTTGTCACCCTCCTTCACCTGTTGTCTTCTTCAGAAAATAGCACAGATAAGGCTCAAAAGCCAGTCCCCCAATTCAGTGTGGCTCCTGAAATCCTCACACAAATCCTCCTGAGATAGATTTTCAGCAGAAAACCAAGTTTTTGGAACTGGAAATAGACAGCAAAACCACCTGAACATGACCCATGGCTCAGCCCCCCACTGATTCCCATCTCATTCCATCTTTGCTCCACTGTCATACACCAAACCATCTTCTCTCATGTCCACCTCATGAGCCAGCCCAAGGCAGGCTGTGCTCACCCAGGGAGTCCCTACGCAGCTCCCAGGAATGCTGCTCACACCACAGGATTCATGGGGATCAGTCTTAATCTCCAGACTCAGTAAACCCAAAGAAAGTGACTCTTTGTTTCTCAAGAAATCTGCAGAAATACTGAAATCAGCAAAATCCTTGTCCTTCCTGCACCAGTAAGCGATGGCTAAACATTATTCTAGATCAAAGGAGGATGGGAAAGGCCAGATCAGACCTAAAGCCCATCCAGCCCATGTCTGCCTCCAGCAGTAACTCCCAACAGATGCTCCAGAGGAAGGTTCAAAGCCTCCTCAGTGCACAGACACAAAATGTTGTGCCTGAGCAGGACTTCTGATCATCCCTCACAGGGCACAGGAGCAAATCCAGAGGTTTTGCTGGCTAAGACCAGTGGGATGCAGGTGGGACCCACAGCAGCTCATTCAAAAACCAGAGTTAGGGGGGAGAAGTCCCTCTGCAGATAACGGAGAGAGGGATGAAAGGCTTCCTTCAGTGATTCAAAAGGAGAGCCTGTCTCCACTCTGAATCATCCTGGGAAAGAGCTGATCTCTCTTCATCGACCAAATACGGAGTTTAAGACCGTTGGCCTCCAGTCAGAGCTCTCAAACATCTCAAATTGGAGTGGGTGCACCAACAGAAAGGGTTTCAGCTTCAGCAACATCCCTCCATGTGCACCTCCCTTTGATGCCTCCCTCAAATACCAAATGTCACCACTAAGGTGCAGATCACAGG